>NC_134868.1:26704396-27006896 GCF_049852395.1 Peromyscus maniculatus bairdii | reverse complement strand
CCAGAACTCAGGAAACTAAGGCAGGAGAGAAGATCGTGAATCCAAAGCCGTCTTGGTCCAATTAGAAAACTGGATACAAATCAAACAATGGCAGATTCTTTGTTATATTCTCATACAGTGTCCTAACGTTTCAAATGAAACTTGCAGAGTGTGTCTGTGCCTTTGTTTTGTCTCACGTTATTGCCAAACGCCTTCCCAGTTTCTAAAGAGGACCACAGCAAACGGAGCAGTTTCATTTGTGTGATTCTAAGCCACGGCGATGAAGGAATCATTTATGGAACAAACGGGCCCATCGACCTGAAAAAGCTAACTAGTTACTTCAGAGGCGACTACTGCCGAAGCCTGACTGGAAAGCCCAAGCTCTTCATCATCCAGGTAGTGCGCTGAGCAGCTCGATGCCCACTTGAAAAGAGATTAACTGACTTATTAGTATTTACCTTTTGTTCTGGGGCTCCAGGAATGTTCTATCTGTATTTATTTAAGCCCCCGCCACTTAGAAAATAATGGAGTACATTTCAGTGTTGCTCTTATATCAGGAAGACTTAGCAATTTCTGCACTGCTCTTACAGTTTTTAGATGTAAGTTATGTGTGTTCACTTACCATTTTTTAAAAGAAAAGTTTGTTTTCTACCACACAGGCCTGCCGGGGTACGGAGCTGGACTGTGGCATTGAGACAGACAGCGCAACTGACGATGACATGGCCTGCCAGAAGATACCCGTGGAAGCCGACTTCCTGTATGCTTACTCCACGGCACCTGGTAAGAATGCTTCAAAGAAATGTTCTGTGTGGGATTTACATGAATGACATTATGACTAGCTTTAGAGTTGAACAGTAAGGACTGTGTTTTAAAGGCTATGAAAATTTTTATATGCCCTCACAAAGATGTTTACACCCTTAAAATAACTAACATGTTGTCTTACTTATTTTTCTGTTGCCATGACAGAACACGATGGCCAAGGCAACTTACAAAAGAAAATGCTTACTTTGGAGTCCATCCTTACAGAGGGTTAGAGTCCATAACTATCATGGAGAGAAAGGGGAGGTGGGGCATGGCAGTCGATAAGCAGGTGTGGTACACATCTGTAAGCATATATATATAGCACAAAGCAGAGAGAAGTAACTGGGGATGGCGTGGATTTCTGAAACCTCAAAGCCCACCTGACACACCTCCTCCATCAAGGCCACACCTCCTAATCCTCCCCAAATAGTTCCACTGACTAGGGACCAAGTATTCCAACATGAGCCTATGGGGGCCATTCTCATTCAAACCACCACACACACAGAGAGAAGGTATTAAGTGTGTGTGTGTGTGTGTGTACCTCTATGTGTGTGTGTGTCATCTCAGAGAAGAAAACTGACTCCCACAAATTGTCTTCTGAGTTCCATGTGTACCATGGCACATGCACAACCATACACACAAGTAAGTAAACATATAAACCTATTAAAACAAATAAACAAAATATACTCAATCTTGTTTCTTTTATCCACTGGGTATCTTAAATTATTCTGTCTTTTCCCTTTGGGCTTTTTCCTTTCTCTTCTGTAAATCTTACTCTTACTCCATGGCTGGCTGGGTAGCTGGCTGGGTGGCTGGGTGGCTGGGTGGTTGGCCCCTGAAGTCCTCCTTTCTCTCTGGCTCCTTTTATTCTCTTGTCCCAGATTTCTCCATCTATTTATTCTCTCTGCCTGCCAGCCCCACCTATCCTTTCTCCTGCCTTGCTGTTAGTCGGTCAGTTCTTTATTAGACCATCAGGTGTTTTAGACAGGCACAGTAACACAGCTTCACAGAGTTAAACAAATGCAATATAAACAAAAGTAGCATACTTTAAAGTAATAAAATAAAAGTGAACGGGTTTTAATGTAAACATAGTAAGACTATATACAATAACAATTATCAAGTAAGGATTACATTCACAATATTCTGTCCATTTGTGGTTAGCATATTCAGAATAATGCATTGTCTGTCCTATCTAGTGAATAAAAATTTTGCACCTAATTTGCTTTCTATCATAACTAAGGAAAACTGCAACTATAACTAGTCTTCAGCTCCATCAAAGACCCAGAAGGATGTAATATTATCTAACAACAGAGACATTTGACTGTCTGAACAGTCGCCTAAAGTTCCTCTGCAACCTTGGGGCATCTATCTTCAGCCTACAGGCCTAAGCATCTGTCAGACTTTTCTATGAAGCAGGAATTTTGGACTGTCCTGCTTTGTTTTGGCAAAATTTGTCACTTTCCTCTGTGTCCTGCAGAATACCTAACAGACTCTTCCTTTTTTTTTTTTTAATAAGATTTATTTATTTACTATGTACACAGTGTTCTGCCTAAATACTATAAAAGGGCGCCAGATCTCATTGTAAATGGTTGTGAACCACCATGTGGTTGCTGGAAATTGAACTCAGGACCTCTGGAAGAGCAGCCAGTGCTCTTAACCTCTGAGCCATCTCTCCAGCCCCCTGGCAGACTCTTATGTGAAGCAGGAATTTTGAAGTACTGTCCTGCCTTGTTTTGGCAAAGTTCAGCAGTCTTTTCCTATGTATCCTGCATGTCTAGTCTGCACAGCACATTGTCAGCAGTCAAAGGCAAGACCAGTTTCTTTGCCCAGTGGCTAATCTTGCCACAATGAAAGAAAAGTTCATAAAGAGTTTCTTCGATGCCCATCATCTTCTCTGAAGTAAATTGGTGCTGCCAGGAGCAGATGTGTCTCATTGTCATGAAAAGCTCTAAGTTAACAAAACACTTTAAATGCCACATTCTGTAGGTCTTAGAAAGGTTTGAAGGCCATCTATCTGTCTAAAATATATATCTATATGATCTAGAAAGCATACCTAACTATCTACAATTTTGATTGTTATAAATAACTAACCACTAGCCTATGTTTCCTGATAGCCTATAAAGTTTATAATAACAGCTTTCAAAAACTGGAATTTGCCGGGCGGTGGTGGCGCACACCTGTAATCCCAGCACTCGGGAGGCAGAGGCAGGTGGATCCCTATGAGTTCGAGGCCAGCCTGGACTACAGAGCTAGTCCAGGACAGGCTCCAAAGCTACAGAGAGACCCTGTCTCGGAAAAAAAAAAACCACTGGAATTTTACCTTACGTTTCTAAATGCATAGGTACAATACCTTAAATGAGAATATGAACATATATACAATATGTTGTAATAAAAATAACCTTAAATTTTTATCAATATGCAAAAATCCTTTAAACAAGAGTAGAAACAAATACAGTGTAACAAAATAAACTTTAAATTTGTTTGAATATTCTATATTCCCCTAAATGATAACAAACATCTATAACCCATCAAATAACCAAAGACCACCCACACCCCCTAACTCTTGGAAATGTGGGCATAGTTTTCTCTAAACTGCTTCCTGCTGTCTGTGGATACAGTATCTTTAGGGTCCCAGAGAGAAAATTTCAGATAATGGCCAAGTCCTAGGAAGACCAGCAGTAACCTTTGCTGATAGATATCACCTGTCAAGATTCAGGAGGTCTCGCCTGATCAAACCTGATCCACATTAACCCTGAAAGAATCCACAATCCACAGCCTCTCATCTCCCGTGGAAACAAAACTCTTAAAGCATTTTTTGATTTCTATTTGACAAATATATTTTTTGACTTTTTTAAAAGTTAAGGCATTCCTAAAGTGTATAGGATGATTTTTTTCAACAGTCCTTCTTTCAATTCCAAGCTGTCCTTTGCTTTTCAACAATCAAAAAATTCAAAATCAACACAATAACATACAGGATCCAGACTTCCCGTTTATTTCCCATCTTATGTGTTTATTTTCTTTTACTCTTTAAATACTTTATTTTTTTTTTTTTTTTTTGGTAAATACTTTATTTTATAAACTTTTTTTTTTATGACTATTCCTTTTTCCTTTTCTTAAGCCTACACACATTTGTTAAACACACTGGAACCTGTTTAGAAGTTTTTCTGTCTGGACCTCTTTAACTGAGTATCTCTAGTCTTTTTTGGACCATACTAGCAAACTTTAGACTGCTGGGGTTCACCTGGATCCTCCACATGTGGCTTTTGCCTGGCTTGGCCTGCTTCTCTGGTTATGAAAGCCAAGCGTGAAACTCAATAGCCGAGTGGTTGAGATTTGTCTGACCAGAATCTGCATTCAACCTTCCTAGAGTTCTAGAATGCCAATGCTTGCACTGTGGTGGGAATTTTTACTTAATTTTTTGTTCCTACTTAATGTACTAGCGTTCAAGGGCTCAGTGGCTGGTTGGTTTGTCTTTGACTCGGCTTTCTTAAGCCCTGTGTGGAAATAAGGGCCCATGTTGGAATGCCAGAATGTTGTTGTTTGTTTTTTGGCTCTTCACAGAGCTAAACAAACACAATAAAAACAAAAGTAACACACCTTAAAATAATAGTCTACAACATTTTTATTGTGATCATGTAAAAATGTGTAAGATCTGCTAAAATGATGGTATGAAGTAATGGCGGCTGTGGTACTTTGTGTTTTGCCTTGTAGGTTACTACTCCTGGAGAAATTCAAAGGACGGGTCCTGGTTCATCCAGTCCCTTTGTGCCATGCTGAAACTGCATGCCCACAAGCTTGAGTTTATGCACATTCTTACTCGCGTTAACCGGAAGGTAGCAACAGAATTCGAGTCCTTCTCCCTGGATGCCACTTTCCATGCGAAGAAGCAGATTCCGTGTATTGTGTCTATGCTCACAAAGGAACTCTACTTTTACCACTAAGGAAAGGACTGGGGGTTTATTTCTCTTTGTTTTGTTTTGAATGCCAAATGGGGAAACGGTTTCAGGCGTTTAAATCAAATCTGATGTTCCAGATGGTACTTTGAACCATACCACTACCCTAGCGATGCAGCCACAGTGCAGCTACCTCAAGTTCAACATCAGGTAGTTGAAATGGAATTGAATTAGGAAGAAGTAAATGTCAATGATGGTACTATCATAATAGAGGAAATTACAAATTTACCTTTTTTTATAATTAGCAAGATTTGCTGATACTATGAATTTTAAAGTAATTATGAAGAATAATTAAACATGATTTTATACTCCCTATTCACACTAAGAATGTCATCCTAGTTTTTGTTAAACTATAGGAATAATAGTGTCAAATGATACGCCTTGGAACTTGAATCCGTGGGCAGAGTCAAAGGCTTGAGCCTTTATTTTGGAGGTGATGTATGGAAATGAAGCAGTGGACCCCCCAGTAGCGTTCACTGTAGCCGCTGGCTTTGTGACGTGTCCTGAGCATGTATTATTTGTTATTTAAAAAAATCATGTTTTATTGTCGAAAAAAAAAATCGAGTATTTATGTGAGAGGAAAACGTGAGTGAATTTGGTTGACTCTTTGAAGGCTTCCATACATCTGTAGTGGACATGAAGGCAAGGTGCTAAGTCTACCAGCATTTGTTTCTTACTTCTTCTTATACAAATCAGGTTAGTTTTACAGACCAGCAAAATATCTAGAGGACGGTTATGGAACAGCCTCCCATTGTTGATTATTAGAATGAAATAGAGAAATTCTGCAGGAACATATTAAAATACCAGCTATAAAACAGAATCTAAGGTGAGGTGGAATGAACCTACTATAATTGGGGAAAGATGATTTTAGCCAGAGCAGAGACGTGGCAGAGCCAGCCAGCCACAGGCACAGCTTCAGAAAGGACTGCCAGCTGGGCTCACTCTTGTACTCATTTGTGTGGATGATGTCCCCACACAAGGTCCAAGTCTCCACGGTGAGAAAGTGAGCCAAATCAGGAACTTCTGAGAAAGGGCTTTCCCAAAGTGGTGAGAGTCTCCAGAAAGATCCCTGAACTCCATGTGCAGAGTCTGTAAGCATGCTGAGTTTTCTGTTGACGTTTACAATAAATAAAAGGAAACCCATGGTGATGTTTGTATGTCACCAGAAATGAAAGGACCATGGCACACAGGACTTGGGAGCCATCTAGTCACAGACCCTGCAGCCCACATGGGAAGCTGCGGAGTGGAATCCGGCCGTATCCGAGAGGCTGTGCTCCAGGCTTTTCCTCATCCATGAAGGTGCTGAGCCATTCATTGCTGGCTAGCCGGATGTATCCAGCATTTCCCATAAGCTTCCTTTTTGCTCAAAGGAAGGAAGGAACTCACATTTACGATGGGTAGATTATTGTTTAGACTGGATCTGTAAACTCTAAGTAAATGTAGCATGTGATGGTATCTTAAAGTGTGTTCCCATGTATCCATTTTATAAGAGTTTGTTGCCTTTTTATTTCAAAACATAAATTCAGATTTAAAATTATCAGTGTATTTGAGGGTTTTTTTTTGTGTGTGTGTGTGTGTGTGTTGTTGTTGTTGTCAGTACTTTTGGTGTTGTGATAACTAAGTGAAAATTAAAATAGTTTTAACCCAGAGCTTAATTTAGGAGATGCAGCAGGGCCCTAATCTAATATTTTGAGGTGTTGGCAAGTGACAAGACCTGAGGGGATGGATATGATTTAAACCCTGAAAAAAGAATATAGGTAGGGAGGGGTTTATCTCTTCCAGTGTTTACATAATCACAGCTATAAAATCAAGAACAAAACTGGATCAAGGAACTTATTCCCAAGGAGTAGAGTGGCATGAATATTTTTTATTCAGCCTCTTTAACCTGTGGCTAGGGGCTGGAGAGATGGCTCGGTGGTTAAGAGCACTGGTTGTCCTAAATACATTTATTTTAAAAAATCGGTAGCTCTCTATAATGTTCTAAGAAAAAGCTAGCCTACTTTAATTTCCTTGCTATCTAAAAGGGTCTCAGATATTACAAAGGAAAGTGGGGCTGTGGCCGCTGGAAGTAGCTCATGGGGTACAAACCTGAGTTTGATCTGCAGAATGCATGTTGAAAAGCAAGTGATGCACACTTGTTTGTATTCTAGCAGTGGTGAAGATGCTTGAGTTCCTGAGGCACACCGGCCAGCCGACCTACTCTTCTTAGCAAGCTCCAGGCCAACGTGCCGAGTAGTTGAGGAATGGCACCCAAGGTTAAGCACTGGCCCTACACTTATACAAGATAAAAACCATCAACCCGGGCTGGAGAAATGGCTCAGAGGTTAAGAGCACTGACTGCTCTTCCAGAGGTCCTGAGTTCAATTCCCAGCAACCACATGGTGGCTCACAACCATCTGTAATCAGATCTGGTGCCCTCTTCTGTATACATGATAAAAAATAAATCTTAAAAAAAAAAAACAACAAAAAAAAACATCAACCCGGTAGGAAAATGGACCCAGTATATGAATAGACCAAGAACAAGAAAGAGCAC
Source organism: Peromyscus maniculatus bairdii (assembly GCF_049852395.1). Taxonomy (NCBI): domain Eukaryota; kingdom Metazoa; phylum Chordata; class Mammalia; order Rodentia; family Cricetidae; genus Peromyscus; species Peromyscus maniculatus. The sequence continues at coordinate 26,999,630 of NC_134868.1, read as the reverse complement.
ATGTCCCTTAAATCTAGAAAAAGAGCTTAATTTCTCCCATCCTAAAAGGAGGAATGTAAACTCAAGTGCTGGAGTTAGAGGCATGCATCACCGTGTCTAGCATGTGTTAATGGATTTTGTTTTGTTTTGTTTTTTGAGACGGTTTCTTTGTGTAGCTTTGGAACCTTTCCTGGAACTCACTCTGTAGCCCAGGCTGGCCTCAGAACTCACAGAGATCTGTCTGACTCTGCCTCCCGAGTGCTGGGATTAAAGGCGTGTGCCACCATACCCCGGCTTGTGTTATGGATCTTTAAGACCTGTTGCATGAATATTTGTGTGATGGGTGATATATTCATAGGGGTAAGATGACTATTTTTCCCTTCCCAAACCATAGTGAACCAGATCTCTTTTCTTGGATAACTCTTCCCATGATCCTCTTAAAAAGGAGAGAAACTCACAAAGAAAATGGCATAAGGAAATTGGAGTTTCTTGAGGATGCAGACCTTATGGATGTGTGGCATTTGGGTTAAGTTTTTCCTGATACTCAGTTTCTGCTATGTTGGGGAGAAGCCAACTGCAGTTAAAAGGTTTTAAACCACCAAGGAGCATTCCATTTGAACACTGGGAGGCACAGCTACCAAGAAACAGCCATAATGCTCCATGGGTACCTCATATCTAACTCCTCACCTACCAGGCCTTGGTAGGAGTTGTGAAACAGTAAGACTCAAATATGAGAGATTGTGGTCAGAAATGGGTTGTCTGAGTCAGAGGGGAAGCGGATTTTACTGTAAAGTAACATGAGAGAGTTGCCTTTGGAAAAGAAGGTGCGTATCAAAGATGTAGGTAGGTAGGTGTGGTACCTTCTTTGTGTTCAGTTGAGATACTCACCACTTCCTTCTCAGGGTCGATAATTTGGTAGCATGGCTCACAGAACTCGGGAACATACTTTACTTATATTCACCAGTTAGCTAATACAGTTAAAGAATGTAGAAATAGGGCAAGGTATGGTGGGGAGGGGCACAGACTGCCCTTTTCTTGGAGTACCCCATCTAACCCCCTCCCCCACCCCATCTATTCAACAACCTGGAAACTGAAGCTCATTAGGACTTATAGACTTCAGGTCCCAGCAACTCCTTCCGCAGGGGTTAGGGGTAGGGTAGACCAGTCCAAGCAGCCTGCCTTGAGGTTATCTATGGCTCTGCCTAACCATTAGCATAATCCCAGGTGGGGGCTAATGGGGCTTGCTATTGAGATCAAAAGTCACTCCCGTCCGTCCAGAGATTCCAAGCAGCTTGGGACCTCTGTACGCAGGAACTGGGATGAAGATCGTGATTCTCATACTAGAGTTGGGAACCTTGTTGGCGTGATTAGAGATTTACTAGGGAAGAAGGAAATGGGGCACTGCATGCTCCAGGACCCTCAGGCTGCCTACTCACAGGAAAAAACAGCTGTTCCATTGGGTTTTTGGTGGGATCTGGAGTATGAACCATGAGGATGGTATTTTCCTCCTTCTCTGGCTTAAGGGAATTTTCCCATTTAAGATAACAGAGCAATGTCCAATTTGTCCTTGAAGGCATCCTAGCATTACCTTGTACCCAGTGGGTTCTTGTGGTACAGGGAGACTTGGACAGGCACATTCCGTACATCATATAAAAAGGAGAGAAGCTGAATGAAGACCTGTGGATTAGAAATGTGAAAGCCAATGTTTGCCGTCCCTGTGAGTTAAATATACCACACATCTATATCAAAGTCATGGGACTAAGACTGTATCTACCTTTAGGCTGTGTACACGGTGCTTATTTTTCGTCGGAACATCATAATAGCCAAAAGCACCGTGTAGAAATAGCTTCCTGCTTTGGGCCAGTGCTGCTGTATCTCTGCCCTGAACATTGCTTCCAGAACCATTGCTGAGAATTGTGTTAGTTACTTTTCCCATTCCTGTGACCAAGTGCCTGGCGGAAGCAACTTGAGGGGAGAGGGATTTATGCGGATTCAAGATGTGAAAGAACAAGGTCCATGGTGGGGAGGATGTAGCTGGATGTTTTCCTATGTCCCACCCATTCCTGCAGCTGCTCGTACCCAATTAAACACACAGAATCTTATATTACTTACAATCTGTATGGTCTATGGGCAGGCCTCTTGCTAGCTTGCCCTTATATCTTAAACTAACCCATTTCTATAAATCTATACTTTGCCACATGGCTTGTGGCTTACCAATACCTTTACATCTTGCTTCTCTTGGTGGCGGCTCGCATTGTCTGCCTGGCCTCTCCTTTTTCTTTTTGTCTCTCTGTTTGGATTTCCCGCCTGCCTCTAAGCTGCCTTGCCCCATAGGCCAAACGGATTTTTTTTTTTTTTAATTAACCAATCAGAGCAACACATATTCACAGCATACAGAATGATATCCACAGCAGGAGGGCATGGCGGAGTCCATGGCAGCTTAGGTGTGTGTCCACGATTGCTCACACTAGTGCATGAGAACAGACAGAGGGGAGGCCAATGCCTACTTGGTCTCCTCCTCTTCCCCCTTTTTATTCAGTCTGGGCCCCCAGTTTCTGAGTTGATGGCACCTGTGTTCAAGGTGGGTCTTTTCCTCCATCTTTTCTGGAAGCATATACTGTGGTGGTATTTTATTTGTGCTTTAATAAATAAAGTTTGCCTGGAGATCAGAGGAAATAGCAAGCCGTTTTAAGTAAACAAAGAAGTCAGGCAGTGGTAGCACGGGCCCTTAATCCTGTCACTTAGCAGGCAGGATCTCTGTGTGGTCAAGGCCACACTAGGGAACAGAGACAAGCATGGTGACACTTGCCTTTAATCCTGGTACGGATTGGCTGGTGGCTTTCCCTATTTCTCCCTGATCTAAGGCTTTCACCCCTATATTTGACCCCGTGTTTTTTATTTAATAAGACCATTTAGAAATTTGTCTATACAGCATACAGCACATACAAAGGTATTTCATGCACGTGATTCGAAACCCAGCCAAGCTGACAATGAAGATGAAGCATCCCCTGATGCAAATCAGAAGGAAAAGACCGAGATTTGCATGTGGTTTGTATTTAGAGTTTATCATCTATGGGATGATTTCCCCGAGTGCTGGCGTGAGTGGTGAGTGCAGTCTATGCGCTAAAACCATGCCTTACTCCTGCACCATCTTGGATGCCTTCCTCCCTTCCTCCCCTCACCTCCATGGCCCTCAACTCCTGCCATAAGCTTGAGACCATGGGATGGAAAATAATTTAAATTTTCCTGGTGCGTGCATATCACAGTGATCCAACCCAGCCTGCTATAAAAATTAAATGATTTAAAAGTCTTTTCATATACAGACTACTCCATTTTTCCAATTTTATTTTCTGCCACTTTATCAATATTGATCGCTTGGTATGTATCTGAAAAAAATGTTTTCCAATATTGCTTCTTCATATATAAGAAATTTAATATGAAGCTAGGAATAGTGGGGCACACTTCTAATGAAGACACTGAGGCAGGAGGATTGCAAGGCCAAGGTCATCTTGGGCTATATAGAGAGACCTTCCTTCAAAAGACAAACAAAAGAGAAAAGAAGAAATAATTTAATATGAACTCTCAGGGAACATCTCTGATATTCACTCCATTCAAATATCCTTGTATTTCATTTGCATCCAGTATAATGCAAAATTGTAGCCTGTTTTATCCATGTCCTCTTCCCACCCCAGCTGGTCCCTTCTCACCTCATCAAACACAGAGCAGAATAGAAAAGTGGAAACAGTTGACCCATGTAGGTGTAACAGTCTTATTAAATAAGAAACACAGAGCCCAAGAGGGTTAAAAGCAGTAGCTAAGAGTTAAAAGCCCAAGAGGTCAGAGCAGTAGCTAAGAGCTGAGACGAAGACTGCCTTCTTACCCCTCGCTGTCGCTGTCGTCCTTCCCCTGAGAAAGAGACCTACTTCCTGTGTGTCTGTCTTTTTATTGGCTTTCTGTTCTGCCTTCTCATTGGTTGTAAACCCAACCACATGACCTCCTCGTCATTACCTGTCTATACAGACCTCCAGGTCTCTATGGTTGGTATTGAGATTAAAGACATGTGTCTCCATGCTGGTGGTGTCCTTGAACACAAAGAGATCTGTCTGTCATGTGATTGGGATTAAGGGCGTGTGCTACCACTGCCAGACTTCTGCTATGGCTTCTATTAGCTCTGACCTCCAGGCACTGTTATTTATTAACATACAAATAAAATCACATTTCAGCACAAATAAAATATCACCATAGACCCAAAACAGCATTTTGGTTTACCCAGTGAAAAAGACAAGACTAAATCTGTTGCTGTGATCAGGTCCACCTACCTACCTCTCAAAATCCAATACTTAGGAGATGATGAGACTTAATGGGAAGGAATCAGTTTTCTCCAAAGGCTGGGACCCTGGAGGACGAAGCAGGCTATCATGCCCAGAGTTCTTTCTTGAGAAATTTGAGTATACAGCAGGCTTTACCGTTTACAGTAAGGGGCAGAGAGCAGGGTTGGGAAGGTAATGTGCTGAGTCGCTTGTGTCTCTCTTTTTTCCTTCTCCCACTAGAACCTGGTGGAACTAGTAATTCACATGTTTTGTGTTATATGGTGTACAGAACTGAACCCTAAGAAGGAGCATTTGTGTATCCTAATGCAACAGATGTTCTGGGTTCTGGAAAGCTAAGGAAAAGAATATTTAGAATTGCATGTACCGTCTTACTCATTTAGCCATGGGTTTTTAATTTGAATTTGGAATTTTGGGCGAAAGGAAAAGACATAACTCTGCAAAGGTCAACTTTCAAAGGGGTGGCCGCTGTTACAAACTCAAGGCCACGTGAATACGTTCATATCCTTAAACCTATCCTACTAAGATTTAAAGATGACTCATCATAGCTTTTCTTCACAAGCTTCTGGAAACTCAACAAGGCACTGATAGGGGGTTATTGTGAGCATTTATCTGCAAGCCACCAGCCCCCTCAACTTTATGCTTGAGCCAGGATATAAATTTCCCTTCAAGTCACCAAATTCAGATCAACAATCATACTTCCCTGGAGAGAGGTATAACTTGCAGTAAGTAAATTCTAAGGAATTTCAAGGTGCCATTGTCTATCTGTCTGTCTGTCTATCTATCTACCTACCTACCTACCTATCATATCTATCTATCTATCTATCTATCTATCTATCTATCTATCTATCTATCTATCTATCCGTCCGCCCATCCATCCATCCATCATCTATCTATCTATCTATCTATCTATCTATCTATCTATCTATCTATCTATCTATCATCTATGTATGTATGTATGTATCTATCTATCTATCTATCTATCTATCTATCTATCTATCTATCTATCTGTCTATCACCTATCTGTCATCTATCTATTTTTGTTTCTTTTTCCTGTCAGGTAAAACTACTCTGAGAAAAGCAATATAAAGGGAAAAGAAGTTTCTCTCAGCTCATAGTTCAAAGTTACAATCCATTATGGCAGGACAGTCACAGTGGCTGGTCACACTGCATCCACAGTCAGAAGCAGAGAACCATGAATGCATGCCCAGCTCCCTCTCTCTTTTTCATTCAACTGAGGACCCAGCTCATGAAACAGTACCACTCACATTTGAGGTAGATCTTCCCACCTCAATCAATCCAATCAAGAAAATCCTCCATATTCATTCCCATACACCAAGCCAATCCAGACATTGAGACTTCCCAAGTAATTCCAGATCTTGCCAAGTTGACTATTGAAACTAACCATTACACTGTCTGTCCTTACACCCACCCACCCATCCATCCATCCACCCATCCACCCATCCATCTACCCATTCACCCATCCGTCCATCCATCCATCCATCTTTCTTCTTCATCTGTATTGTTTGTCAGGCAAGATATTTTCAGCATGTGAAACTAACAGGTAAGCCATTACTAAGAAACATTTTTTCCTGTTGTTTTGCAAACCATACCCACAGTTCATTTTGACTCAGAAATGAACAGTCTTCAACTCTCCTCCCTTTCCCCTGCATTTCATGTGGTTTGGGTAATACCAGGTCTGGAATCCCCCAGGTAGCCACCATGTCTCTGACCTGAACGCTAGTTTCTCTATCTCTGAAATGGGGCCAATGATATTGTCTAAAGACAAAACTACATTTAAAGAAAATTTAAAGATGAATTTGGTTTTATGGGTGTGCAGTGTTTCATCTATGCTTGTCACCCCGAGAAGCTGAACAGAGAAGGTTGGCTTTGAAGGCAAAAAAAGGAAAACTTAAGGAAAGCAGAAATAGAGAACAAAATGGGAAGCTGGTCATTTCAAACTTACCTCTCCCTGTGGGATTATCACAGAGGGGCTTTCTGTAGCATGCTGGCTCAGGTAAGCCTGGTCGCTCCTGGTTGGCTGCTCTATTTATATTTCTGCTGCTTGGAAAACTGGTCAATTTCAAAGTTCAATTTGATGATGTAGCACTTAGCTTGGATGACTCCACTCTGATTTGGTCTTTTCTTTTGTGCCTAATGGTATGACCTCTGTCCAAAACCAATAATAGCCTCTCATGAATTTAATTTAGTGATATCGTCTTTCAAGTATTAAAGATATAAGGTTTAAAAAATAAAACAAGGGGAAAATACCCTGGAAAAGTACTATTTAACCTGGGTAAGTTATTCTAAACATTCACTGAAATTTGCCACCATTGAAAATGTTAGGACTAAAGAAAACTCACGTCAACATATATTTTGCTCTCAACTAGGTGCCAGGGTCTATTTCAAACCATGTAATTCTTTTGTCAATTTTATAAGACAGCCCCAGTCTACAGAAGTGGAACTAAAGTTATCTGCAGACATAGGCGCAGTGCAATATTAAATATTCTGTTCAGTGTTTGCTGTAGTGTGAATGTAATTGGCCCCCATAAGCTCATAGGGAGTGGCGTTATTAGGAAGTGTGGCCTTGTTGGAGGAAGCATGTTCTGTTCACTCCCTCTTGCCTGCAGATCAAGGTGTAGAGCTCTCAGCTCCTTCTCCAGCACCATGTCTGTCTGCGTGCCGCCATGCCTCCTGCCATAGTGATAATGGACTAAACCTCTGAATTGTAAGCCACCCCAATTAAATGTTTTCTTAATGAGAGTTGTCATAGTCATGGTGTCTCTTCCCAGCAATAGAAACCCTAACTAAGACAGGGCATTAGTTACCTGTCTTGTCGTTGTGACAATAAGCAATGCAAGGGAAGAAAGGTTTATTTTGACCCACGGTTCAGAGGAATAAGTTCATCTTGCTGGGAAAGGCGCGGCAACAGGAAAAGCATGGGGCCAGAGTAGGTTGATCCCTGGTGCCCACTAAAAAACAGAGAAAGGAGAATGCCAACACCCCGAAGGCATGGCAGCCATGATAGCAGGTTTAGCTTGGTGCTCACCAGCCCTGAGATATTTAGGTTTGCCATCCTATGTTTACTGAAGCCTGTCACCTTCCTTTTTGCCTATACCCATTGCCAACACCAAAGCCAAGATTTAGTGCCTAAAGACAATAATAATAATAATAATAATCCATCTTCATATTGCTGTGTTTTTAGAAGGATTCAAGATCCACCAGGCTGGAATCAAGGTGAGGGTTGGTCTCTGTTCTTATCTTGGGCTCCAATGAGGCAAGAAACTGTTCCTAAGGTCACAGAGTTTACTGATAGAATTCATTTCCTTGTAGTTGTAATATAAGCAAACACGGTATCACAACACGTGCAAAGCAAACGCAAGAATGACTGAAAATAAAACACTAAGGAAAGATTTATTATCTATAGCAGGTAGAGAAAACATGGACATTATTTCCAAAGCAGTGCCTTCCTTGAACAAAGGAATCATGGGAATTTTATTCCCGGAGCCCATAAATATCCCCGCAGAAAGCCATTTTTAGGTTCAGGCATATTCCTGAACATGGTCAGTTAAAAGCCTTTAAAAAGCAAAGAGTCAAACACAGTTTAGAGCATGCTTAACTCAAGCAACTTAACTCAAGTTAAAATGGTGGACAGGAACATGAAAGGAAATTCTCAGCTTGCCTCGTGACAGTCTCAGCTTTCATTGTAAGATTGTAGCTTAGAAAAGGGAAAGAATTAGGGCTTGGAGACAGCTCAGCGGCTCAGAGGACTTGCTGCTCTTACAAAGGACCTGGGTTCAGTTCCCAGCACCCACACGGCAGCATACAAATACAGATAACTCCAGTTCCCAGGGATCTAGTGCGGGTTTCTGGCTTCCAAAGGCTTCTTCATGCATGTGGTGCACATAGATTCACGCGGGTGTACACACACACATACACATAAACATGATGATTAATATATCTTCTTTTAGAGGTAAGAACTCCTTGAGGTTATTACTATAGGTATTAGCTTCTCATTGAACCTGTCTCTAAGCAACAGTCCAACTAACGGTAAGATTGACACTTCAACATCTATGGCCACCCTCACCCTTGCCTTGAGTCCTCCTCTGTAGCCACTCATAACATGGCTATTTGCTTCTTGAAGGTCAGCAGGAGGACTCCCACTCCAAATATCTCCTTCTTTCAGGGGCCTCCTGGATTCCTAGAGAGTTTATCAGACCCTGTGGTGCTCACTTAGAATACGTTCCTGTTTGACCAATACAATTAGAGCCCTTCACTATATCACCTCAGGATAGCCATGGGAACTAACGGAATCACCGGCATGAGATCCCATCACAACCACATGCTCTGGTCACATGTGCTTGGATGCAGCCATAGAGTGTGGAGGGGACGGCTTAGAGGTGGGCTGTCTCCTTAGTCACGCCAAGCTCCAAAGGATGCTGAGGACCGAGTCCGAGCAAGTGGTGAATAGCAACCTTGTGATTCAGCTCTTGATTCACTTGGGACATTCACCAGGTGAGTTTCTGTCATCGCACGTTTATATAGTCTACAGCATTTCAGCAAAGATTCTAGATGACCCAAATGTTGTACCTGGGAAGAATCTTCTTTTGCCATCGAAGACTCCTTTCAACTCTTTTTTAGAAAAATGTGTGGTTTTGCTTGCATGTATGTTTGTATCACACATGCATGCCTGGTGCCTGTAAAGGCCAGAACAGGGCACTGGATTCCCTGGAACTAGACTTACAGATGATTATGAGTTGCCATGGAGAGCAGCAAACACTCTCAACCATGAATTTACCTCTTCAGTTCCCTGCCCTTCATTTCTTATGTCCTCCAGCACATCTTAATGTATTGTGCAGACCTGGGAACATAAATCCAGGGACCTGAGGTCTAAGTTTGGAAATACTTTCAATTTAAGCATCAGGAAACTAATGCCCAGACAGGCGCCTAACACATCCAGTCTGCTGTTCTAGGCCTCCTGTGGTGCTTTCTTGGCAGAATTCCAAAGGGGTTGGGCCTAGCAGTCAACAGAGAGGCTTATCAACTGATCAGAATTCTCAGTAAGCAGACTCACATAGGAGCAACAGGTAGAAAGTGGAAAAACACCAGCCAGTGTGATCAACTGGGAACATTTTCCATGTAAGGTTTTCAATTCCTGAGTAAATATTACTGTACACAGACAGACGTTGAATTCATTGAGATTGGATTGATTAACTGAATTGAGGAGTAGCAGTTAGGTATAAAACATTTTTTTTTTCTTATTTGTAATAGGAAACCAAACCAGATAAAACCATGAAGCTCTTGTATCTTGTCTTCCCAGCCACCATAAGACAGTAATTGACAGGCTCTCCAGTCTACTAGGGCTAAAATGGCTGTTTTCCTTTCCCTGGGCTGCTGACATCTGGCTAGTCCACTGTTCCCTACTTTCCTGGTGACCGTCACATCTCTTTCAGGTTGAGCTTCTCATGGACACCGGCAATCAGAGCTGTAGAGTTGGCTCAGGGACTAAAAACACACACTGTGCTTAGTGGGAGACCCAAGTTCGGTTCCCAGTGCCCACAACTCAACAGATCCAGGAGATTCAACAGCATCTGCTGGCTTCTGTGGGCACCTACCCTCACAGGCACAGACCTATGCACAGACCCACACACATACACACAAAGAATTTTTAAATCTTTAGAAACTTCCTTTGAAGTAGATTTAGTTATTGTATTATTTTATGTGTGTATGTGTACCATGTGCATGCCTGGTACCTGTGGAGATCAGGAGAAGGCATCACATCCCCTAGGACCGGAGGTACAGACAGTTGTGAGTCGCCATGTGGCTTCTAGGGAATTGAACTTGGATCCTCTGCAAGAACAAGCGCCTTTCACTGCTGAGCCATCTCTCCAACCCCAAGAATTTTTAAAAAGAAATTTTCAAAAGGAAATATAACACTGTTAGTTCTCTCTTAAGGAAGGATCTTTCATGGTGACAAAATGTGAGGCTAGCCCCTTCCTGAGGAATACTTCACATGGTACTCAAAGGTGCTATGCAAACTGTCAAGGGAAAAAAAAGCAATTAAAATCATCTGGCTGTCTCTGAGTTCGAGGCCAGCCTGGTCTACAAAGTAAGTTCCAGGACAGCAAGGACTAAACAGAGACACCCTGTCTTGAAAAAAACCAAAAAAAAAAAAAAAAAAAAAAAAAATCCAGCTGTAAAACTTATGAACTACAATAATGACCAGCAAGGTAAGATACCCCTAAGAGAGCAATGGTGGTACTTCTATCCTGGAGGCAACTACCAGTTGTCTAATTAGACTTGAGCCTGATGAACAGGATATAGCTGGAACTGTTAACCTAGCCAGCTCTCCATGGCTAGTGAGGTCATGGACCCTAGAGAAGAACCTACTACTGTTGCTAGCCTAAATCTGTATAATTTCTAACTTCGTTCTAAATACATATCCTTACATCCTCAGGAAAGGGTAGTTCAACCCCCACTAACAAAGCTTTTTGTTTTCTTTTGTTTTTCGAGACAGGGTTTCTCTGCGTAGTTTTGGAGCCTGTCCTGGATCTGGCTCTGTAGCCCAGGCTGGCCTCGAACTCACAGAGATCCGCCTGGCTCTGCCTCCCGAGTGCTGGGATTAAAGGTGTGCGCCACCACCACCTGGCAAGCTTTTCTTTCTTTCTTTCTTTTTTTTTAAATAGCAGGTGGAGACTTTCACAGACACCTATAAATGGTCAAAATGCAAATAACCACAGAGTATGGGGTGCCCAGCCCCAAAGGATACATCTTTAACACAACCCCTACCTCTAAGACTCAGAGCCCATGGTGGAAGAGGGGGCAGAAAGGTTGTAAGAGCCAGAGGACCAGGATGTGTGTTGTAAGACAGTGTCTTCTGTATATGATGGTGAGCTACACCATGAAATGTCAACAACATGGTCATCTAAACAAGGTCTACACAGTGACGCCACCAGCCGACATCCTGATGTGGATGGGGAAATCTCACAAGGCCCACCCAGACGATGAACAACAGCCGTTAACAACTGCTAATGGCGACTGGGAATCAATCTTCTTTGGGGACGAGCCCCTGATGGGTTATCCAGTCCCCCCATGGTCATCCCTAAACATAGATACATATGAGCAACCCTAAATGGACTCCACAGGTTGTATTTACACATATACACACAGAGAGATGTAACAATAATTAAAGAAGAATAGTTCATCAATTTGAGAGAGAGTGTGGTAGATCCTGGAGGAGGTGTAGGAGCAAGGAAGAGGTGGACAGGGTGTACCTACAGTACTCATTCATGAAACTCTCAAAATAAAATAAAAATATGCAAAAAAATTGAAAAGGTGCTTTATAAACACAAAGAGGCAAGGGTGGGCTTGAGAAATACGTGCGGTATTCGAACTCCAGAATTTCAGAGTCAGATGGTGCTGCTGTCCTGACCGAGGTTTGAAGAACTGAAAGGCTGTGAGCACGGGGCTGGTTAGAGGTGCCTCTGTGGAACCTGGTACGGGCTCAGAGGGAACCACACCAGCGCCGGGACTAGAACTGGACGCCTAAGGCTATGGAGTCATCAGAATTCCCCATGTGCACTTCCTAGAAACGTAAAATTTGGCAGCATCTCCAGATGTGGTTGGGTATTAGACTTGCCCACTGATATGACTAAAGCCGGACCAAAATGACTCAAGGGAGGCAGGGTTTACTTGGCTTGTGGCTTGTGGGGTGCAAACCTTCGCGGCAAGGGAAGCAGCGTATCTGAAGCGGTTTGTTACCTCGAAGCAGCTCGGGAAACAGGGACCTGGGGCTGTAACCAGAAGCAATATCCCCTTCACGGCTCACCCCCTTCCTTCAGCTTCACCCCGTTCATGAAGCCCGCCCCGCCCCCCACAGCCTCACAGACAGCTCTGTCAGCTGTGCGTCAAGTGTTGAACACGTGAGCCTGTGCGAGAGACACTTTGTATCCGAACCGGACCGACTTGTTTCTTATCAAATTAAATATGCCGTTGCCATTCGAACTAGACATTCGGCTTCTTGATGTTTAGCCAAGAGAAATGAAAATATACGTCTAAGAGACGACATAAACTCTGCCTCTCAATTCTGATGAGCTTCCTACCTATTAATACAAAAATGTCATAGGAGCCCAAAGGGAGTAGATATAATTCTCCCTGTTCCTGTTGCTAGGTATATCTAAAAAGCCTGAACATAATATTTAAAATAAATCTATGATACTGAAAGTGTGCAGAGGAAAACGCACCAGATAGGGAGTGAGCAGCCCAGGAAATGACCTTTCCTTTCTTCCCTTCCTCCCATTTTTCTCCCTCCCTCCCATCCTCCCTCCATCCCTTCCTTCCTCCCTTATTTCATGTGGTGTGTGTGTGCATGCCTGCAGGTGTGTGTATGTGTGTGAGCAGTGCACATGGATGTACTTATGGAGACCAGAGACCAACCTTGGCTCTTGTTTCTCAGGTACCACACTCCTTGTGTTTTGAGACAGGGTCTCTCTCCCTGGCTTGGGTCTTACTTATTCAGTTAGGCTGGGTGGAGTGAACCCCAAGGATGCTTGTCTCTGCTTCCTTAGGTCTGGGTTTGCAAGCCCTTGCCGCCATACCTGACTTTTACATGCATTCTAAGGTTGAACTCAGGTCCTTGTTAGGTCTGCAAGACAAGCACATTACTAACGGGGCTATCTCCTCCCCCCCACCTCCCCCAACACCCCCCCCCAGTTTTCTTTTTTGCCTCCCATGTTGGATTCACTGTTGGAGAAGCCAGCAAGCTATAACAGTGGACAAAGACTACTGTGTGTCTCCGGTAACCCTCCTTAGAAAGCCCGTGTCTAGTCAAGGACCCAGAAGGGGGGCAGTCTAGCAAGACAGGAGCGTGTTGACAATTGTTACCTTACTCCAGCCCAATAGCATCAGGGAGCTATCCCACCCACCCTGCTGTGTCAGCAAAGGCATTCCCTGGCTGCAACATTCATTCGTCTTCAACTGAGCATTATTTCTTCTTAAAAAAAAAAATTCTGTGTGTTCAGGAATGCTGGCTTTGCTTTGGAGCAATTGATGACTAATGACAATTACAAAATATTCAGGGTGGTTCTTCCTGGAAGAGATGACATATCACAATAGTTCTGTCTTCTGCGACTATGGTATTCTTGGCTCTGTAACGCAACTCTTTGCCGCCGATCCTCATTCTTAGACTAGACCCCTTGATGTTAATTTTAATTTAATTTTAGTTTTGAGAAAGGGTCTCATGTAGCTCAGGCTGGCCTCACACTCCATCCCCATGTAGCTGAGGATGACCTTGAACTTCTGAACTTCCTTTATCCCTCTAGTGCTGGGACTATGGGCACGTGCCACCACATCCAGTTTACATAGTCCTGAGCATCTGACCCAGGGCTTTGGCCATTCCAGGCAAGCGCTCTAGCAATGGAGTTTCTTCACCAGCTCTTGTTTTCAAGAAAGCAAAACCAGTCTTTTTTGAGAGTCCCAAATGCAGTGGGGACATACTTAGAAAATGCCAGGAGAATTTGTGCCCAGTTTATCTTCGGCACTCCTTAGATGGTCACTTGGTTTTGCCAACTGATTTGCTTCCATTTCCAACAAATTTGACTCATGTCCTGTCACAGGGGATCAAAGATGCATGTTAAGAGTGATGGGATGTGAGTAATCTGCTCTAGTCTCTGCAGGGTGGTGCAACAGAGCCCTGTTTTTCCTACCTAGGGTGAGAAAAGCTTGGAAGACAAAGAGAGTTCATTCCTCTTGGAAGCTACTTACAGCTGTGCAGACTCGACCTGTCTCAGTTAGAATGCCGTCATTATAAATCTATGCCTTAGAGGTTGTGTCCCTTTAGGTCAGGTAGAAGAAGCGACCCTTATGCCATCAGACATTAGGAAAGCCTTTGTTTACACCTTGTCAGAAAGGCCTTGTTCAGGAGTGAGATGGCTCAGAGGTTAAGGGCACTTGTTATTCTTCTCGAGGACTGAGTTCAGCTCCCAGCATCCACGGTGCCAACTTGTTTCTTGGGTCCATTTTCTTGGCAAATCTTTTTCCAACTCTTTATTCTGAGGTAATATCTATCTTTGATGTTGAGGTATGTTTCTTATAAGTGGCAGAATTCTGTTTTTGAGTACATTTTGTTAGCCTTTGACTTTTTTTTTTTTTGGTTTTTCGAGGCAGGGTTTCTCTGTGTAGCTTTGTGCCTTTCCTGGAACTCGCTTTGGAGACCAGGCTGGCCTCGAACTCACAGAGATCCGCCTGCCTGTGCCTCCCGAGTGCTGGGATTAAAGGCATGCGTTACCACCGCCCGGCAGCCTTTGACTTTTTATTGGAGAATTGAGTCCATTGATATTGAGTGATATTAATGACCACTGATTGTTAATTTCTGTTATTTTGTTGTTGTTATTGTTGTTGTTGTTGTTGTTGTTGTTGGTGGTGGTGGTGGTGGTGGTGGTGTGTGTGTGTGTGTGTGTGCTCTTGTACACACTTCACTTCCCTTCTTTTGGTTTTGCTAATGTGAGATTACCTATTTCCTGTGTTTTCATGGGTGTGGTTAGCCTCCTTGGGATGGAATTTTCCATCTAGTACCTTCTGTAGGGCTGGATTTGTGAATGAATATTGTTTAAATTTGACTTTGCCATGGGATATCTTGTTCTCTCTATCTATAGTGATGGAAGGTTTTAATGGTTATAGTAGTCTAGGCTGACATCTGTAGTCGCTTAGAGTCTGCAAGATATCTGTCCATGCCCTGCTGGGTTTGAGAAATTGGGTGTAATTCTAATAGCTCTGCCTTTATATATTACTTGGTCTTTTTCTCTTTGCAGCTTTTATTATGCTTTTTTTTCTATGTATGTTTGGTGTTTTGATTATCATGTGGCAGGGGGACTTCCTTTTCTGGTCCAACCTATTTGGTATTCTGTAAGCTTCTTGTACCTTCATAGGCATGTCCTTCTTAAGGTTAGGAAATGTTCTATGATTTTATTAAAATATTTTCTGGGTTTTTGAGCTGGATTTCTTCTCCTTCTTCTACTCCTATTATTCTTAGGTTTGGTCTTTTCATAGTGTCCCAGGTTTCCTGGATGTTTTGTGCCAGAATTTTTTTTTTCAGATTTAACATTTTCTTTGACCCATCTATCAGTGTCTTCAACACCTGAGCTTCTCTCTTCCATCTCTTACATTCTGTTGGTGATACTTGTGTCTGTAGTCCCTGTTCGGTTACCTAGATTTTCCATCTCAGGAATTCCCTCAGTTTGTGTTTTCTTTATTGCTTCTATTTCCAGTTTCAGGTCTTGAACCATTTTATGAATTTCCTTGTCCTGTTTTTTCTTGACTTTCTTCAAAGATTTATTATTTTCCTCCTATTGTTTGTGTTTTCCTTTAAGGGATTTATTCATTTCCTTTTTAAGGACCTCAATTGTCTTCATAAAGTCGCTTTTAGGGTCTTTCCTGTGCTGCAGCTGTGTTGGAATAGTCAGGGTTTGCTGCAGGAGATGGCTGGGCTCCGCTGGTGACACACTGCCCTGGTTGTTGTTGACTCTGTTCTTTTTTTTTTTTTTTGTCTCATAGTGCTTTGTGTATTTTTAAAAACCTTTTTATTGATTCTTTGTGGATTTCACATCATGCACCCCAATCCCACTCATCTCCCAGTCCCTCTGCATGCATCCTTAACCCATGTAACCTCCCCGTCAAAATAAAAAAAAACATAAAATAAAATAAACTCATTGTGGAAGCTGTAGTGTGTCACAGTGAGTCACACAGTCTACTCTTTACTCCACACATCTTTACTTGCAAATGTTCATTGCAATGAGTCATTGGCCTGGTTCAAGTCCTCTGGCTTCTGCTACACTATCAATCCTGGATCCTCCCCAGGACTTCTCTTGGATATCCTGTTGTTGTCCTGTGTTGTGGAGATCCTACAGTTTTTGATCTGTTGGACCAGCCCCTTCATGTGCTCCAGCAGTTCATAGATGAGGTGGATGTTGGGGTGGGCCAGCTCATAGCCCTGGATCTGGACCTGGGTAGTAGCTGAGTTGATCAGCCTTCCAGCTCTCCCCCATCCTCACCACTAGGGTGAGCTCTCCAGCAATGCCCAGGCTAGCTCATCCACTGCAGGAGACAGCAAGAGGTAAGGCCAGTTCTCCTGCTCTCATGCTCTGGGGCAGACTCACTGGCATCCGCACCACCAGGGCCAGCTCTACTGTGCTGCCCCGGTGAGATACAGGGCTCTCTCTCTCTAGTGCTACAGTCTCTTATACTGGTGTCTAGGCATCTGGGTTTGGGGTAATTATAGGTTGAGATGCCAATTTCCTAGCCTATAGCCAACGTCAAATTAAATGGAGAGAAACTCAAAGCCATTCCACTAAAATCAGGAATAAGACAAGGCTGTCCACTCCCTCTACAACTATTCAATATAATGCTTGAAGTTCTAGTTAGAGCAATAAGACAACTAAAGGAGATCAAAGGGATACAAATTAGAAAGGAAGATGTTAAAGAATCCCTATTCACAGATGATATGATAGTATACATAAGCTACTGTGGAGGCCCAAATTACTCAGGATCCGAGAATCTGAGCTTGCTTTACTCAGCAGGGCTGCATAAAGAGATGATTTGCTCAAAGGCATGGTTACCAGGTATTTGGAAGGGTCTACACTTGGCTGTGTTGTATGCCCCACCCTTTGGGTTATAAAAAGTCTTTTTGAATAAATGGAAAAGGACAAGGGTATTGACCCAGGTCCTCCTGAAGCTATCCTGTGTTTCTGTCTTTCTTCTTGTCTGCTAGGTCTCTCTATCTGATATTTTCTTATCCCTCTGTCCTCCACCTAAGAACCCTAGAAAAGATGGGAAAGGTGGGAGCTGACCTCCCACAGATGGCACCTGAGCAGGGACTTGGGAGCAGAGGAAATAAGTCAGAGAGAGTAGGGGGCACCATGTAAGCCATTGGACACATCTGGTTATAAATTAAGGTTGAGGTAGTGGTATTCTATTCTTTGGGAGTAAAATTGTAAATATAAAGCAAAGTAAAGTTAGGCTGCATGCAGCAAGTATCTCTCTCTGTCTCTGTCTATGTTTCTCTCTCTCTCTCAAATTGTAAAAAGGTTTGGTGAAGCTTAGTTTGAGAAGTGTAGGCTTAGATATATAAGGGTAGAATAAGCTTTAGGTCTAGGGATATGGTGAAGGTTAAAGAAGAAAGTCACTCAGGGAAAGAGTAGTTCCTCCGTCCCCCAAACCCCCACAGCCCAGCAGAAAGCATCCAGGATCTAGCAGCCACTGTGAACTTAGCAGTCCAAGTGGCTTCAGAGACTCCAGAGCCACCAACAACAGCGGTCTGAGAGCAAAAAACCACTTCAGAGACTGCCAGCTTCAGAAAGCTGCAGCAGCATTGTGTGAGCGGCTGCCCCAGCCAGGCTTCAGCAGCTGAGACCCATGGGGTATCATCAAGTTCACAGGCCGCAGATGCTGAGCTCAGGCAGCAGGGTCCCCTGAGCTTCCTGCTGTGAAAGAGCAGCGGTGGGAGAATGCAGTCAGCCAGCTGGAGAGATGTGGCTGGAGGCTACACTCATCCTTGACAAGCCTAGCAGACAGCAGCTCGCTCTGGGAATGTAGCAGAGACTTTGGACCCCAGTGACTGGAGCAGAGCTGTGCTGGCAGCTGGAGAGCAGGAGGAGTACAGGGTACTGTGGCAGCTGTGTGAAAGACAAAGCCTTCGGAGAAAGATGCCTGCAGGGTGCACACCAGGAGGGCCAGGGAGTGGGCACCTCCAAGTTTTAGTGCATTTCAGGGACACCAGGGTCCTTGCAGAGGCCAGGCAGCATCCCCAAGGGCAGAACTGTGGGCAGAGGCAGTGCAGGACCTGAGGGAAGCTGCTGGCTGATGGGATGCCTGGGACGCGATGAGCCCTGGCGTGTAGAGAGCAGCAGAGGTTTTGAAATCCTCCTTGCAATGAAAAGTACAGGGTTTGAGTCCCCAGCAGCAGCATGCAGCAGCGGTGCTCTGAACATCAGAGACACTGGAACTCAGGCCAGCCTGGGTTCCCGGTGACAAGATGAAGCAGAGCCGAGTGGCTGCCCCGAGGCCAGCATTTGGCTGTGCAAGCAGAGCAGTGCACGGAGGCTTCCAGGACTCTTTAGTGCTGCATGAGAAGATCACCGGCAAAGCAAGTAACAAAGATGGGGTGTAGCAGCTGCAACTGGTCGCGGCTGGGTTTCCTCTGGTAGCCAGGGTTAAAGCCATGGCTCATAGTAGCAGGAGGAACCTTGAGCCCATGTGGTGTGAGGCAGTTGAAAGCCCTCTAGCCTCAAGACACAGGGGGTCCTTGGCAGACAGCCCAATTACAGGAGGCACAGACAGACCAGGACTGTGAAAGCCAGCAGCAAAAGCTGTGCAGTTTGTTTGCTGACTGTGAGACAGTCTCTTCTGAAAGGACTCTGCCCCAGCCAGCTATTGTGGAGCGAATAGCTTTTGCCCTGGGGCAAATTGCCTAAGGGGAAGGCTATAGACTGCAAAGCACAGCTGTAGCAGAGAGCAAAAGTTTCAGAGACCCTTGCTTGAACTGCAAAAAGCTTTTGGTTGTGGATTTTTTCATATTTGGAACAGTTTTCCTAAGAGTCATTATGACTTGAACTGCTAAAAGGGACTTCAGGGCAGCTGACAAGTCAGGCCCTGATCTTGGGCTCTCTGTGGAACTTTAAGACTGTTATTAGAACTGACTTTTTGAACTTCAAACTTCAGAAATAAAACAGTTTTGATTTCACCTACAATTTTAACTGTGGTGACTCATGATTCATGTACCCTCTGTCTTGTTAGAAAAAAAGTGTAAATAGTTCTGTTAAGAGGTCACTTTTGAATGTTTGCTAAAGTTTGTAAAGTGTAAATAGCCCTATTGAGAGTTTGCTTTTGGATGTAAGTTTATAAGAATTGTAATTGTGTATAGAAATATTCATGCTAGAATTATGTTAACCTGTTGATATTGGTGAACCATGGTATGGTGATGCTAAGGAGTCTTTATATTTGATGCAGTTGCATCAGGAGTTTACTGATTTATTTGATATGGTTGCATCAAGAGTCTGTTGATTTAAAGAAGGGTTTGGTACAGCTAAGACTGCTATAGACATCTTTGACCCATTCAGAAAGGCCATTCCATCGTTTTCATCCTCTACTCCTTTACTAGGAGGCCTAGCAGCCATAAGGAGGAGGAGTATTGCTACAATTATTCCAGCTATTTGCAAGCTCTTAGTAGACAAACAGCTTCAGAGCTGCATGGAGTTAAGTTCTGAACCCCTACTTGAGATTTATATTATTAATAAGGAGGGATTTATGAAGGCCCAGTTTACTTAGGGTCTGAGAATCTGAGTTTGTTTTACCCAGCAGGGCTGCATAGGGGGATGATTTGACCATGGGCATGGTCACCAGGCTGTGTGGTGTGCTTTGATCTAGCAAGGGGGAAGTCTTTTGCCCCACCCCTTGGCATTGTTATAAAAACCCCTTTTGAATAAACAGAAAAGGCCATTGGGTACTGATCCAGGTCCTCCCAAAGCTATCCTGTATTTCTATCTTTCTCCTCTTCTCTATCTTTCTATCTAATAGTTTCTTATCCCTCTCTCCTCCTCATAGGAACCCTTGAAAAGGTGGGAACTGGCATCCCACAAGTGATCACAAAAAAATCTATCAGAGAACTTCTGCAACTGATAAACACCTTCAGTGAAGTGGCTGGACTCAAGATTAACTGAAAAAAAATCAGTAGCCCTCCTACATACAAATGATAAATGGACAGGGAAAAAAAATCAGGGAAACAACACCCTTCACAATAATCACAAATAATAATATAAAATATCTTGGTGTAACTCTAACCATGCAAGTGAAAGACCTGTATGACAAGAACTTCAAGTCTTTGAAGAAAGAAATTGAAGAAGATATCAGAAGATGGAAATATCTTCCATGCTCATGAATCAGTAGGATTAACATAGTAAAAATGGCCAGTTCCCAAAAGCAATCTACAAATTCAACACAATCCCCATCAAAATCCCAGCACAATTCTTCACAGACCTTGAAAGAATAATACTCAACTTCATATGGAGAAACAAAAAACCCAGGATAGCTAAAACAATCTTGTACAACAAAGCCACTTCTGGAGGCATCGTCATCCCTGATGTAAAGCTCTACTATAGAGCTATAGTAATAAAAACAACTTGGTATTGGTATAAAAACAGGTTAATCAATTGAATCAAATCAAAGACCTAGACATAAGTCCACACAACTATGGACACTGATTTTTGATAAAGAAGCCAAAATTATACAATGGAAAAAAGAAAGCATCTGCAACAAATTCTCCTGTTCTAACTGGATGTTGGAATGTAAAAGAACACAAATAGATCCATATCTATCACCCTTCACAAAACTAAAGTCCAAATGGATCAAAGACCTTAACATAAAATCAGATATACTAAATCCGATAGAAGAGAAAGTGGGGAATAGCCTTGAATGCATTGGCACAGGAGATCACTTCCTGAACAGAACACCAATAGCACAGGCACTAAGACCAAAAATTAATAAATGGAACTCATGAAACGAAAAAGCTTCTGTAAGGCAAGGGACACTGTCAATAGGACAAAACAGCAGCCTACAGAATGGGAAAAGATTTTCACCAAGTCCATATCTGACAGAGGACTCATTTCCAAGCTATATAAAGGACTCAAGAAATTAGACATCAACAAACCAAATAATCCAATTTAAAAAGGGTTTACTGATCTAAACAGAGGATTCTGAACAGAGGAATCTCAAACAGCTGAGAAACAAAGAAATATTCAACATCCTTAGCCATCAGGGAAATGCAAATCAAAATGACTCTGAGATTCCATCTTACGTGTCAGAATGGGTAAGATAAAAACCACAAGTGACAGCTCATGCTGGTGAGTACATGGAGCAAGGGAAATGCTTCTCCATTGCTGGTGGGAATGCAAACTTGTACAACCATCTTGGAAATCAATATGGTGGTTTCTCAGAAAATTGAGAATTGATCTACCTCTAGACCCAGCTATACCACCCCTGGGCATATACCCAAAGGATGCTTAATCATACCACAAAAACATTTGCTCAGACATACCACATGGGCATGTTCATAGCAGCTTTATTCATAATAGCCAGAAACTGGAAACAACCTAGATACCCTCAACCAAAGAATGGATAAAGAAAATGTGCTACAGTTACACAGTGAAGTATTACTTGGCTATTAAAAAAAATAACATCATGAAATTTGCAGGCAAATGGATGGAACTAGAAAAAAATCATCCTGAGTGAGGTGACTCAGGCCCAGAAGGACACACATGGTATGTCTTATAAGTCATACCATGTGGTTATAAGTGGTTATTAGCCATAAAGCAAAGGATAACCAGGCTGCAAACCACAGACCCAGAGAATCTAAGTAAAAGGGAGGGCTCAAGGGATGATGATGAGTCTCCCAGGAAAGGGAAATAGAACAGATATCATGGGGTAATTGGTGGCAGCAGGTAGGGATGGGAACAGGAGGGATCAAATGGGTTGGGGGAGGATGGAGGGAGAGAGCATTGGGAGTGATAACAGGAGTTGGGAGCACCTCAGGGTTGAACTAGAAACCCAGTGCAATGAAAACTCCCAGGAATCTATGTGGGTGACCCTAGATAAGACTCCTAGTAATGGGGGATACGGAATCTGATCAGCTATCTCCTGTAATTAGGCAAGACTTCCAATGGAGGGGTTTGGACACCAACTCAGCCACATAACTGTCAACCTAAAATTTGTCCTGCTTACAAGATGTGCTGGGGTAAAGGTGGTGTGGAAATTATGGGATCAGCCAACCAATGACCGGTCCAGCTTGAGACCCATGCCATGAGAGGGAGTCCACCCTTGACACTGCCTGGAGGGCCAGGAAACAGAGGCTGTGTGGCCCAGAAAACTGGGCTAGAGTCAAACAGAACTGACAAAAACAAAACAAACAAACTTATGACCAAGTGTCGCTTGGGGAGGGAAGGGTTTATTTCACCTCTAAGTCGGAGGAAAGCCAGGGCAGGAACCTGAAGGCAAGAACAGGAAGGAGCAGAGACCACGGGGGACTCCTGCTTACTGTCTTGCTCTCTCTTGACTTGCTCAGCCTGCTTTCTAACAGCATCAAGGACCGCCAGGCAAAGGATGGTACCATCAACAATGGGACATCAATCTCCAATGAAGAAAATGCACCACAGACTAAGCCCCACCCCTGGGCCAACCTTGTGGAGGGACTTTCCTCAGTTGACTTACAAAAGGACTCCAGCTTGTGTCAAGCTGACATAAAACTGGCCAACACACCCATCGGTGTGTCCCAAGAGTGACCACAAGGCTGGAGCTAGCTCAGTGGCAGAGCGCTTACCCAGCATGCACAAGCTCTGAGGCTCAATCTGCTGGACCACAGGGCAACTACCAAGTTCCTGGCCTCTCAGGGATGAGACAGTTATCATCCCTATTTCAACCATATTCCTCAAGCTGATCTAATCAATTCCTATATATTTCTGTTGCTTTAGAGAACCCCAAATCAAGGCTTAAATAATAGACCTGCTTCCTTACTGAGAGTCCACCTCTGCTCTTGTCCTGCTCCGCTGTCTTCCTCGGCACTCCCAAACAAGTTTATCCTGTTATAATAGGAAAGTACCAGAAAATCTCCCGGGAGGCCTTTGTCTGCCCACCTATTCTGCTCAGGAAGACAGATGCAGAACCACCACAAACGCCAACAGTGCATGACCTGAGCAACCCCAGGACGTTGGCTCTCTGGTCGAGTCAATGAGTCATGACGTTGTTGAGAGGAAGGGATTTTTCCATTCCAGGTCCAAATCAGACTTTCTCAGTACATACCCCTGGACCTAGGGGCTATCCCTGAGATCTTGTCTTCAGGAAGGAAACATAGCCTGTCCCTTTAACTGCTGTATTGATTTACAAAATACTTAAGTGCTTCTGAGTGGGACCCTGCTCCTGTGGGTGACAGTCACCAAAGGAAATCCTCCCTAACACATTTGCTTTTCACCTGGGTATGTGTGACCGTTAAACAGCCCAAGGTTAAAAAAAAAAACCCCAAAACACAAACCTCTCTAAATATTAGGGGTGTAACAACCAACTCACAGAGGTTATGCTTTCCCTTTCTAACTCAGTGGGGAAATAGAGACAAAAACTAAAGATAAACATTACCATACATCTTAGTTCACTAATGGACTGGCATTCTCTGTGGCTGGCAAGTGGCAGATCATTATGCTAGGCTGTATTAGAGATGGGTCCAAGGATTCACAAAGACATGTTGGTTCTCGATGATAACAACACTACTCATTTTGAATTAATTTTGTCCTAACTTCTAACTATGACATTTCAACACAAATTTATTTATTGTTGTTGCTGTGAAATATTATTCTATAAAACACAACATAACCCTACCATAGTGGCATGGCATTCTACTTGGTTGTTTTGCTCTGTCATTGTTTGCTCTGTTTTATAATATTGAAATTGGCTCCTCTGGGTTCCAAAAGGCACGGATGTCAGAAGGGTTGCTGGGGCCTTTAAGAACATGACTTCTGCATAGGCATAGGAACCCCACCTATACGTCCTGTGCTTTACATTCAAAGTGTAGTGGGAACAGGAGCACTTCTTCTAGCTTATAAGAATAAACAATGATGCTCATAGCAAGAAGTGAATGGCCAAGGGCTCCTGTGATCCCTGATCCTCCAAGGAGATCCTCTGATGACTGAGGGTTTGTCTTAGGGGTCCCATTGCTGCCATGAAACCCTATGACCAAAAGCAGGTTGGGAAGGAAAGGGTTTATTCAGCTTATGATTCCACATCACAGTTCATCGTCAGAGGAAGTCAGGACAGGAACTCAAGCAGGGCAGGGACCTGGAGGAAGGAGAATATGTGAATGTTTAATTGACTCAAATCCTCATCTTTGTAAGAGAGAGTATCTGATCCATTTTCTGGGGCCTCATCATTGATAGGTGTGTGGAAGTACTGCAGCCCTGTGCTGGCTGGTTTGATGTCAACTTGATATGAGCTAAAGTCATCTGAGAGGAGGAAACCTCAATTAACAAAATGCCTCCATAATATCCAGCTGTAGAGCATTTTCTTAATTAGTGATCAATGTGGGAGGGGGCCCAGCCCATGGTGGGTGGGGCCATCCCTGAGTTGGTGGTCCTGGGTTCTATAAGAAAATAGGTTGGGCAAGCCAGGAGGAGCAAGCCAGTAAGCAGTACCTCTCCATGGTCTCTGCATCAGTTCCTGCCTCCAGGTTCCTGCCCTGCTTGAGTTCCTGCCCTCACTGCTTTTGAAGATGGACAGCAATACGGACTTGTGAGTGAAATAAACTCTTTCCTCTCCAAGTTTCTTTTGGTCATGGTATTTCATTACAGCGATAGAAACCCTAAGTAAGACAGTGGGTGACATGGTTCCATAGGTTCTTCATGGAGTCTTGAATTGAGAGCATAGACATGTTTGTCCTGATTTGAATATTATACAATGTATTCATGTATCAACACATCACATGGTAGCCCATAATATGTATGACTTTTATGTATCATTATGGGCCAACCTAGACATTATGGTAACAGAGTCAGATACAAAAGACAGTTACTGTATGGGTCTTTTTATATGAGTTAGCTCAGATAGTCAAATTCTTAGAGGGAGAAGAAGAATGTTGCAAGTGTCCTGGGAGCCAGGGTGCCAAGGAGTGCTGTTGATAGGAACAGAGTTTCTGGAGATGGGTGTTGGTGTTGCTTCTGCTACAGTGTGGTCTTACTTAATGCCACTAGGCAGCTCACTTAAAAAAGGGTCATAATGATTAGTTTTACGTTATGTATATTTCACCATAAAAAAGTAAAAGTTTATTTTAATTAAATGTTTAAAAAGTTAGGGCCTAGTGTGGTGGCTCACACCTTTACTCCCAGCACTCAGGAGGGAGAGGCAGATGGATCTCCATCGGTTCAAACCCAACCCAGTCTATATATTGGGTTCTAGGCAGGCCATAGTGAACCCATAGTGAGAGGCCAGGGATGGCACCACCCACAATGGTCTGGGCCCTCCTACGTCAATAACTAATTAGAAAAATGGCCTACAGCTGTGTACTAGGGAGGCATTTTCTCAACTGAAGTTCCCTTCTCTCAGATGACTTCAGCCTGTGTCAAGTTGACATCAAACCAGCCAGCACAAGGCAGCAGTACTTGCACATATCTTTCGATTATGGGGCCCCAGAAAATGGATCAGACACTCTCCTTTGCTCAAATGAGAAGTTGAATCAATTAAACATTTATATATATTGAGATCTTACAGGATTTATGTCCCCCTCATAAGGCAAATTGCCTAAACCAGAGGAAAAATAAGCAGGCATAATTAAGCACATCTGTTTCTGCAAGAGCCTTGACTTACCAGAAAGAACTGAAGTGAAATACACGCTAACATTTCAAGAATTTTTCTTTTTTACTCTGTGAAAGAGAAATCTTCCCAGCATTCCTTTCCCCTTTCATACAGGAATTATGGAAAAGCCACTTACATTATTTGATGGTAGGTCCTAGGCATTCATACATTTTTTAAGAGACCCTCCATGCTCGTTATCATATCAATTATATTAAAGTGACGACACATTCCACATCAAAAGTTCCCTCGGTAAATTGTGTGTGTTATATGTGCTTGTTTTGTGGGTGTATGTTTATGTGTATGCGGGTGTGCCGTCCATGTGTGTACATGATATGAAGGTTGATGGTCGTGCCAGGTTTTCCTCAGATTGCTCTCCACTTTCATTTTATATCTGTCTTTTTTTATTTTGCTGGCTCTACTCTAAAATCTTACATTGAAAACAAAGTGTAAATGATCATTTCAGTCTTTCCTCAGTTACGTCTGTTTGAACCAAGACATATCCACTTTGTAGCTAGTTTAGGAAACATCTAGAGTTCTCTCATCCTTTGGTGGCCTTTTCTGTTTCCCCTCACTCTACAACAAGATAAATCTCCCCCACATTACAGTTTTACTTAACACAGTCATATTGACTATTTAATGGTGGGCCTTGAATGCTCGTATTTTTATGATGCCTTATCACATCGAATACAAGCTATTAAACAAGCCACATTAAATACAATTTCCATACATGATTTTTTTTCAGGGCCAAGGGTCAAAGGAGGTTTTGTGTTTGTGGGCAAGGACTCTACCACTCAGGTACACCCCCAGGCCTTGGTTCTCTCTGTCTCTCTTTCTCTCTCTGTCTCTCTCCTCTCCCTGCCTCTCTCTCTTCACTTTTTTCAAGACAGGGTTCCTCTGTGTAGCTCTGGCTGTCCTGGCACTTGCTCTGTGGATCAGGCTGTCTAACTCACAGAGATCAGTCTGCCCCTTCCTCCCGAGTGCTGGGATCAAAGGCGTGCACCACCACTGCCGGGCTGGTTGTCACATCTTTGGGTTGGGTTGTGGCTTCCTAAATGATTCCAAATTAAATATAATCTTGAGTTTTGTTGTCTTTCATTTCAGTTAGTGTCTTTTCAAATGGCTCGGGATTATTTCCATCCTCTTAACCAAAGCTGTTGGAATCTAAAGCATTCTTCCTTTCCATCATCTACTAGAGAGGAACGTGCTTCAGTTAACTTATTATTGGAGTCTGTGGCCATGCCACACCGAACATGCCCAGTCTTACCTGATCACAGCATCCTTGTCATCTTCAACAGTCAGCTTGACAGAGCCTGGAGTCATCGGGGAAGGGAGTCTCAATCAAAAGATTGCCCAGATCAGATTGCATGCCTGTGAGGGATCATCTTGATAGTTATTTAATGCAGGAGAGCCCAGCTCACTGAAGATAGCTCAATCCCTGGGCAGGTGGTCCTAGGCTGTATGAGGAAGCTAACTAAGGGTGAACCTGTGAATGAGCCAGGAAGCAGTGATCTGTCTCAATTTCTCTTGCACTTCCTTGGCTGTGAATGGGTTCCCTGGTCTGAGATGATGCTATGTAAAATAACAAGCAATCCTGACTTCAAAGGTCAAGGGAGAATAAAACCTTTTCCCCTGTGGCGTTTGGCTATGGCATTGGCCATAGCAATAGCATTAAAATAGAATAGAAGCTGAGCAGGTTTGGGTCTGGTGTACTCAGATGGGAGACTTATTGTTGATATGTTCAGCTTAGCCCATGTTGCCTCTTGCCTGTCTTGTGTTATGTGGGACTTGCAAAGCTCACTTTCCGCATCTATTTTCTCCTCACAATATTGTCCGCTACGTAGTTCCTCTTGCTTCATTGCCATACTTCCAATCAGTTTGTATGATTTTGGGCACTGTGAACATTTGCTTTTTTTTTTTTTTTTTAAGATTTATTTATGTGTAGAAGTGTTTGCTTCATGTATATGTGTGAGCTACATTACTGTGGAATAATCCTTCTGTACACTGTGAAAATGTGTTGCTCTCATTATTAATAAAAAGCTGATTGACTGATAGCTAGGCAGGATTGGGGGGCAGAGAATGCTGGGAAGAAGAGTGGAGTTTAAGGAGTTTTGAGAGGACTTGGAAGAAGCAACATGGGATGTTCACAGATGAGGTAAACGAGCCTTGGGGCAGCACACAGATGAATAGAAATGGGTTAATTTAAGTTATAAGAGCTGGCTGGAGACAAGACTAAGCTATCGGCCGAGCATTTATAATTAATATTAAGTCTCTGAGTGGGTATTTGGGAGTGACTGTTGGGACACAGAAAAACTCCATCTATACTACATGCATTCCTGGTTTTCATGGGAGCTAGAAGAGGGAGTCCAGTCCCCTGGATCTGGAATTACAAGTGGTTGTAAGCAGCAAGTACTTTTAACTGAGCCATCTCTCCAGCCCCTAAAAGTTTACTCCTGTAATTGTTTTTATGTGATAAACCCTAGAGTTCCTGGGTTATTTCTTTCTTCCTAATATCTTTTGGGTTTGATGATATTAATATTATTGTTACTACACCGATGTTGGAAAAGGGATAAAGTGGTGGTATTGTGTGTTTTTAGAAATATATGAGTAGTAAGATGAAAAAGTTATTTGTCTTGGTTTTGGTTTTATGCATTTAAAGCTCTTCATAGAGTAAATTTAACGGGTTTTGGAGGATGTGGCACAATTTTCCAGTGAACGTTACATCTTATCACCTCAGGCTGACCTCAGGCAAGAGAGGGTACATTTGATAAAGACATGATTCTTCATAGGGTACAGGGGACCTTCTGTATTTTCACATTCTGCATTCCTGGGCTCAGTCAACATCATATCCAAGATATTTGAAAGTAGACGTTGCATCTGTACTGAACATGCATGGGCTTCTTTTAAAAACTGGCATCAATCTCTAACCATGCAACAATGAGTCACACAGGATCTACTCTGTATTAGTTAGTATAAGTAATGCAGAGATGATTTAACATGCCTGAGGACATCCCAAGGTCCTGTGCAAATGCTATGCCATTTTATGTAAGGGACCTGGCCAGCCCAAGAGCTGATGCACTGGTGAAGGAGGTCCTGGACCATCCCCCCAGCCCAGGATCTGATGCACTGGTGAAGGAGGTCCTGGACCATTCCCCCACAAACAGAGACAACCACATTTGCATCCAAAAAGAGGAGAATGAGGAAGAAATTGTGGCAGACTTGGTGTTGGTTTAGGTGTCACAAGAAAGAATGGAGTGTCCTGAAACTGATTACTTCTTTCTAAAAAAATGCTTTTGAGATAGGATCTCACTGTGGAGCCCAAACTGTCTTGAAAACTTACTATGAAGCCTAGGTTGGCCTTGAACTCTAAACCCACCTGCCTCTGCCTCTTAAGAGGTAGGGTTTCAGGCAGGAGGCACCACTCCATGCCCGAACTTTTGAACCTACATCATCTGGAGAGGGGCTGAGGAAGGTGGATAGAAAAGAACAGAACATCAAAATGATATTACAACACACTTTATATAACACTGCAAATGATTTGTTAGTTAATTCTAGGGCAAGAATGTAACTCTCTCCCATCAAAGTCCCTGCATTGCTGGTCCTTGCACACCAAGGTCCTGGGATGATGGTAATAGTTAACATGATTACTTTCAATAAATACTCTTTGAATAATTTGTATTATGTTTAAAATATCTTTTTAGCAGCCTTGTACACGGAGGTTGGGTCCAGTATTTACCCACCAAAAATGTTAGTTATGACTATAGAGACAACACTCTAATGTCTACATAGAAAAGCCACCTCTATAAAGTTATTAAATTGATTGTAATGTATGGTAACTAACAGCCTGTGCCAAGCTGACATGCCCACTTGGATGTGCATCTTCTCCCCACCACTAGGGGGAAGCACAGATGACAAAATCAAATCCGTCAGCCTCATGTTCACAATATACAGGAAAAAATAACACTGCTTTACATTTAACACTAAATGCACTATTAAATAACAAATAATTGTGATATACACGGCAGTTTTAGCATTGGATTTCCCAAATGTATTACCCAGCAGATTACCTTAGTCTATATAACTCTATGACAGGGCCTCATCTATTGATTGAAGGTTTGGTCTAAATTTCCTTCTAACATTGAAACTGATGTCCCCCCCCCAATTAATCCACACTCTCTGACACCTCCCAGCCCTTAGTTTTTTACAATGTGGAGGTACATAGTAGATGAGCAGGTTTACCTCCAGGTCAGGAGTGATGGGTGTGATATATATATATAGGCAAAACCAGAATCTGGGGAAGAGCTCTCAGGACCCTGTCCTGCCTCCCTTTTCATGGTGATTGTTATAAAGCTTAAATGCTGATAAAAGTCTGACTAGTATAATAATTT
The DNA here is from genome assembly GCF_049852395.1 of Peromyscus maniculatus bairdii. Taxonomy (NCBI): domain Eukaryota; kingdom Metazoa; phylum Chordata; class Mammalia; order Rodentia; family Cricetidae; genus Peromyscus; species Peromyscus maniculatus. The sequence goes on along the minus strand of NC_134868.1, from coordinate 26,969,563 downwards.
ATTTACAAATATCAGGTCAAAATAACAAAATTTGGACTGTCTAAATCAGTGGTTCCCAACCTTCCTAATGCTGCGACCCTTTAATACAGTTCCTCATGTTGTGGTGACCCCCGACCATAAAATATTTTTGTTACTACTTCATAACCATAATTTTGTTACTGTTATAAATCATAATGTAAATATCTGTGGTTTCCTATGGTCTTGGGTGACCCCTGTGAAAGTCATTGGACTCTCCCTCAGAAAAGGTCTCAACTCACAGGTTGAGAAACTTTGGTCTAGAAAAATCTGTTCTATGTGTCATTAGATCCATGGTCAACTGTAACAAGGGCCTATGTACACCCCCATTTTCATTTAGAATCTCTGATACCAAAATCAATAACAGTGCTCTCTTTGTTCAGGTTCTTTTCATGAGCAGACAGGCAGTTTTAACCATGAAAGTGAGAATCCATAAAATAAAAATTAGATAGAATATAAGGGAAATAAAAAAAGGTTTTGTCTCAGTCCCTGTTCTATTGCTGTGAAGAGACACCGTGACCATGGCAACTCTTATAAAGATGAGTATTCATCTGGGTGCAGGAGAAGGAGCTGAGAGTTCTACATCCAGATCTGGAGGCAGCAGGAAGAGAGACACTGGGACCAGCTTGAGCTTCTGAAACTCTAAAGCCCACCCACAAGTGATGCACTTCCTCCAACAAGGCCACACCTCCTAATCCTTTCAAACAGTGCCACTCCCTGGTGACCAAGGATTCAAATCTATGAGCCTATGGGGCCATTCTCATTCAAACTGCCACAGGTTTGACTCTTTAAAAAAAATCCCTCAAATCTCTTAAATAAGTTAAGTTATATTGGTGAAATTATTAAGGCCACTCCACGTAGTTAAAAGGGAGGTTTATTTTGTGCGGTAACTTACAAATGAAGGGATAGGTAACAGGGTCTGGGAAAGGTGTGGCACAGTCTGGTGGTGTTCTCTGGAGAACTCTGCTCGGTCTACCTCCAGCGTCCAGGGTCCAGGAACCAAGAGAGCTGGCTTAATGGGGATCTCAGGTCTTCAGGGCCCTCTCTTGACCCTGCCTTGTAGGCGTGACCATTCCCGAAACCTCAATGGGGGTTGGAACTTCCAAATCAAAGCTGGAATGGCTGCCCACTACACAGTTATACTATAAATGTGTAGAGAATACTTTTTATATTAGGCCAAGTTCTTAAAAAAATTGTTGAAGGTGCCAGACATGATGATGGATGCCTGTAATCCCCGAATGGGGGAGGTGGTGGTAGAAAGAGTAAGTTTTTGGAGCCAGCCTGGGCTACAAAGCAAGGGCCTGTCTTTAAAAAAAAGAAATTAAAAAAAGAAAAAAATCAAATCAAAATGAAACAAAATGATTAACAATAGATAATAAAAAAAACCTAAAACCACAAACTAAGCACATAAATAAAACCCACGGCAGAACTGATGAGGGATTCTAATGAGGATGATGAGTCCGGAGGATTCTAATGTTCTTGGAATGGACTTGTCCTTCCATTTCTGAGGTTTGTCCTCTCACTCTTTGGCCTCATGTAGCCCAAGCTGGCCTTGAACTCACTATGCACATATGGATGATCTTGAACTTCCGATCTTCCTGCCTCTATTACCTGAGTGCTAAGATCATAGGCAAGTACCATCATGCTGACTTTTATGTGGTTCTAAAGCCTGAATCCAGGGCTTTGTGCATGCCTGGCAAGTACTCTGAGCGACTGAGCCAAGTCCTCAGCTCTTTTCCTTCATTCTTTCGAGGGTCCTTAAAAGAAGGGCTTGAGGGCTTGGGGATTTAGCTCAGTGGTAGAGCACTTGCCTAGCAAGTGCAAGGCCCTGGGTTCGGTCCTCAGCTCCAGAAAAACAAAACAAAACAAAAAGCAGGCCTTGAAGTGAACACTTGGAAGTGGTAGTTTATTGGGGAATTAACATCTGGAGGGAGGAAACAGGAAGCTTGAGACAACCAAGAAGGAAAAATACCCATGACTCTTTGCCCTCCAGCGGCTATCCCATGATGGTAGATTTCTTCAGATACTCCAACTTCCATGTATTTCTGGGCTATATTTGAGTGCAGGCATGCTCCTACAATGTTGGATTCAGCCCCAAGGCAGAAAGTTTAGCTTGAGTTGGGATGCTGGCAGCACAGGAATCTGAGCTTTTAGGGAACTACAGCTGAGATTGGAAATCGAAGCTGAGCCAAAGACATCTGTGGTCATGCTAGATGACTGAGCAATTGACTAATAGACCCAGGAAGGGGGAACCCCATTCTGGATTCTGTGCTTTTCAAAGGTGCCTCTCTGGCCCTCAACTCTGTGTGTCCTTCCCCCTGTGGTTTACAATCTCTTCTGATCCATGCTCCAGGCATCAGTACTCTATTTCAATGGCCTGGCCTGTCAAATGCCTTCTTCTCCGGGTTCACCTTCACAGGGCACACTGTGATTGTCCAAAAGGCACCAGGGTGGAACATCTGAAGGGCATCAGGATGGATGGATAGAGCTTGGATAGAAACTAGGGTGTCTACATGGAAAAGGGGGTGGGACCTTGTTCTCTGCCTATCACCATGTTCTCAAGCAGGTGCCAAGGAGGCTGAGAATTCCAAATTCAATTTCATCTGTCGTAGGTGGTGACTGGGGCATACTTGTTAAAGTGGAAGAACAGAGCACATTTTATGGAACTATTTATTTAGATGATACAAATCTTGGCAAACAGTTAACTTCTATCATCTAGTCTGATTTTTGTAGCCTTGAACTAAGAAAAAAGGGATGTTGGACAGAAGTGACAATTCATTGATGGTTAGCTAGAGATTTTCTAGATTGGGTCCATTGAAGTGGGAAGACCCACCCTAATTGTGTGCTAGCTAGTTTTATATCAACTTGATACAAGCTAAAGTCATCAGAGAGGAGGGAGCCTCAGTTGAGGAAATGCCTCCAGAAGATCAGGCTGTAGGCAAGTCTGTAGGGCATTTTCTTAATTAGTGATCGATGGGGGAGGGCCCAGCCCATTGTGAGTGGTGCCACCCCTGGGCTGGTGATCCTGAGTTCTATAAGAGAGCAGGTTGAACAGGCCATGAGGAGGAGCAAGTCAGTAAGCAGCACCCCTCCAGGGCTTTTGAATCAGTTCTTGCCTCCAGGTTCCTGCCCTGCTTGAGTTCCTGCCCTCACTGCTTTTGAAGATGGACAGTGATACAGACTTGTGAGTGAAATAAACCCTTTCCTCTCCAAGTTTCTTTTGGTCATAGTATTCCATTACAGCAATAGGAACCCTAAGTAAGACAGTGGGTGACATGGTTCCATAGGTTCTTCATGGAGTCTTGAATTGAGAACATAGACATGTTTGTCCTGGTTTGAATATTATACAATGTATTCATGTATCAACACATCACATGGTAGCCCATAATATGTATGACTTTTATGTATCCTTATGAGCCAACATAGACATTATGGTAACAGAGTCAGATACAAAAGACAGTTACTGTATGGGTCTTTTTATATGAGTTAGCTCAGATAGTCAAATTCTTAGAGGTAGAAGAAGATTGTTGCAAGTGTCTTGGGAGCCATGGTGCCAAGGAGTGCTGTTGATAGGAACAGAGTTTCTGGAGATGGATGTTGGTGTTGCTTCTGCTACAATGTGGTCTTACTTAATGCCACTAGGCAGCTCACTTTAAAAAGGGTCATAATAATTAGTTTTATGTTATGTATATTTCACCATAAGAAAGTAATTTTTTAATTTAATTAAACATTCAAAAAGTTAAGGATTAGTGCAGTGGCTCACATCTTTATTCCCAGAACTTGGGAGGATGAGGTAGATGGATCTCCATGAGTTCAAAGCCTACCTGGTCTATATACTGAGTTCTCGGCAGCCCACTGAGACCCTGACTTGAAAAACAAAAACGAAGCAAAACAAAAAACAAGCAAACAAACAAAAAGACAAGAAACAAAACAAAATTTAAGGTCATTAGAACCACATAAAAATTAATGAAATCTGCTTTTCGAGTGAAGCTAACATTAATTCTCTTTTAAGCTCTATACCCGTATGCTATGGCTATTCCAACCTTCTGTTTGCAGAGTCCGTTATGTATGGCCTTTGGCTACTTCAGAGAAATAGGTATGGCCGAGCACTGTTCCTTCTAATTGTCTTCCTCCACTTAGAGTCTGTATTCTGCAGAGAACACAGGGCACACTTCACTGTCTTCTGCTTCCTCTGTCCATATTCCTCCAGTAGCTGTTTTTATATATTACTCTATATACAATGTGACATCTTGGCATTGGTAACCATTAACACATAAGAGACACCGAGACACTGATGTTTCTCTTTGCGGATGATCTTGAAATAGAGTCTTTGGGGAGATCACTCATGTCCATTTATCCCCACGAGCACTGTAACAAATGTTTTGTGGCTTAGAACTTTAAAGAAGAGGGATTTCACCAATTGATCTACCAGATCAGCATTCCAACAGCTTGGGAAGTGTTTGCAATTGCTTGGGCTGAAAGTGGTGACAATATGAAACATTTAATGAGAAACCATCGCGGCGCTTGGCCCGCCTCCAACAGCCTCGCTCCGGGAGACGTCTTTTATGCCATGACAGCTCTAAAAAGAAAGCCGTTGGAGTTCGGGCTACCCTTCCAGCTCCTGCCTCAGCTTTATTCCAGCTGACGTGCTGCTGCTCAGTGAAGCAGCTATAGGCTCCTTGCAGGAGGCTCAGACAACTGTAATATGCTTCCTGGTGATGAATTTCTTTCCCGACTCGGAGTTGACAATGATCTGTAAAGTGAGTGTCAGTCACTTGGTACTGTCGGGCTGTTACTGCCCTCTGCATGTTCAGGTTTCAAACCCAAGACTCAATCAATCTCGGATAGAAACTATTTAGGGGGAAAAATTGCACCCATGCTGAATACGTAAGATTTCTTTCTCGTCATTATTCCTTAAACGGCCTACCAGGACAACTACTTATATATTTCTCTTGTATTAACTATTATTTATAGATAATATAGAGATGATTTAAATTATACAGAAGAATGAATGCAGCATTTAATGTGCACATGCTACATCATGTTACATAAGAGATGAGCATATGAAGATTTTGGCATTTGAGGGGGGAGTCCTAGAACTAATCCCTTTGAATACCAATGATAAGCATATATTAACTTTTAATAGAACAGATTATATTTTGTATATTGGTCAGTGTTCTCTAGAGGAACAGAACCAATAGAAAAAAATATATATTTATTATATATTTAATATAGAATATCTATATTCATGAGGAGATTTATTAGAATGGCTTACAGACCGTGGTCTAATTTTCCAACAATGACTGTCTACCAACGGAAGGTTCCAGAATCCAGTGGTTGCTCAGTCCACAAGGCTGGATGTCTCAGCTAGTGTTTGCCACATACTACAATCTCAAAGAAGTAGGCTCTAATGCCAGTGAAGGAATAGACTTTGCCAGTGAGAGCAACCAGGCAAAGAGAGCAAGCTTCCTTCTTCCATGTCCTCTCTATAGACTGCCAGCAGAAGGTGTGGCCTAGATTAAAGGTGGCTCTTCCCACCTCAAGAGGATCTGGATTAAAAGTGGGTCTTCCTACTTCAAATGATTTAACTGAGAAAAATTCCCTCACAGGTGTACCTAGCCACTTGGGTTTTAGTTAATCCCAGATGTAGTCAAGTTGAGAACAGTGAATAGCCATCACAATATGTATATATTTACCTGCCCATACATCAGTTAGAGCTATGATTTTTAGGTAAGTACTAGCAGAACTTATTCGGTGTTCTATTATGATGACAAACTCTATTCTCAGCAACATTTTCCAGTATTTCAGATTATTCACAGAAACACTCAAGTTTTAAAGATAGCATTAACACATACTTTCAGCAGCACCATTATAATTTCTCATCTTTAAAAACTTGCATAAACAAAATTGATATGTAAATCTTTCTTTTTTCTTTTTCTATGATTATAGGGGAAGTTTCTTAAATCAGGTCTGAGAATCTCGAAACATGGGCCCTAGTATCCTGAGTGGAACAGCAAGCTTACAGAGGCACTGTGGGTTAATTAATTAATTAATTTTTTTTTTGAGACAAGGTCTCTCAGTGTATCTCTGGCTGTCCTAGAACTCACTCTCTAGACCAAGCTGGCCTTGAACTCAGAGATTTGCCTGCCTCTGCCTCTCAGGTGCTGGGATTAAAGGCATGTGCCACCACCACCCAGGTTGGTGTTATTTTATTTTAAAGTCTGAGAGAGACCAGCCTTTGTTGGATACTAGGAGTCAGGAAAGTTCAGGGAGCTCTGCATTAAAAAGATTAGCTGGGCCGGGCAGTGGTGGCGCACGCCTTTAATCCCAGCACTTGGGAGGCAGAGCCAGGCAGATCTCTGTGAGTTCAAGGCCAGCCTGGGCTACCAAGTGAGTTCCAGGAAAGGCGCAAAGCTACACAGAGAAACCCTGCTCAAAAAACAAAACAAAACAAAAACCAAACAAACAAACAAAAAAGATTAGCTGGTCCAACATCTAAACTGTTTGAAATCCTTACTTAGTGTCACCCTGCTGTGTTACAGACAGGAAAGCTGAGATCCAGCAAGGTCAGATGTCTTAACTCTAGCTCCACTGCAGGGTCTATGGCTATATAAGTCAGAAGCACTTGACATTCTGTCCAGGTTTGCATCTGCAGATGGCTTCTCTCTTGGCTTTGCAGTGAATAGAATCCCCAGCTTGCGTATAACCCTCAGAACAGCTGAAGCCAAGAGGCTCACTCACTCTCCAGGACACTTAGCTTCCTCATCTGCACAGGATTCCAGATGCCACTAAGAGTACATGAGAGAGATGAAACTGGATCATGAATAGGTGAAAACAATAGGTTTGAAAATGCCCCAGAAACTTCCAAGTGCTTTATTCAATCACCAGTTTTGTTAAATAATACTTAAATATTTTCCAATGTACATACATACACTAGGAAGCTACAAAGAAAAACAAGCAAACAAAATCACTTCTCCATTTAAGAGACATAAGGTGAAAAATATAAGAATTATAATTAAGATTGATAAGTATTTTAATAGAGGTAATGTGAACACAGAAAGTCAGCTGAAGAAGTTGGGAAATCCTTACAGTAATGACTGATAAAATGTAGAAAAAGAGGAGGTGATGTGGTGGATGAGCGTGTGTTCCAAGAACATTCTAGAAAATAAACAGAGCCTGCCTCAAGATAAGAGTGGTGGAAAGGCGGAGTGCCTCCAAGAAACAGGACATTGTCCTGGACAGTTGGGGATAGGATAGTTGCAGGTGGTGATGAGGGTTATCGGTGGGGTAGCAAACGGTCTCTGGACTCTGGTCATAGGGGACCTGGTATCCTTTCCAAAGGAATACACTTTATCCTGGAAAACTAGCGAAGGATTTCAAGCAAACAAGGACTGTAACCAGGTGCATAAACTTGAAATGTGCTCCTTAAAATATTTACCAATCTTAACTATAATTTTTATATTTTTCACCTTATGTGTCTTAAATGGAGAAGTGATTTTGTTTGCTTGTTTTTCTTTTTAGCTTCCAGGGTATGTACATAGGAAAATATGTAAGTATTATTTTACTAATTAGGAAATTTTGGAGCCTCAAGCATCATGTAGCTCTGCCTGTATCAGCCATTGTATGGCAACTTAAATATGATGAGAAACAGTCCTAAGACAGATTTTAACTACAATATGTATAGCAAAACAAGAAAAGAATCATCCAAGAGACTAAGAGGGGTATGGGGGGGGGGACGACACAGTCCATCACTATTATATTAGTCATCATCTAGCTGATTTTATTTTTTTATGGAGAATTTCAAAGGCTTGTGAAATTAGGAAAACTGAGGTGAGGTGTTTTTGTGTTACTCACTCATGACAGCTGGTGTATCTGGTCTTACATTTGAAACTGCCAAAAGGTCTTCTCAGCCATTCTCTGGAATAAGGAAAGAAAAAGTCCCATTGTTGATTTCCTGGTAATCAGATAAGACAAACTATTTCCCAGGTAATCAGATGGCCAGCGCCTCTGCAGACAGCCACACCCAGGGACTCTTTAGACAATGCTTGCCTCAAGCTAAGCAAAACCTGGTTCCCAGAGCTTTCCAGATCATTGTTTTATCTGCCACCCACTTCCTCTCTACACTCCATATTTTGGTCAAGTATGAATAAACCACAGGCCAGTTCAGCCCCAAATTCCTTGGAAGGAAACTGATTTCAAAGCAGAGAGGAGGTAAGTGGTTCCTTAGTTGAACTGACCACACAACAGAGACATGGGCACAGAACACCTCAGCTGCTCTTCATTTGCAGTCAGATATAATGAACAGGCTTCTTCAGCTGTACTGTGTATACCCCGGGACTGTATGGGACTGTCTGGGAAAGATTAGGAGGTGTGGTCTTATTGGAATGGGCGTGGTCTTGTTGGAGGAAGCACATCACTGGAGGTGGGCTTTGAGGTTTCAGAAGCTCACACCATTCCCAATGTGCTCCCTCTGCCTTGTGCTGTGCTTGTAGATGGAGTTGTAAACTCTCAAATACTGCTCCAGCCCCATGCCTGCCTGTCTGCTGCCATGCTCCCCACCATGATGGTCATGGATGGACTCACCCTCTGAAACTGTGAACCAATAAACTCTTCTGTAAGTTATGTTGATCATGGTGTCTTATTACAGCCATCGAAAAAGAATGAAACACCTACCTTACTTGAGAGTGACCTCATTATAATGAATTCTGGGAAGAGGAAGGGCAGAGTCAGGAGTGGCCAACAGATGCAGAGAGAGCAAGATGAGAATGCCTTACTGAAAAAAAGTACCAAGCCACGTGGCTAAACATAAGAAAAATGGGTTAATTTAAGTGTAAGAGTTGGCTAGTAACAAGCTTGAGCATTTATAAGTAATATAAGCCTCTGTGTGGTAATTTGGGAAGTGGCTGCTAGGTATTTGGGAACAGGTGGTTAGGACAGGATGAACCTTTTGGAGTAGGGATTTGACATCTGGACTATCTAACATCTTACTATGTATTTTATCCCATGGTATTCCTTCCCCTGTCCTGTGTGTGTGTGTGTGTGTGTGTGTGTGTGTGTGTGTGTGTGGTCATCCTCCTTAATTGTGGCAGCACATTTCATTCAGTTGGTGTATCGTGGCATCGTGACCTGTCCATGTATTCCTGTGGCTGAGTTTTAGATTGTTTTCAGCCTTCCTGATTTTACCAGGAAAACAATGGAAATCATTATTTGTGCCTCAGTGTACAATGGGAACCAATTTCTGAGTTAAAGTTTATCAATAACTTTCATATCATGCCAGATTTCCTGGAAAGCAGTACCGATAGCTGGTTGTGGTGGTTCATACCTGTAATCCCCGCATCCAGGAGGCAATGGTGGTGAGATCTCTGAGAGTTCAAGGCCAGCCAGGGCTACATAGTGAAATTCTGTCTGATAAAAGGAAAACAATAGCAATGAACTGTCCAACTACCAATGTACAAGGGTATCTCTCTGCAATTCCAGCTCTCTGAGGGTTTCATGTCCTTTTCAACATTTACTGTTGATGGGAACAACGTGGTACTTCATTGTTGCACAGATGTGCATTTTTCAGACCGCTGGAGAGGGTAAGGTGTAGCTAGAGTTTTCCTGCCTTGCCCACAGTAAGGACAAATCTTTGTCACCCGCCAGTCCCACAGCTGCTCAGACCCAACCAAGTAAACACAGAGACTTATATTGCTTACAAACTGTATGGTTGTGTTAGGCTTCTTGCTAACTGTTCTTATAGCTTAAATTAATCCATTTCCATAAATCTATACCTTGCCACGTGGCTCGTGGCTTACCAGCATCTTCACATGCTTCTTGTCCTGGCGGCAGCTGGCTGTGACTCCTTCTGCCTTCCTGTTCTTTCTTTTCTCTTCTCTGTTAGTCCTGCCTATACTTCCTGCCTAGCCTCTGGCCAATCAGTGTTTTATTTATTGACCAACCAGAGCAACACATTTGCCATACAGAACATCCCACAGCAGTGAGGTGCCAGACAACTTACATTTCTGTGTGTTGTATTTCAGGGAGTCTTCCTACACACAGGACCCAACAGTCCCTCTAAGGGCTTAATCATCAATATCTGTAAAGCTTAGGCTTTTAGAATAGGACTCTGTAGATTTTATAACTAATGCAATATGGAAATGAAGGCAGTATTTCATCTGAACTCACATTGGCTCTCGATTTATTAATGTATCCAGTTCTTTCTCTGACGCTCTTTTAGGGAGGCATGACAGTATGTCAGAGTTTGGAAAAGTGAGACTGGTTTTTCATTTGTTGTTGTCATTTATTTAGAAGTCACCCCCAAAGAAGAGTTCCTGCGAAGTCAGGCATGGAAGCAGCAGTTAAGTAAACCTTCTAACACAGGAATCAGCATCACTGTCTCCTTCAGGAGGATCTACTGTCTGAATTTCTGAATTCCAAAAGATTATTTTTAATTTTATAAAGGTGAAAGCTTACTTAATTGATATAATCAATGCTAATAATTAGTTGTTTAATCATAAAAGTTCATCAAACTAGAGTTGTAAAAATTAGGACACATAGTAAACATTATGGCTACAGACATGGATGCAGACTCATTTGCCATGTTTATTTTTTAATAGATAAAATCAAATTATTTTCTTTTTGTATGGACCTGCTAACTTGATTCTATTGAACCTTTTTTTTTTACATAAATTACCTTCATATGTATTATCTTTAATGTTTGGCATTTTAAAAAAGATGTATTTCTTTTTATTTTATGTGTATGAATGTTTGCCTATATGTATGTGTGTATGTGCACCACATGCATGCTTACTGCTCATAGAAACCAGAAGAGAGTTTTGGATCCTCTAGAATTGGAGTACCAGATGGTTGTAAGCTATGGTGTGGGTGCTGGGAACTGAACCTGGGTCCTCTGCAAGAGCAGCAGATGCCCTTAACCACTAGCCATCTCTTAGCCTTGTTCTTTCTTTCACTGAAGATTTACTTATTTTTGTTTTATGCATTTAAGTGTTTTGTCTGCCTGTAATTATTTGCATTATATGCATGCCTGGTACCCACAGGAACTGGATCCAACAGTTATAGACAGTTGTGAGTTGCATGATGTGGGTACTGGGAACTGAACCTGGGTCTTCTGCAAGAGCAGCAAGTACTCTTAAATGCTGAGCTGTCTTTCTAGTCTTGGCATCTTTTTTTTTTTTAATGAGTTGAAAAGTTTAGTAATTGTGTGTGTGTGTGTGTGTGTACACGCACACATGTATGGTGTATGAATGTCTACATATTCTTGTGCATATATACATGCATGTGTAGACACACACATATGAGTGAAGGGCAGAGACTGATCTTGAGTGTCACCTTCTGTGGCTCTCCATCCTGTTTTTTTTGAGGCAGGATCTCTCACTGAATCTGGAGCTCAGTGACCCAGCAAGACTAGAAGGCCAGTTTGCTCTAGAGAGTCTCTGTCTCCGCCTCCTCGTGCTGGGATTACAGGCTCACACCACCACACCTGGGTGGTGTGGATCCAAACTCAGATCTGCACGCTTCGGTGGCAAACACTTTACCTACTGAGCTATCTCCTCAGCCCTGAAAAGTCATTTTTTTCTTTTCACATTTTGAGTAGTCTAATTTAACTGCATTTTAAAAGACACTTTCTCCCCTGCCCCATGATTTCTGATTGTTTGTTACAGAAACAGCAGGCAGGAGTATCTTATTGCACTTTTACTACATTGTTCGATACAAAGCTTTATTTATCTATGAGCTTAAAACAAACAGAAATGGTGCTGATAAGTCGGAGGACAATGGCAATGACCTTTGGAAAAAGGACACCTTGACCTTGAGAAGTTGGGGAAACACAGTCTTATCCTTTTAGTCAAAGATAATCTCTTTTGTTCCTGTGGTGGTTAGAATGAGAACAGCCTTCACAGATGCATGTGTTTGAGTATTTGGACCCTGGGTAATGGAACTGTTTAGGAAGGATTAGAAGGTGTGGTCTTGTTGGAGGGGATATTCCACTGGAGGGAGGCTTTGAGGATGCAAAAGACTCACGCTAATCACAGCACGCTCTTTGACTCCTGCTTGTAGGTCAGCTCTCTGCTGCTGCTCCAGATGCCCATCCCCTGCCTTCGCTGTGCATGCACAGAGGCTAACTAACCCTCTGGAACCTAGGCCCCATTAGACTCCTTCCTTTGATAGGTTGCCCCGGTCACGGTGTCTTATCACAGCAGTGGGAAAGAAACTAAGACAGCTCCACAGACAGCAATGGGCTTCTTTAATTTCCCTGGAACTCCCAGTTCTGCTGAATTGGAGTAGGCTTTCCTGATTCGCTTACCATGGAACATCATTACGATATTCAGAGGGAAAATTAGTAGATAATGTGATTCCAGGGACAGAGACTATGCCCAATTTGTTTCTGTGACCCACAACAGAGTTGAGAAGTTGACCTCTTAAAATAATTTTTTTTAAAAGTCATGTGAAGAGGGTAATTCTTACCATCTAAGTATCTAACAGCTGAGAAAATCCACGTACACACCAGGAGGGGTTTGGGGTCCTATGCAGCAATCCATGGTTATGGTTTGCTTTCAGTTGAGTGGTAAGACATTGCCCAAAAGCAACTTGTAGAGGAAAGGTTTATTTGGCTTGCATGTACTGGTCATAGTCCATCACTCAGGGAAGTTAGGGCAGGAACTCAAGTAGATGCAGAGAGGCAGGAACCATGGAGAAACGCTGCTTATTCAATTGCTTTCCGTGGCTTACTCAGCTGGTTTTCCTATTGTTCATTACTGTCCTATTGCTGTGATAAAACACCATGACCAAGGCAACTTGTAATGAGAGCATTTAACCAGGCTTATGGTTTCAGAAGGTCAGAGTCAGTGATGGCAGAGCAAGACACAGTGCAGGAGGAGCTGTGAACTCACTTCTCAACACTGCATGTAGGAGACACAGAACACAAGGAATGGTCTTTTGACATCTCAGATTGCCTCCAGTCTTTTTTGTTGTTGTTGTTGTTTTCAAGACAGAGTTTCTCTGTGTAGCTTTGTGCCTCTCCTGGAACTCACTCTGTAGACCAGGCTGGCCTTGAACTCACCGAGATCCACCTGATTCTGCCTCCTGAGTGCTGGGATTAAAGGCGTGTGCCACCACCGCCCAGCTTCAGCTTGCCTCTAGTGACACATCTCCTCCAATAAGGCCACACCTCCTAATCCTTCCCAAACAGTTCTGCCAACTGAGGACCACATATTCAAACACATGAGCCTATGGGTGCCATTCTCATTCAAACTATCACACCTATACAACCTAAGACCGCCTGCCCAGAGGTGGTACTGCTCACAGTTGGCAAGGCACTCACACATCAACCACTGATCAATCACATGGGAGTCCTCAGTCAACATTTCCTCTTCCCAGATAACTCCAATTTGTGTCAAGTTGAGAAAAACTAATCTGCACACATGTCATCCTCTGGGTGTGACAGGCACTGCTTGGGAGTCATGTTTCCATAGCATTCATAGAACACATACATGTTCCCCATCTGTGGAGCTGGGAAAAGCAGATGATTATGACAAAATTTCTATGTTAGACCAAATTTGGCTATAGTTTTTTTTGAAAAATGTGATTCTTTTTATTTAAAAATTTCTTTTTCATTAGGTAATTTATTTGTAATCACAGCTGTTCTCTGCAGTGCAGATGTTTTGTTGACATCTGGGGCTATTGCCACTAGATGTGGGATCATAGCCTTTGCCTAACTGGAGGGATTAATAATTCTAAATGATTTGAACCCAGCCTATACCTCTCTACATATAGATAACTGAGAGTTAACTGCTTCTATTTTTTAATACTTATTAATTTTTTATCACATACTACTATTTACTTAATGATATAGCAACCTAATAAAGCCAAACCATTAACATAAAGGAAGTATTAGTGATATCGATAATATTAGTATTCAAATTTTATGTGTGTGTACTTTTTTTTGCAGTCTTGGGTCTCTCTTTTTTTTTAATGAAGGGCTTAATAAGTGGAAAACTCTACTAGTGAGTTATAGATCCAGTCTCTAGTAGTGAAAATTTAAATAAGTGAAGACATAAAAGTCACAAAAGAAATGCTTTACATTATGTGTTTACTTGCTTATGCTTTGTAGTGACTTCCAGTTTTTCCTTCTTTGAATTTTGGCTTTGTGTGTGTGTGTGTGTGTGTGTGTGTGTGTTGTACACCAAGGTGTGTGAGTATTCGCACAGAGGCTGGCAGTCAACATTGGGTATCTTCCCTGAATGCTCTCTATTTTTTTGAGGCAGGGTCTCTCACTGAACTTGGAGTTCATCTGTTTGACTAGGCTTGCTAGCCAATGAGCTCTAGAGGTCTACCTGTCTCTGTGTCCTAATCCTGGGGGTTCAGGCATACTATGCCCCCTTTCCTGGCTTTTATGTGGTTGCTGGGGATCCAAACCCAGGGTCTTGTATTCACATGGCAGGGATGTTGCCTACTGAGCCATCTTCCAAGGCCCAGATTTTCTAGGGTTTATCTAAGTTCTCTAATAGTCTTATCCTTTGGTTTCAACTATATATGTTTTGATTGTAGACTCAAATTCCCAAGGGTTGCCTTGTTAGAATCCATGCCTCTCTGATTCTGGCAGAGATTATTAATAGCTTAAAAGCACAGGTGCAACAAAACTAATTTGACTCTATTTTATTTAACTAGTATATTTTCCGTCCTGTAAGATCCTTCTATTCAATAAAAGGAAAAGCAGGTCTTTTATCAAAATTTATTAAGACATTTATTTGAGAAATATAATATCTAACTTCAAAACTTATGAGAATTGCTTGAAGATATATGTTTGTAAGAAACTATATAAACTTATGAAAGACATGACTAATATTTTTATTTTGAGGAACAAAGAGTGACAAATACATTTTATTCTCCTTTCCTATCTTGTTTTTCAAAAGTGATAATTAATGAACATTTAAGTTTTAAAACCCCAGTTATAATGTCAAGCATCCTTTTAAATTAAAATTCCAGCCACTGGAGTTTGAGCACTGACTAAAACATTAGGCTCCTGCAGATTAACAACGATAAGACACACAATGAATATTTAAGCGAAATACAATTTTCCAGAAGTAAGTAACAGACTTAAGTCTGTTAGGGACTCTGAAGGAACATAAATCTACTTGCAACAAGGAGCCCTGGGAGGGAGGAATTCAGGACAGGGTGTGTAGCATGTACAGCAGACATAAAATCATTAAATGATATAATTTTTCCAAAGAAGTGCTGGTAGTCAGTTTAGTGCACCTTGGGCCTAGGACGTGAGGTATTGAAGACTGTCGGGGGTAGCTGGGAGAGGCAGGGAGGTTAGAGATGTGCCTGAGCAGAGATGATGCTGAGAATTTGAGGTCATATAAAGCAGGAGGGTCAGTAAATAGGATAATGCAATAGTGTAAGCTAGATTCTGAGCTAAGGGAAGGATGGGAGGAAAAGGAGGAAATTGAGAACATTTAAGAGTCAGAGTTCTTAGGACACAGTGGATGTGATTTCCTAGACTTACAACTGGATGACCGGGTTTTATGAATGCTGTCAATCACAGAAAGGGTAAAAGGGTGATGCCAACAAAACTGGCTTTGTCAGACAGGTAGGGTAAACCTGCAGAAATAGGAGACTATTTTCAGTGCCAATGGCAGGTAGATATCCAAGCCCCCCCCCCCCAAAAAAAAAAATCAGGAACAGAACTTCTGAGTTTTTATCAGAAGCCAAGTGAGTGGTGTAGCAAGCTTTCTTGTTGGACCACCAGCCCCCCACCCCACCCCCAAATGACCCAGAGGCTTATTATGAAACCTTGGTCTTAGCTTAGGCTTTTTCAACTAGCTCTTCTAACTTAATTAACCCACTTTTTTTTTTTTAAATCTACATTGTGTTATGTGGCTAGGTCACCTCTTCTTAGTACAAGTCTGGCTGGCTCCAAGTCTCCTCACCTAGATTTCTCCTCCCAGTTTCTTTCTCTCTCTGCCTGGAAGTCCCGCCTATTCTCTCCTGCTTAGCTATTGGCCATTTAGCTCTTTATTAAGCCAATCAGAAGGTGCCTTAGGAAGCAACACATCTTTACGGTGTGAACAAATATTCCCCAATGGAGTGGCTGAGATTGTCTGGAGAGGAATAAAATACAGCAGGAGAAAGAAAGCCAAGGAGGGAACACCAGGAAGCAAACATTGACAAAGAAGGGAAAGAAGACAAACACTTCGGCTTCTGGTTCAAGATGATCTGGTTAGCCAAATCCCAAAGCCCTACTAAAATACTAATGAAAATTCACAAGAAGATGAAAGGTCATTGTAACTTTAGAAACAAAACATAAAACCACCATTTGTTAGAATCTGTGAGGAATTTTCCACTCAATACAGAGCATGTGGAAGTAATTTACATGAAATTTGGCCATCTCCATATGTATTAATCTCCAAAGCAAAACTTAGAGCTGGTTGAGATTTAAGAGGAATGTAAGTAAAATGGAAAATAAGAACATCATCAATGGAGTTTTGTACTATAATTCAGTAATTTCATTTTTGGAACTGTGAAGAATTAAGAATAGGCAAATGCCATAGCTTTATTTAAGATAAATACAAATGCAAAATAAAATCAAATGTCCATCAGGAATAAAATGAGGGAAGGTATTATGATATGTTGATACAACAGAATGCTTGCTAGCCATGAAAATGAATGAATTACAAGAACGAAATGCGAAAATCTCATGTCTAGAAGCAATCCCTTAACAAATACAGGCTCTTTGATTCCATGAAGTTCAAGGACAAGCAACACTAGTCTGCTGTGGTGGCACTCAGCAGAGTGGTCCACTGTGGATACTGACTGGGAAGTTTTGAGGAAGGCTTTGGAGTGCTAAAGTTGTTCATATCATGCCTGTGCCCGAGTGATGGGTCAGTCGGAAAAGTGATTGGTACGCAAACCTGAAGACTGTATTTGAACTCCAGAAATCCGTAAAGGCAGAGAGAAAGAGAATAGACTCAACAAAGTTCTTCTCTGACCTCTGTTGTCATGCCACAGCACACACACACACACACACACACACACACACACACACACACACACACGCATACCTGCACGCACACATACACACACACACACACACACACACACACACACACGTGCATACCTGCACTCTCACACATGGACACACACATGCTTGCATACCTGCACTCAAACACATGCACACACACACACACACACACACACACACACACACACGTACACACGTACACACACATACACAAATGCTGAAATTCTGAGGATGAAGGGGAAAATCCTGAAACACTGAATTAGAAGGAAAACAAGTTTTCTCACAAAGGAATAAAAGTCTGACAGTTATGAAGAAATGGAGTAACTTTGATAAGACAGATGCAAAGGGTATGCAAACATGTTTCTTTACGATTTCAGAACATGTCACAAATAATCTTTGAAACACTTGAGGATTCAAACTGTCAGTGTTGATAGGTTGATACTTGATAACTTGACAAAGGAGACAGTCTTTTAATTATGATAAACTAAATATCTATATAGCAATTTTTTTGTTGTTGTTTTTTAAGACAGGGTTTCTCTGTGTAGTTTTGGTGCCCGCCCTGGAACTCACTTGGTAGCCCAGGCTGGCCTCGAACTCACAGAGATCCACCTGGCTCTGCCTCTCGAGTGCTGGGATTAAAGGTGTGTGCCACCTGGAGAGATGGCTCAGCCGTTAAAGGCTAGGCTCACAACCCAAAATAGCAAATAATTTTTAAATTGTATAATGGTTCAAAGAAAGACATTAATAAATCAAGGGAAATACTTTCAATAACTCATTAGTCAAAGAAGTTATCAGGCATATTGAATAGATACATATGACAGCTGAATGAGCATGCAAACAAAATGTGTGAAAGGTCATGGGATACTCCATGCAAATGCTACAAGGAGATTTATACTGTATATTAGATGATTACACTGGAAAGGAAGAAAGGTCTCAACTAACATTCTATATTTATACTTAAACTAGGAAAGTTAAACCAGAGACCAGAAGTTCAGCAAATATTATTAGAAAGAAAATGAGAAAATCAACTCAATGAAAAATAACTCATTGAAGAAATCATTAAATTTTATAAAATTTTGTTAAGACCAGCCAGGGTGGGGTGGGGAAAAGAGAAGAGAGAATCTATATCAGGAATGAAAGATGCGACATTATTACAGAACTTACAGACTTTAGCAGGAAAATAAGGGGCTATAGCAACACTGTTACGATCAATCCACGTGAGTCTATTAAATGGGTAAAAGAATTTATTAAGATATAAATTGAGGAAATACACTCATGATTACAGAACGGAGTAGACAGCAGAAGCCACCCTCTGATCTGATCAGGGAGCGAATCCACCTCACAAGCAGGAGCAGGGAGAAGAGGCATGTGACCCTTCTGCAACCCCTTATAAGAGGTCACATACATGAGCAGGAAGCAACAACTCCTTGGGGCCGTATAGTCCAAGGTCACGGGCAGAGCAAATACCACTACACAGCCTTTGTACCCATATATTCTATAACACATATGAATGGCTTTTTTTTAATTTTTAAAGTATTTATTTATTGTACGTGTGTGTGTGTGTGTGTGTGTGTGTGTGTGTGTGTGTGTGTGTGTGTGTGTACACACCTTGGTTTGTATACTACAGTCAGAGGACAACTTGAAGGAGTCAGTTTTCTCCTTCCACCAGTAGCTCCTGGGATTGAACTCACTTGGTGGCAAGTGCCCTTACTGACCCAGGCATCTTGTTGGCACCTGGACAAATTTCTGAAAAGAAACTGTTTTATTTAGATAGAGTCTCACGCAGCTCAAGGTGGCTTTGCATTTGCAATGAAGCCGAGGATGACGTTGAGCATCTGATCTCTACCTCCCACAGATGTACCCCACCATGCCCAGCTCTAGAAACTATCAAGGCTGACTTAAGAGCAAATATTATTACTCCTGTAAATAATAAAGAAATTGATTTGCAGATGTCAGAATTAGGTTTCTATTTCAGTGATGAAATATTAACCAAAACCAACTTGGGGAGGAAAAGGTTTGTTTGCATCATATCTACTGGCTTTCTCTTAATATCAGAGGAAGAAGGCAACAAAGACTATTCTCACCACTTACGAGTGAAATGATGTGCGTGGTCCTAACGATTACACTAAGGCAATAAAGTATATAAAGCACACATGCTAAAAAAGAGTAAGGCTATATTTGAAGATGACATGGTTGACCATATTAAAAACATCCCAAAGAGTCTATGAAAAACCTACCAGGAATAATGAACAAGTCAAGCAAACTTGTAGAATACAAAGCCAGCATTAATAAATCTTTAATAGTTCATGCTTTATCAACAACTAGAAATTACGTTTTAAAGAACCCCCATCCCTCTCCACCCTGTCCCCTTTTTGAAAGAAGGACGGAGGGAGAAGGAATGAATCGAGGGAAGGAAATCTAAAGCATGTTCAAGTAATGTGGTAGATGCCCAGGGTTTAAAAATATACTCTATATATGCTTTATATTTGAAATATTTTACCAAAAAGGAATTCTTTATCCTTCCGAATAAGAAAATGCATGAAACATAAAAAGGTAATCTCTTTATCCAAAACATAATCTTAGCATTCTGCTGTGTAAGCTTCCAGATGGTCTCTCATTTACTAGTCTACACACCGTATAAAGAGGGTTGGTGGCTTTTTAATCTTGCTTGGGTATCTACCCCTCCACTCCACCCCAGGTCAGAATTTTCCACAGGGCCTTGTATTTCAAGGAGAGTGGTACTGATGTGTGTTCTTTCTGTCTTCCTGGATTTAACAACCTGTTTGTAAGATGGTGCCGGGCGGTGGTGGCGCACGCCTTTAATCCCAGCACTCGGGAGGCAGAGCCAGGCGGATCTCTGTGAGTTCGAGGCCAGCCTGGTCTACATAGTGAGTTCCAGGAAAGGTGTAAAGCTACACAGAGAAACCCTGTCTCGAAAAACAAAAACAAAAACAAACAAACAAAAAACAAACAAACAAAACAAAACAAAACAAAAAAATGGTGCAGACAAGGTTTCTCACTGTCCACTTGGGGGCTATCTCAATCTATTTCAGATCCACTAGATGGGGACTGTCACACACTGTTTCCAAACAGAGTCTTCCTGCCTAACAGGAACTCAGGGACCGTCCCTGTGGTGTGAAACGAGGCCGCTTGGCCCTAACGCCCGTCTTTCTGACCCCTTTAAACGTACACCATTAACGAAACACTACAATCGCACAGGGTTACGCTCGCTCTCCTTCCTTACATTACCACTGCGTCTGCGCGCCACAAGTGCGGACTACATTTCCCAGGATGCACTGTGTCGCCGCCCGCCGCAGCCTTACTTCCTGCGAAGGGCTTCCTGGGTGTTTAATACCCTGCAGTGCGCTTGATTTCGAGGCTTCTTGGGCAGGCACTGGGACTAGCTTGGGTTTTCCTGGTCGCCGAAGGGGACGGCAAGTCACAATAGGGCGGCATCTGTCTCATTTTCTGCTGTGCGCAGACCTTGCTCTGCTGGGAGAGAGGCTCTGGCCCCGCCTTCAGGCAGGCCCCTCACAGGTGGTTGGCTTGTGCTCTTGTCACTCAGGCATGTCCTAAACTTTTCAGAGGTCCTCGGTGAGACAGGCCGGCAATCATGAGTTACAGTGGCTTGGTGACCTTTTTTTGTTTTGTTTAAATCGTGGATATTTTAGTGAAAAAAAAAAAAAAAATAAGAACACTATAGACTAAGTTGTCAGATAATTTATTCTGCAAACGTGTGCGTGCTTTCTTTTATTTTTATTTTTATTTTTATTTTTTTGGTTTTTCCAGACAGGGTTTCTCTGTATAGCTTTGCGCCTTTCCTGGAACTCGCTTTGTAGACCAGGCTGGCCTCGAACTCACAGAGATCCGCCTGCCTCTGCCTCCCGAGTGCTGGGATTAAAGGCGGTGGTGGTGTGCTTTCTTTTAACAAGTGGTTCTGTGGACTTTGTTCTTTGTTAGTATTGGACTGAAATCCTTATTTTCCTAATCTGCTGATGTGCCCTGAAGATACTACTTACTTAGGGAAAAAATGAGAAGTTTCTTCAGTATTGGTTAGCTGACTGCTTGTGTGTGTGTGTGTGTGTGTGTGTGTGTGTGTGTGTGTGTGTGTGTGTATGTGTGTAATTCTTAGGGAAATACAATTGAAATGGGCTAAAGGGTGAATATGGTGGGCTGGAGGTATTGCTTAGTTGTAGAGTCTGCCTACCATGCTTAAAGCTCTAGATTCAAAAACATATCAGTGACGTAGGCATATGTTATTTTATAAAGAGACATTGTTGAAGAAGTAAATGGGGCAGGGGTGATGTGGGGGTGGTGGTGGTGGCTCAGGTCTTTAATCCCAGCACTCTGGAGGCAGAGGCAGGCAGATCTGTGAGTTCAAGGCCAGCCTAGTCTACAGAGCGTTCCAAGACAGCCAAGGCTGCACAGAGAAACCCTGTCTTGGAAAATTTGCATAGAGAAACCCTGTCTTGGAAAATTAAAAGGAGGGGGGTGGGGAGGAAGGAAAAAGAAAAGAAATAGATGGCTTGGGGGCTTGGCTTTGTTGATTCTGTAGTCTCTTGCAGATTAGGTTACCTCTGTGAGCCTCTGTTTCTTCCACTATGAAAAGGATATTATTAGTTCCCCCTACTTGATAGTTTTTGTGAAGGCAGTGTAAAGAAGACATGTAGACAGATTCCTAAGCTCTGTGAACCCTAAAAGTGAGCTGCAATGATAATGACAGCAGTATCAATAGATAGTGATGATAGTAATGTGGACTGTGTAGTAAGAGGGCAGGGCAACTAGACATGCTAAAGTTAAGATAGAAGGGCAGGGGGATGACTAGGTGGTCAAGAGCACTTGTTGGTCTCCTAGAGGACTCTGGTTCAGTTCCAGCTTGTAACTCCTCCAGCTTCAGAGGATGTAGGTAGCATCCTCCTCTGGTCTCTATGACCACTGTACTCACTTGAAGAAACCCACACACAACTAGAAGTCAACTATTAAAAAAATGAAACAAAAGTTGAAATATTGATTATGAAAGTGGGGCAGTTGTGGTGCTCACCTTTAATCCTAGCACTCGGGAGACAGAGGCAGGTGGATCTCTGTGAGTTTAAGTCCAGCCTGGTCTACAGAGCAAGTTCTAGGACAGCCAGGATGTACAGAGAAACCCTCTCTCAAAACACAAAACAAAAAATGTTGATTATAAGCTAAGGGAGGTGAGTAAAGTAAGTGGATCTAGGAAGGGCCTGAGGATCTTGGAGGAGAAAGGTCATTTGTTACTTCCCATGTTTGGTCTGTAAGCTGCAGGCATGTAGAAGTCGTATCTGTCCTGGTCACATTTGTCTGTCAGCATTTTAATGTCAAATACAGTGTGTTTTTACTTTGTTTCTTATGTTAAGTACTTTATGTGTGAGTAAGAGTGGTATACACACACACAGTTGGGGAATATTATTTTAATGTGTTACTTCTGTTTATATTACATTTGTTTAACTCTGTGAAACTGTGTTACTGTGCCTGTGTGAAACACCTGATGGTCTAATAGAGTTGAATGGCCAATGGTGAGGCAGGATAAAAGATGGGTGGAGCTGGCAGGCAGAGAGGATAAATAGAAGGAATAATCTGGGAGGAAAGAAGGAGCCAGAGAAGGAGGAGGAAGGACAGCAGGGACCACCACCCAGCTACACAGCAAGCCATGTAGTAAGCAATAATGAATGGTACACAGAAATAGAGAAAGATAAAAGCCCAAAGGCAAAAGATAGATAGGATAATTTAAGTTAAAGAAAGCTGGCAAGAAACAAGCCAAGCTAAGGCCAGGCATTTATAATTAAGAATAAACCTCCATGTGTAATTTATTTGGGAGCTGGGTGGTGGGCCCCTCAAATGAGCTAAGAGTAAAAAACAACCAACAAATATATATTATATATAATATATATAACAACTATACACACATATATGTGCCTGTATATGTATGCTTTATACACACTATACATGTATAGTTGCATATATTAGATACTCATATATATAGTACACATGCATGCATATGTATGATAGTATACATTTGCAATTGAAAAAAATACCAGGAGATTCATTTCAAGGAAGTGTCATATACAATTGTTGGGGCTGGACAGTCTGAAATTCATAGGGCAGGTAGGCTAGAAACTATCGCAGGGGTTCTCAACCTTCCTAATGCTATAACCCTTTAGTATAGTTCTTCATGTTGTGGTGACCCCCAACCATAAAATTATTCTGTTGCTACTTCATAACTGTACTTTGCTACAGTTATGAATCATAATTTAAATATCTGATATTCGACCCCTGTGAAAGGGTCATTTGATCACAAAGGGGTCATGACCCACAGGTTGAGAATTGCTGTTCTAAGGCAAGAGTTGATGTTGGGAACTTGAGGCAGGGTTTCTTCCTCAGGGAAAGTTTGACTTTGATTCTGTTGTTAAACCTTTCAACAGATTTCTTGAGGTCCACTCACATTTTTGAGGATTGTCTCTTCTACTCAGAGTCAAGATATATAGATATATTCCTTAACCCCCCAAATCATATTAACCACATCAGAGAAAACCCTGCATTCATGTTTGATTAATAAAAGTAGCCCAGTCAAGGCACTTAAAACTGCTGCCTCTCAAAAAGTCTTTGTTCTAGTGGTATATTCTCATAACCGTAATATTGTGTTTTTGTGCATCATTGCCTTTGGTATCTCTCTTCCCTTGACTATCCTCCTCAATGCCTACCTTTGTACAGTTCCTGTAGTCCTTGTTTCTTCTGTTCATCGTCTTCCTGCCTTCTCTGCAATTTTACCTCCACGGGGTGAGAGTTTTGTCTACGTTGTTTACTAATGAATTCTTAGTGCCTGGGACCTGGAAGCTAGCACACAGCAAGAGGTAAGGAAGCAAAGGACCGAAGGAAGTATCAAGATGAGTACTCAGTACACATTTGATGAATGGATGGAAGGCCACAGTTCATCATATGATGCTCCTGCATAGCCTTAGAGGAGAGAGTTTGAAGAATAGATGTATAGCAGTTTGGGGTTCAGAGTTTGCTATCCATGAGGTAGAAGTAACAGATTAATTGAGGGTATGTGTTTTGTAGCTAGAGTTTTCCTGCCTTGCCCAAGTCAGGACAAATCTTTGTCACCCGCCAGTCCCACAGCCGCTCAGACCCAACCAAGTAAACACAGAGACTTATATTGCATACAAACTGTATGGCTGCGGCAGGCTTCTTGCTAACTGTTCTTATAGCTTAAATTAATCCATTTCCATAAATCTATACCTTGCCATGTGGCTCGTGGCTTACCGGCGTCTTCACATGCTGCTGGTCATGGTGGCAGCTGGCAGTGACTCAGCCTTCCACTTCCCAGAATTCTTCTCCTCCTTGTCCCGCCTATACTTCCTCCTGCCTGACTACTGGCCAATAAGTTTTATTTACTAACCAATCAGAGCAACACATTTGCCATACAGAACATCCCACATTGGTTATTTTTTCTTAGCTATGTGACTTTGGCGGGCTCCCCAATCTCCCTGAACTTCAGTTTCTTTATCTGTGAAGTGGAAATAATAATGCTTGGCACATCAGTCCCAGTGGTGAGGTGTTGAATGGGATTGCCACAGGACTTGGGCCCAATATGAGGGTGACTGTTACCATTACTATTATTGTCCAGTATCAAAGTGGGATATTTATAAGAATCACTAAAGTGAAATTACTGGATTTAAAAATCTCGTCTGTGAGGATATTGGCATGCTGAACCTCTTTGCTCAGTAAGGTGTACGAGCATACCCACTTGAATTCAGGGTCCTATTGTTTCAAACAGAATGGACATCTTTCTGTGTATACGACCTATAAAAAAGATTAATTGACCAAACCTTTCAGTCTGCCCGAGTCCACCCTAAATGTGGAGTTAGTTGGTTCCAGGTCAGAGGCTCCATTCATGTGCATCCTGTGGACCCAGGAGAGTAAGAGTGCACTCTTTGCTGCTCATGTTCTGCCTCTTAGGATTCCTTTATTCTTCGAAGTCTGTCTGTTGCCAACAAGAGAGATGCTACCCTGACCCAGCCGCGTCATGATTATGAGATGGACAGCTGAACGGCTTTTTAAGAAGGTCTAAAGGACTATACACGCACAGTGAATTCTAACTGTGGCTTGTTGCTCCCATAGCAGGATAATTTCTAGGCGTCAAACCCATTAGTATTGATTGCTTCATAATAATATACTTTTCCTGATCTGTGGGTTGGGTGTTTGCCAGAAAAAATATCCATTCTGAAAAAGGCATTTTGAACTTGGTTTCTGACATCGTGCCTGATCTTGTGAGGAAGGATGTCTAGTTAGGGAGAGAGGGAGATTTCATGTTGAGGCTTTTCGGATGGCTGTTCTGTTTCCGGTTCTGTCTGACTCTAGCTAGTTACAATGTTTCACGTTTCTTTAAGGTATGGGCGGATTGTGAAGAAGTAGACAGTTGGCCAAGGCGTTGTGAGCTGTGCTGGTTGCTACTTTATTTCTGCTTTGTTGTTAGATGTGGGAAGGAACTATAGTCTAAGCACAATAGACCTCCCCCATCAGGTGTGGTTTTTTTTTTTTTTTTTTTTGGCTCAAGGCTAGTTCTGTCCCTAGAAAGGACCATGGAGTTGGGAGCAGCATTGTTTTGAATAATGTAACAGGTTTAAGAAGGTTGGACTTGAGGACAGAACCACCAGCACCTTGACCTTCTCCCATTAAGAGATAGTTTCTTGCCCCAAAGTTCAGAATGGCCTCAGGAAACTGTCATGGTTCTGAGCTCTTTGTTTCCCAAGTGGAACACAATGGATTATTCTTTGCTGTCCTGTCTGCTTACTTTTCAGCTTGTTCATAATAAACAGAACAGTGATTGCATCTGTATTATCTTTGAAACTAGGAAGTACCTGACTAAGGCATTGAAAGACCTTGATAAATCCTTGTAGAGCCCTTGAGTGGGACTCTTTGCTTCGTTATTTTATGTTGCTTTAGATGCGGACTGTCTGAACCCGTGTCCTTTCTCATAATTCACACTGCACAAGACAGTTGGGAACCTCCCTTTGCTACTAACGTTGTTCCTCAGCCTTAGGTCATTACACACCCTCACAGGGTGCCGCCCACGTGAAATCGTGGTGTTTTCAAAAGGAGGCATGTTGTAATCCTTCCCATCAGTTTGTATGTGGGGTTGTGTGCGTGTACACGTATGCAGCTGTGGATGGGAGCCAGTGGTCAGCCTTGCCTGTTGTTCTTCAGGAACTGTCCATCTTGTGTTTGGAAACAGGGTCTCCCACTGGAACCTGGGGCTCACCAATTAGGCTAAGCTGGCTGGCAAGTGAACCGCAGGGATCCATTTGTCTCCACCTCCCCAACACTGGAAATAGAAGCTCGCGTTACCATGCCCAGCGTTTTCCATGGGTGCTGGGAGTGGAATTCAGGTCATCATGGCTGAGCTGCAAACAATTAATTGAACCATTACCCTGGCCTGACTGTCAGCTTCTTAGTACAGGGTCGGGGAGAAGAATTAGGGTTCTATTTAAATGTTGTCCTTTTCATTCCTGGGCTGTGTCAGCTGAGGTCACTGTGTGGGTAAATCTCCAAGATTCCTGCCTCTTCCCAGGGACACCCTGGCTCTGAGTTCTTGTTCCCACCTAAGCCATGATCTCAGTTTCTGGAAGAGTTTTATTTTTACTATTTTTCTGCATTCTTATGAAACATTTTTTCATCCTCTAGTGTGTTCTGGTTTTTCCATGGGTATCATGTTTGATTTCTTGAGCTCTTTTTTTTTTCTGACTTTCTAAGATAATTAAAATTTTATTCTTCATCAACAAGAACATTTTAGGCTTGAAAATCCACTCAGGTTGAATGTTCAGAATCTTACCAGTGTATCCTGCTACATGAAGTTATTCACCAGTCAATGTTGACACGGATTCTGATATTTTAGTTCTTTTTTCCCCCTAGCATCCTTTTTAGGTGGACATATTAGTTTCCAACTGATATGAATTATAGCATGTTTTTAAAATTTTAATTTGTACTGTACTGACAATTTTTTTCGTCTCCACAAGTAAATATTGCGTATGTGTTACATCTCATGGGTGAAAGTAGAATGGAATACAACAGTCCAAAAAGATGCAAGGAAAGCCCCGTCCCTCATAAAGTTTATGTTCCAGTGAGGGACAGAAAGTGACTAAATGAATAAATTATACAGTGGCAGGCAGTGGTAAATGCTGGAGAGCAAAGTGATGCAGGGTAAGGGGCCACAGATGATGGCGGGGGCATCTTAGGCAGGATGGTAGGGAGCGAGGTCCGAGGAGCTGTGGCCCTGCCGAGGTTCCCGGATAAAGGAGGAGAGTCAGTCACGCCTCGGAGATCGTGCCGAAGAAAATCCCACATAAAGATACCGGAACTGTGAAAACCTTGAGCAGCGGCAAGGCAGCAGGAAGGGAGGGCAGAGTGGCTGGAGATCAGGGAGTGATAAGAAGGGACACAGCAGCCAGAGCCAAAGCCAGATTCCAGAGCCTCCCAGGTTAACGAAAGACTTTGGGGTGTATTTTAAGTGTGGTGGAGGTTCACCGGAGGTTCTATGTACTGGCTTGCGCTTTGTTTTTGAAATGAAATATTTTGCACACACTGTAAGATTTACTTATTACAAAATTCACGGTCCAGTGGTTTTCATATACACCTTCAACACTCTTCAGTTCCAGAACATTAATCACCCCCCCCACCCCATCCCCACCCGCCGCAAAGGAGCCTCCTTAGCCAGCTTATCAGTAGTCGCTCCCAATTCTCTTCTAGATCCTAGAGATCTCTCATCTCCTTTCTATCTGTGTGGATTTGCCCATCCTGCATATTTCATACAAACAGACTCATACAGTATATGAATTAGTGTGTTTGGTTTCCTTCACAATACACAGTGTTTTCAAAGCTCATCCATTTATTGGTGTTGAATTATTTTCATTTCTGGATAATATTTCTATTTGGGGGTGTGCCACATTTTCTTTACCAGTTGATCCATTGATGGGGATTTGGGTCACTTCTACTTTGGGCTACTATGAATAATGTTTCCACGAGCATTTGTGTACAGCTTTTTTTTTTTTGTATGAGATTTTACTTTCATTTCTCTTGAGTTTAGCTACATATAGAGCTGATAAATCATAAGTAACTCCATGATTAAGTTTTTTTTTACTTAATTTTTTGAGACAAGGAGTCTCTGTGTAGTCGAACTTGGATATCTGCCTTTGAGTGCTGAGATTAAAGGCATGCGTCGCTATCCCTAGCTAGCGAGTGTCTCCATAGTTAAGGTTTGATCTGTTTCAGCAGTATGTAAGTGTTCTGATTTATCCACATCCTTGATAACATTCCTTTATTTATAAATTATAACCGTTGAGCGTGTGTGAAGTGCGGGACCATTACTGTTTTGATTCCAGTTTCCCTAAAAGCGATTGCAATTGAATGTCTTTTCATGTCCTTCTTGGATAGCTGTATAGGTGTATATGTATGGAAAATGTCTATTAAAATCTACCGTGATTGAATATATCTCCCAAAGCTTGTGTATTAGAAACTTGCTCCCCAGCATGGCTGTGTTGGGACACGGCACCTTTAAGAGGGCTTGGCACTCATGAATGGATTATTGTTATCGTGGGAGTGAGTTCTAGGAAAGGACATGTTTAGTGCCGTCCTGTTCCATCTTACCCCCTTTTTGCCCTTTCACACAGTGCTGGCCCATTCATTTTTGAGCTCCTAGCCTCGACAGCTGTGAATGTATGCATTTCTCTTTATTATAAATTGCCCCATCTTTCAGAGCAATACCAACAAATTAAATTTAAAAAACCCTTGTGTATTTTAATGGATTCTGCAGTTTTAAAAGGTTGATTTATGTGTACGTGCCTGTGTGCATGAATGCACACCGCTCGCATGCTGGTGCCTCTGGAGGCCAGAAGAGACAACAGATACCCTGGGCTGTAGTTAGAGGCGGTTGTGAGCTGCCCTGGGGGTGCTGAGAACTGGACCTGGGTTATGCAAGTGCCATCTGTGCTCTTAAGAGCTGAGCCACTCTCCAGGCCCTGGATTCTAGATTTTAACTCCGCAGTTAGAAGAGTTCTTTTGATATTCTTGACGCCTGACCTTTGTTAGATATGGGACTTGCCTTTCTATGTTTTCCAGTATTGCCAGTTGTCTGTTTGTCTTTCTGACAATGCCCATCAAAAGATTCTCATGTATTCATGAATCTTTTTGGGAGGTGGGGACAGGGTCTCATTCTGTAGCCCAAGCAACAGGACAGTGGAATAATGTCTGTGAGCTACTGAAAGAAAGCTGACCACCTTGTGTTATATACCTCAAACATGGGCATGTGATGTTCTGATGCTGTTTTTTTTTTCTTTCAGACACTCAAATACTGAAGAGATGCATCAGACTCATAAGAAATAACTATGAAAATTCTAATAGTTAGGAAGGAAAACCAAAGAAAAATAATGAATGAGAGAGATAATTGCATGGATAGAAATACAAGATCTGAAAGATTATTTAAATCTCTCTAGAAGAATATTGACTTATTATTATTCTTGGTGTTAATATTTGGCCTGGAACACACAATCCTCCTGCCTCGGCCTTCTCAATGTTGGTATTCCAGGTGTAAGCCACACTTGTCTATTGATTACTTAAAGAAAACTTAAGTCATATAACATTCATTATATATACAAAAGTTAACTCTATGGTAATAGCAAAAATATTAGGAGTGAGAATGGAAGTAAGCTACTTTTAGGTTTTAATCTATACATTAAGTATGGTGGCACTTGAAGACAGATTATGGTAAATTAACTCCTTAGTGAGTTATGTATACTAATTGCTAAAACAATGAAGCAGTTATAGTAAATACACAAAAATAATGAAAACATAAAGGGCAAAAGAGACAGAAAAAGAGAAACAGTGATGGGACAGAGTGAAAACCAAGAGAAAAATGACAAATACAGACTTAGCCATATCAGTAATGTCATTACATGTAAATGACCTAAATTTACTGGTAGAGGTTTTTAGGTGAGATAAAGTAGATTCGGCTACTGGGCATGCTAAGTTTGATTCATCTTTATGCTATCTAAAGAATCACAATTCACATATAATCAGTAAAATAATGAGAAATTACCATGTTAATACTAACCACAGAATCAGTGACTATCTGATGGTGTATTTCAGGGCAATAGGCATGAAAGTGGATGAATAGGAACACTCCATTCAGGTAAATATGCAACTTTTTAAGAAGACACTCAAGACAGAAAATCAATAGGGGCATAATTGAGCTAAGTACTAAAGTCATGGAATATTTACCTAAAAATGCTAGGTTATATGTCCTTCTCAAGTATACCTGGAGTATAGCAACGGGCAATAAACTAGCCCATATAGTAATTATAAGTAATTATTTTCGGCTCTGAAGTTGCACTGCTTTGTGAATGCTAAGAAGTACTCTACCCTTAAGCTACATCCTCAGCTCTGGAAGTTTTGTTTCCTGGCCTCTTTATTTGTAGATAATATGCCTGCCTGTGTGGTTTCTGTTGAAACCTACTGAACTTGGCCATAGTAGCACAAAAAAAGTTATGGCAGTAACATGCAACCAAACATGGCCTGGCTGTGTTCCAGTAGACCTTTAATTAACAGACAGCAATCAGACCATATTTGGCCGACATTTGGCCCACGGTTTGCACTGTTTTATATATATTAAAAAAAAAAAAACTTTGAAAACCATTTAGTTTTTAAAGTACTACAAAACCAAAACCCAGCCAAATCTAGTGAATTTAGAAAGACTGTAGGGTACAATGTCAGTATGAAAAAGTTTTGTTTATGCATGATAACAATGAATAATCTTGGAAATCAAAAATTTAAAATAATCCCATTTACAGCAGCCTTAAAAACATGACGTACTTTGGGGGTGAAGGTGATGAAGATGTTACAAGGCCCGTACATGAATCTGAGAGACACTGTTGAGAGAAATTAGAGACCCAGATAAGTGGGATGAATATCTTATTCATTAGCATACATGCATATAACTTACTGTTACTGGAATATCAATTAAATCTACTACTCTATAGATTTATATGCTATCAATTATGATTTCAGCATGTTTTTTAAAATGCAAGTGTGTAAGTAAAGGACTAGTAGAGTGCTTGCCTAGCATGGAAAGTTCCTGAATTTGATCCCCAGCCCAGCAGAATTAATAAATAAAAGCAAAATTCCAGGCGTGATAGCACTTCTATAGTTCCCAGCTACTCAGGAAGCTGAGGCAGAAAGGTGGTTTGAATCTAGGAATTTCAAGCCAACCTGAGCAACATAGCATGTGGTGATATTATGTTCCCCAATATATTGTGCACCCTAATAAACTTATCTGGAGTCAGAGAACAGAACAGCCAGATATAGAGGCCAGAAAATGGTGGCACACACACCTTTAATCCTAGCATTCCGAAGGTAGAGATCCGTCTGGATCTCTGTGAGTTCACAGCCACACTGGAAACAGCCAGGCATGGTGACTCATACCTTTAATCCCAGGAAGTGATGGCAGGAAGCAGAAAGGTATATAAGGCATGAGGACCAGGAACTAGGGTCTGGTTAAGCTTTTAGGCTTTTGAGCAGCACAGTTCAGCTGAGATCCATTCGGATGAGGACATAGAGGCTTCCAGTTTGAGGAAATGAGACCTGCTGAGGAATTGGCGAGGTGAGGTTAGCTGTAGCCTGTTCTTTCTCTCTGATTTTTCAGCGTTCACCCCAATACATGGCTCCAGGTTTGTTTTTATTAATAAGACCTTTTAAGAATTGTGCTACAATAGCAAGACCCCCCATCTCTAATTAAGTAAATAAAATGTAACAGCTGATTCTGAAAATCATATGGAAAGGAGAAGATCTAGAAAACCAAAAATTATTTGAAAATTGAAGAACCAGGTTGGAGAGATAACATGACCCAATTTCAAAGTCCATTATAGCGGTATAATGTAGCTAAGACAGGTGAGAGGGCCTAGAGATGACATAGAGGTCGATATATTTGAATAGAGACCAGAAGTACTTATGAACACAACTTGACAACTGGTTTTTTGACAAAGAGAATCCTGTAGAGAAAAGACAGTTGTCCTTTGGCCAATGGTACTAGGGAAATTGAGGAATAGCTATCCTGAAAAAAGATAATTTTTTTGTTTATTTTTGAAGTTTCATTTTAACTACATTTTCCTTCCCCTTTCTCTCCCTCCACACCTGTCCATATACCCCTCCCAACTCTCCTGAAAAAAAAAGATCATTTTAATTTATACTTTAGATAATATATAATAATTAATTCAAACAGATAACAGATTTGTATATGATACCCAGCTCTGTAAAACTAATGGAGGAACCAGCCAGATGCTCAGTGTGTAGAAGTACTCCTTGCCAGGCTCAACCTGAGGCCCATCTCTGGGGCCCACGTGGTTCAAGCAGAGAACACACACCCCTGTAAGTTGTCCTTAGACCACCACACACACAGTGCCATGCCCCACCCCCAAGTAAATAAATGTAAAACTATAGAAGAAAACATGATATTGAGTGTGACAACCATCTTTTCTATGGATACCACAAGCAGTATGCATAAAAATTGATAAGCTGGACTTACCAAATTAAGACTGGGTGTCAAAATATGCCATTAAAGGAATAAAATAACTTAGAGAAGATATTTGAAAACTGTATATCTGATAAAGGAATTACATTCAGAATTCTTTTGGAAAAAAAAAACCTCACAATTCAGCACCAGGAGAGTGACTCAGTTTTGTTAAAAAAAAAAAAAAAGATCAGCAAAAGATATGATCAGAATTATTATCAGAGAAAGTTTGTGAATGGTAAGAAGGCATGTTAAAAACTGCTCAACTTCATTAGTCAGTGAGGAAATGCAAATTAAAAAAAAAAACCCACAATGGGAACCCACACTTCTAGGGATGGTAAAAATAAAGAACTTGACCATGCGCCAAGCATTGATTGGGGTGTGGGGGGATCTGGAATTCATACACTGCTGGTGGGAACACAGAATCACACAAGGACCCTGGAATGCAGCTTTTCTGTTTCCTAAAAATTGAAATGTACACCTGCAGCATAATCTCTCCATCCCTTTTGAGGGAGCCCCCCTGGATAAATGAAAGCATATGTCTATAGGAAGACTTGGGCACGATGCTTACTATAATAGCTTTATTTGTAACAGCCCCAAGCTGGCAATAACCCAAGTGCCCATCACCACGTGACTGGATAAACAAGCCTCAGCACAAGGAACACTGCGCAGTAGAGAAGAATAGAACGCTTGTGCTGCTACCAACCCGAGTGAATCTCAAGCCTCAGAATGTGTTGTGAAAGAATACACGTTGGAGGGCTTCACTTTATGAAGCATGTTAGAAAAAAGAGCCAGAAGACAGCGGCATTCTATATCCAATAGTTGCAGCCACGCAGGAAGCTAAGGGACGACTTCAGCTTGAACCCACATGTTTGGGGCCAACGTAGGCAACATAATGAGACCCCGTCTCACACAAACAGGCCAGTTCTAGAATATTTAAGTGTGTGTGTAGTTTTCAAAAACCCTAAGGTAGGTAGGAGAGAAGAGAGGAATTTCAAAGAGTGACGAGCAATGTTCATGGGTATAATTTTTGAATTATTATTTAATTTATTATTTTGATGATGTTTCGCAGGTATGCTGAACAGGGCAGTACTTAGGAGACTGTACACATGAGATATACAGTTTATTAAATGCCAATTATATCTCCATAGCCTTTTCCAATATAAAAACATGCCAATAATAGTATACAATATTCCCATTATCTAGCTTCATTAAGTTTCAGAATTCTGCCGTTCTCTTTGAAGGAGTGTAGCTGTAAAGGGGAGCAGGGAAATGGGCTGTAACCTAGAAAGATGAGGGAGCAAATAGGGATTCTGGATGTTTCCTAAGATGGTACACGCTATAGTGTATTAATATGGTGTAGAAAGGAAGATCAAGAGTCCTTGAGGAACAGGGGAGCCTGGGCTGGTGGCCTGTGTGCCAAGGAGGGACAGGTCTCCTTGGCGGAGACTGTAGCTCCTCCCTAAAAACAGGGAAGAGAGAGACGTAAGCAGGATTACTTAATGTGTCACACTCACTCTTTGTTACTAGTGATGATCGTATCGAGAATTGCACAAGGGGAACAGTTAATAGGCCTTTGTGTTCGTTAATAAGAGGGGCCATGCAGATTCAGCAGGGCTTGAGGTTGTTGGGTGAGGTTTTCAACAGGGCCACCAGTGAGTGAGTATAATATAAGCAGAGATCTCTCCATATTTTCGACCAGGTAGAGATCCTGCCCTCAACTGCAACTGTCCTTTGAAGCGATGGTCACTCGCCCTGAATTGCAATGATCAGTCGATAGAGATGATGGAAAGTCCCCACCTGTGTGTTCAGGCGTAAAATTCGGTTTCCAGCCAGCGTTTTCAGTGTTATAGGTATTCTCATAAATGTCAACTTCCGTCCCCTAGTTCCTACCTTCGGCAACGTCAGGACCACCATTATTGCTCCCAACACCATTACCCACAACAAAAATAACAGCAGCTGCCATCCATTAATTGTTGCCAGACCCCACTATCTCCATCTACACCACAGCCCCACGAGGTAGATATTATGATTAGACCCCGTCAAAAATTGTGGGAAGTTTGGTTTATAGCATTAGGCGATTGCCCAATGTCACCTCTCAGAATCATTAGAGTCAGAACGGAAATCCAAGTACAGGACTCCCACGTCACTGTTCTTCACAGGAACCCTGTTTGTTTCACCGCTGCCTGTTCTAAATGAGGTTTACTGGCAAGAGAACATACACGCATACTTCCTTCCAATTCAAATTTATTGTAAAAACCGCACTTTGACAATAATAAAAGAACCCAGAAGAATGAAAATAATTCACAGTTCCAACATCCTGTTGCAACAACTGTTTCCGTTTTTCTCCATTTCCTTTCGATCCCTAGCCATATGTACATATTTTACATATTGCAGATGCAGTTTTAATATTCTGATTTTCTGTTTAACATTATATACCAGACATTCTTCTTGTCGCTATTTGGTCTTTACTGGATGCATAGTACTGCCTTTTTAATGTGCCATGATTTAGTTGAACACAACTTGTTTCCAGTGTTTTTAGTTTTTATAAACCTTACTATAGCATTTTATTCTTAGTTTAAATCCCTAGGAGCTAGATTACCAGTGGAGAATTGAGCTACGTTTATATATTTGATACTTTGAAAGAGGGCAAAATTAGGAAAGCTTTAACTTTGATGATGATGGATAAATTTCATACCTGGCAAGAACAGACTAACTACGTGAGTCGTTATCGAGGAAGACCAAGATCAGACCAAATGGGTCAATGACTGTTAACAGGTACAAGGTTGATTTTGGGGTGTTGAAATGTTCCAGAATTCTGCAACAGTGAGGATTTCACAGCCTTGCAAATGTGCTAAGAACACTGAAGTGTATGTTTCACTGAGAAAGTGGATTGTAGGGTACGTGAATTACAGCTCAATAAAGCTATTATAAAAAAAATAAGGAAAACTTTCAGTTATTCCTCAGCATGCTTGTTTTAACCATTGCCAAGGGTAAGTTCTAGACTGGCTTTTGTATTTGGCAAGAGTGTATCACAGTACTTGACAACGTCAGACTTACCTGCTCTGTGACTCTTGGTGAGGACAGTAGGCTGGGTCCTCCAGAAGCGGTACTGAGGCAGCTTGGGATACAGGATGCTTATTAAAGATCAGCACTCCTGGAGGCAGGGTGCAGAGGCAGGGTATGGCGGAGGAAGGGGTAAAGTGAGATGTGGGTCGAACTGGATTTGAAGTCTCTGAGTTCCCCGTGCCGAACCAAAATGGCCACGTCTTCATAACGCGGCCTCATGAATGTTCTCTGCAGACTCAGGTGTTTGACTCTGCTCTCCAACTGGTGGTGCTGTTGTGGGGAGGTTGGTTACAGAACCTTTAGGAGACGCACTGTCACTGGAGAAAGTGTGTCACTAGGGAGCAGACCTTAGGGTTATGGCTTGGCCCTGTTTCTGGTTGCTGTGTCTGCCACCATGATATTCTGACCAGCTGCCTTGGCTCTTACTTAGCATTGTGCACGGAGCTGTGTCTGCCGTCCTATGTTCCCCACGGTGACAGGTTGTATCTCCTGAAACTGTGAGCCAAAATGAATGTGTCTTCCCTGAAGTTGCTGCCGCCATCTTTGTCATCAAGGAAAAGGTAAGTAATACACTGGCTTTGACCTCACTCGGAAATTTGATATGTGACCTGGTAGAATATACTCGTATGCATGTTTTTCCGTTTCTTTTGTTTTTGTTTAAATTGAGACAGGATCTGGCCTGGAACTCCTTCAACTCACAGAGCTCTTTCTTGCCTCCTATAATATTAAAGGCCTGGGCCATCACCCGCCCCCCGCCCCAAGCATGGGGCTCTTTGCATGTGAGACATACAATACACTGCACCCTGTACCTGGCAAGGCCTGTCTTTGCCAGGGACGTGGGTTGCACAGCTCTGCATATATCATAGCAAGTTGTTTTGACATTTTCCCCCTCAATTCTCAACTCTGATGTTGAGATAACAATAGTGTTTACCTCTTAAGGGTGTTAGAGAATTAAATGCGATTGAAATATAGAAGATACTCAGAATAATGCTTACCACATGGCAAACATTCAAACAATATTATCGTTATTTTTATTACTATTCAATTAAATTATTTACTTGGCTTTGCTTAGACTATGCTAAAAATTAAAATATAGAAAGTTCTTAAAACCTTTAAAAGAGTAATATATATATTTAAAAGAGTCATATATACACATATATATGTATATATATATATATATATATGAATGAGAATTTTTAGGTTCATAGCAATATGAGCCCCAACCAGAGCATGTGTCCATATTTTCTACACCTGCCTATATGTACAGCTTTCTCCATTATTCTGAAGACATTTCAGCCCAGGAATGACCTTGTTCAGAGGTGACATGTGCAATCTGAGGAACAACTAGGAAGAACCTGTAAGGAAGGAACTGAGTGGATTGCAGAGCTCCACTGCCTCCAGTTCTCCCGTTATCTGCTCACGTGTGGCCGACGGTTCTCATCTTTCAGTCACCCTTGGCAATGAGCACTTCTGCAGGGTGAACGTGGGCTCATTGGTCCTTTTCCGCTATGACAGCGACTGGAGAGCCGAGTCTCACGCTAAGGAAATGAGTTTTGATAATTAGATGAGGGTAATAGTGGGAGCGGTTCCCACATGCAGGGATCCATAGGATGGTGGCCTGGAGGCTGCTAGCGGTGGAGCCTGCTCACCTGAGCCGCTGGATGCCTTGCTTCCAGAAGGAACGCTGTACAAGGATTCAGGGAGGCAAGCAAATGGTCCCAAACGAGAGGCCACGAGGAGCCTTTGTCTAGCTTCAGCTTGGCCCAGGGACAGCTCTGAATATAACTTCAAAGGAATGACAGCCTAGAATATAGACCCTAGCTGTTTTACTATTTAATTTTTGGGTCAATTTCAGTTCTATCCACATTGTATAGGACAAAAATGTTAAGTATTGAAATAGCTACACTTTTTTTTAATAATTACCATACAGTTATGTGGACTGAGGAGGGCTGTGCATTTCATAAATTTTAACACATGCATATGTTCATGTAATCACAACCACAACCGGACAGGACAATCCTCACCGCCACCACACAAAATATCCCCTGTATTTTACTAATTTCTGTGACTCCATTACCAGAGACTGAGACTTGTTAATAACCTTCAGGGAGCTCATAAAGACATAATTCCTCCCCTACCACTGTGTACCTGATTTAGAGAGATTAAGGAAACACAGCTTGGGAAGAAAAGGTACCAAATGCACAGAGGCTCCCTGTCCCTGGAGGAGAAATCTGTCTTCTCCATCTTGGCAGCTAGGCTTTTCTCAACAGATCCTAATAAAACTAAGCAGGGGTCTAGACTGGTGTGATTTATAGTGGAGAGGACAGAAATCGCTTGGGGTAAGAGAATAATGGATTTGACAGGTGACATCAGAGAGATGTAAAAAGAAAAAGCTATCATAAGCTTGGCTTAGGTCATGCAGGTACTGGGTGGGAGAGCCAAGATTCTGAGCCAGATAGGTGCCTACTCCTGGCCTCATGTTTTTTACTCTTGTTCTACAGTAGAACTGTTGTTACAATAAAGCTGTAACACGTGGGAAACAAGGAGTGCATTTTCTTTTTACATTTCACACTGCCTGTAACAGTTCTGACGCTTCACCTTCTTCACATATATAGAAATTAAAAGAGTTTTACGTGTACCAATAGCTTTTTCTCATTATAAAATGTCCTCTCTCGGGTTTAGGGTCTAGGAAAAGGAGCCCCCAAGACCACACTCTTGGTAGAGGAATTATTAACGAGCTCAGGGAGGGAGAGACACTCTCTGGTAACATAGTTGCCGGTAGACTGTCCAAGCCTCAGTGGATGGTCCCACACCCACACGCATACGGGCAGCGCTAATTGGACGCAGGGGTTGTCAGTCATAGCAACAATGACAAGGATGAAAGGGGAGGTCATGAAGTTGGCATGGAGACCAGGGGTGGGGGTGGGGAGTGCTAGGGAGAGTGGAGGAAGGTAATGATGGATGGATATAGTCTAAATACACTGCATAAATGGGCGAAATTTTCAAAGACTAAATAAAAATATTATTAGAATAAAGAGTTAGTGTTACATTTCCTTCTGTTCTCTGCTTTCCAGACAAATGCTTGTTAGCTCAGTTAAGCCAACAATAGAACTAAGAGACACTAAATAGAGTGTTTGTCTAATTTTATTGGCAAGTGCAAACCACTGGGGAAAAGTCATTTTGTTAGTCTTATGACTTTTGCAATCATATTGCTTTTCATTTCTAGAATATTTTTCTTTCTTTTACTCCATTTTATGTTAGAATCAGCATTCCAAAATAAAGTTTATAAAACAAGGGATATTCAGAGAAGTCTAGTCTCTAGCCCTCACTTTGATCTAATTCTTTTAGGTCCTTCCCATTGGCAATTATTTTGTTTACTTACTTTGGGGAGGGGGTCTGGAGAGCCCAAAATATTTTTATTTTGCGTTGGAGAGATGGTTCAGCAATTAAAGACACTTGTTGCTCTTCCAGAGGACCTGGGTTTCATTCCCAACAACTGCATCAGGCAGCTCATAAACCACCTGTAACTCTCTGGCTTTCAATGATTCTGTGTTCTCTTCTGGTCTCCATAGGCATGAACACATGTGACATTCCCACAATCATACACATAAATAAAAATAAAATCTTTAATACAAGACTTTTGTTTCAGGGTTTATTTTATGTGGATGGATATTTTTCTTGTATCTACGTATGTGCACTGTGTGCATGTCTGACACCCTCAGAGGTCAGAAGAGGGTGTTGGATCCTCTAGAACTGGAGTAATAGCCAGATGTGAGTCACCATGCCGGTGCTGGAAACTGAACCCGGATCTTCTGCAAGAGCAGTAGCATGTGCTCTTAACTGCTGAGCCATCTCTCCAAGCCCCTTATTTTGTGTTTCCCCCTTTCATTTAAACATGTTACTGGACTTGTCTTTCTACCTTGCTCAGTTCACACCATTTCCTGTAGATCGCAGCACAGCAAAGTGTGGAGCTATTTCATCAGTGATAGCATGGCTTCAAGAAGACAAAGACGGGGTTCAGAAATTCGCGTAAAGCAAGCCTTCTGATTGTATGGAATAAAACTAGAGATCAGGCTGGAGAGATGGCTCAGTGGTTAAGAGCACTGGCTGCTCTTCCAAAGGTCCTGAGTTCAATTCCCAGCAACCACATGGTGGCTCACAACCATCTATAATGAGATCTGGTACCCTCTTCTGGCCTGCAGGCATACATGCAGACAGAACGCTGTATATGTAATAAATAAATAAATCTTTAAAAAACAAAACTAGAAATCAAGAATACAACTGTATCTGGAAAGAAGGAAGGAGATAATAAAACTGAAAGCATAATTCACCATATTAGACAATATGAAAAAAGTGAGAGAAATAAGACAAAAATCTGAGTCTTTTCCTTTATCAATCTATTGCTTGTGGTACTTATAAAAAAAGATCAGTGAAACTGATAGGCCTCTCTCTGGTGAAAGACAACAAAGGCAGATGTGACCCTTGTTAGGAGTGAAAGTGAGAAGCCACTACAGGTCCTACAGTATCATAAAATGGATTTGTTGTGGTCAGTTTTATGCCAGCAAGCTTGATAACTTGAATGAATTGAATTTTGTTCTTTCCGGTTTCAAATGTGCTTTAGTTTATGGTTGTTTGAGCCTCGTGGGTTTTTTTTTTGTGTGTGTGTGTGTAAAGAAAATTAAGCAAGCATATTTGTTTTAATTTCAAACCATAACAATCCACAGCCAGTATGCTCTTTATTACAACCATGCAAATATTCCTTTTACCTTTTTTGCAACAGCTGCAAAAGCCTAGGAAAGAGCGATGGCAGTTGGCTTCTTTTGAAGTGACTCTTCATAACCCTCCCCTGTAGCCGGAAGTTTCTATCCCACCAGCAGCTCCCAAATACCCAGAAGCTGCTCCCCAGATTACCACACAGAACCTTATATTGATTATGATGGCCGAGCCACTAGCTCAGGCTTGTTACTAACTGGCTTTTACACTTAAATTAATCGGTAATTCTTATCTATGTTTAGCCATGTGACTTGGTACCTTTTCTCAGTATGGCATTCTCATCTTGCTTCCTCTGTGCCTGGCTGGCCATTCCTGACTCCGCCCTTCCTCATCTCCATCCTCAGTTTGATTGTACCGCCTAACCTTATCTTGCCTCGCCATTGGCCAAAACTGTTTTATTATCAACCAATGAGAGCAACACACATTCACGGCTTACAGAAGGACGTCCCACAGCACTCCCCATCGAGTGACCCTCTCCTTGACCTCTTAAAATTTGTTTCTAAGAATAGAAACAGGAAGTGATGGGATGGTACTCCTAAAATTAAATGAT
Organism: Peromyscus maniculatus bairdii; assembly: GCF_049852395.1. Classification (NCBI taxonomy): domain Eukaryota; kingdom Metazoa; phylum Chordata; class Mammalia; order Rodentia; family Cricetidae; genus Peromyscus; species Peromyscus maniculatus. Next base: position 26,928,559 of record NC_134868.1, on the reverse strand, counting down.
AAGTTATGGAGACTTTTACATTTTTCATATTTTCTTTTGAGCTCTTTTTTTTAAAAATATATGTTTTATTTGTTCTTTGACAATTTTATACCAGCCTGTAATGTATTTTGATCATAATCACACCATTTCTTCCTTTCATTGATCTCTTCCCCACTGGTCCCGGCATCCTTCTTCTCAGCATACCCCCTTCTTACTGACAAGACTTTTTAAATTAAAAAAAAAAAAACAGTTAATTAAAAAAATACAATTTTATGTGTATGTGTGCTTTGCCTGAATGTTTGTCTGTGCTCCACATGTGTGTTTGGCTGGGAGAAGGTGTTACATACCCTGGAACTGGAGTTTAGGGATGGTTGTGGCTTGGGAATCAAACTCAGGTCTGCTGGAATTGCTCTCAGGGCTCTTAACCACTTAGCTAACTCTCCAGCCCCTAAATTAAAAAATATATATATATATTTATTTTAAATTTTATTCACGTGTATGTGTGCATGGCAGTGTGAGTTTATGTGTGCCATCTGCGTGCAAGTGCTCACAGAGGCCAGAAGAAGGTGTCATATCCCCGGGACTTAGAGTCACAGTCAGCTGTGAGCACTGGAAGCCAAACCCAGATCTTTTACAAGAACAGCAAGCACTCTTAACTGCTGAGTCATCTCTCCAGTCAAGACTGAAAAACAAAATGTACAGAACCCACCGAGTTGAATTAGGATTGCTTGCATGTGTGCTGTGGGATGTTCTGTATGGCAAATGTGTTGCTCTGATTGGTTAGTAAATAAAACACTGATTGGCCAGTAGTCAGGCAGGAGGAAGTATAGGTGGGACAAGGAGGAGAAGAATTCTGGGAAGTGGAAGGCTGAGTCAGGAGACACTGCCAGCCGCCGCCAGGACAAGCAGCCGGTAAGCCACGAGCCACGTGGCAAGGTATAGATTTATGGAGATGGATTAATTTAAGCTATAAGAACAGTTAGCAAGAAGCTTGCCACAGCCATACAGTTTGTATCAATATAAGTCTCTGTGTTTACTTGGTTGGGTCTGAGTGGCTGTGGGACTGGCGGGTGACAAAGATTTGTCCCGACTGTGGGCCAGGCAGGAAAACTCTAGCTACACATGGGCACTTCTGTAGGATTATTTACTGGCCCATGAGCAATTTACCAGTAGCCATCTGCTAAGGATTGGCCCTTGCGTGCCCTTCTTCCTTCCATGCTGGACTCTTCACAGGCTCTATCGTGTGCAGGTAACCACAGCTGCTGTGAATGTAACAGCCGTTTAGAAGGCAGTGTTTCACGACACTTCACATCGTCTTGCTTTTGTATTTTTCCTGTCCCTTCTTCTGCAACGTTCCCTGAGCCTTGGGAGGGGAGGCGGTGATACAGATGCCCTCTTTAGAGTTGAGCACTCAATTGCCACTCATTCTCATTTTAACCAGTTATCGGTCTCTGCATTAACTATTAAACTGCTAAAAGTTGCAAAAGGAAGCTTATCTGGCCAAGCAGTTCTAATCTATGAATATAAACACAAATATTTAGAAGACAATTTGACAACCCTATGTTCATTTAGCAAAATAGCCGTACAATATCCCTCCATCCCTAGGGTATATGATGGCCTGAGCCATGAGCTTATAACCAGTTTTACAGTGCCAAGCATGAATTCCCTCCTGTGGAGGAGGCCTTCAATCTCACTAGAAAGTGGCTGGTGACTCCTAATACCTTCATACCGCTGTTGTACCAGGGAGCATGTCTTGCCTGGAAGGTTAATCCTGTAGCATGTAATGGCCATAGAATAGTAAGGGCATTGATGAATTTCTCTGACAATTCTTTGCACAATCTCCTGCACAATACTTTGGGGCACTATGACAGTGGGAAAGACATTTTCAGGTGAGTTCCAGCTCGATTTTGTTATCTCCTGCAACCAAAATACACGGTGTCTTCTGTAATTAGGTCTTACTCCATAGTTCTGGTAGCTAATAAAGAGCAATTGTAACAGTTTGTATTGTTTGGAGGGGGCACTTTGAGGTTCCCATAACTAACAACACTCAGGGAGTTATTCAATACCCAACACTGAGATTTTTATTTGACAACACACAGTTTGGGGGAGCAGTCATGTCCATCCATGCAGGGTATTTCTGTTCAAATTACCTTTACATTTTTTAAAATTAGTTTGGAGGCCTGGAGAGGTGGCTCAGCAGTTAAGAGTAGTTGCTGTTCTTCAGAAGTCCTGGGTTCAATTCCCAGTAGCCTCCTGGCAGCTGACAACCTCTGAAGGTACCAAGCATGCACACGGTATGCAGACACACATGAAGAGAAAACATCCATATACATAAAATATTATTAGAACTTTTTAAAAACAATTTTTATCATTAAAACTTTTTTAAAGAAAAAAATTAGTTTACAAAGTGGAGGGTTTCCATAAGGCATTTTATACATCCTTAACTGGGTTAACTTCCCCCACCCACTTTTTCCCCCACCACAACCTCCATTTCTGCTTAAATCTCCCCTTTCTACTTTCATATCACATGTAAACATGTTTCTTGAAAGGCAAAAACTACTTAAGCTTATTCAAGAGGAAATGTGCAGCTTTAACAGCCTTCCATTAAACAAATTGAATGAAAGAAATTTGGTTTGTAGTTAAAACCTTTTCCACAAAGAAGCCTCATACCTATGTGAATTCAATGCGAGTCTTAGCAAGCTTTAAGACAAATAGTAAGAATTACTTCAAACTCTTCTAAGGAATGGACCCACAATTTGCTATTAAAACAAGACAAAGACACTGTTGGGGTCAAACCTTACAGACCAATATTCTCATGAGGACAGATAATACTAATATGAGAAAATACAATCTGTGGATACATCAAAGCAATAGCGTGTAATGAGTATGAGTATGTGGGGTTTATCTGAGGAAAGAAAGATGTTTATGGTGTTTATGATTTTGTTTTGTTTTGTTTTGTTTTTTTTTGAGACAGGGTTTCTCTGTGTAGCTTTGCGCCTTTCCTGGGACTCACTTGGTAGCCCAGGCTGGCCTCGAACTCACAGAGATTCGCCTGGCTCTGCCTCCCGAGTGCTGGGATTAAAGGCGTGCGCCACCACCGCCCGGCTGGTGTTTATGATTTTTAAACCACACTAACAGATGATTTAAAACGACTCTATGATTATCTCAATAGATGCAGAAAAGATTTATAACAAATTTTCTCATCAATTTGTGATTTAAATGAGGGGTAGATAATAATGTCCACAATCTTATTTTAAAAAATCTGTGGTGCCAGGCAGTAGTGGCACTTGCCTTTAATCCCAGCACTCGGGAGGCAGAAGCAGGCAGATCTCTGTGAGTTCAAGGCCAGCTTGGTCTACAGAGAGAGTTGAGAGAGTTTCAGGACAGGCTCCAAAGCAACACAGAGAAACCCTGTCTCAAAAAACCAAATAATAATAATAATAATAATAATAATAAAAATAAAAATAAATCTATGAATAGCCTTCAAGTAACTACAAACACAATGGTCAAAGATTCAACGGGACATTTCTATGAGGGGTGTGTGTGTGTGTGTGTGTGTGTGTGTGTGTGTGTGTGTGTATGTGTGTGTGTATGCAGGTGCACATGCCAATATGTGTGCATGTGTGTAGGGACAGAAGACAATACCATGTGTCTGTCACTCTTCAAGGGCTGTCCACCTGGTTTGGAGATACAGTCTCTCACTGGCCTAGAACTCACCTGGTCGGCTAGGCTGAATGTCAGTAAGGTTCAGTGGTCTTTCTGTCTCCAGTGCAGGGATTATAAGCACGCACTACCACACCTCACAACTGTAAATGGGTGCTGGATGTCAAACTCAGGTTCTCATGCTTGCAGTGCCTGCACTCCCCCAACAACTACCCCCCAGACCCCCTCAATTCCTTCTCTTTCAGGATGATGACAGGGTAAGGATGTCAGCTCTCATCATTTTTACTTAGTATTGTCTTAAAGATCCTGTCCAGTGTGCAATAGCATGAAAATTATATAAAGCACACATAGACCTGAAAAGAAATAACACTGCCTTCATACATGGATTGCAGGATCATTTACATTAAAGATTCCCAAATAACTTTCAAATAAAGCTATTTGAAGTAATAAAATGGGTTTAACTAAGTTTGCATGTTCAAGGCCCATGCAGGTAATTAAATGCTGAAATTAAAATAATTTGCAATATCACAAGTGAACTATTGGGGCTGGACTCCACAGACACCTGCACTCACATGTATGAACCCTCACAACACACACACACACACACAGAGAGAGAGAGAGAGAGAGAGAGAGAGAGAGAGAGAGAGAGAGAGAGAGAGAGAGAGACCATAATTTAAAAAATATACTAAATATTTAGGGATAAATTTAATTTAAATGGTGAGATTTGCACATAGAAAACGAAAAGAACATAACTGAACTTATGATGAATGTATTGTCTTCCGTAGTTAACTATCGTTTCAAATCTTGGGTTCATTTCTAAGCAGGTGGTTTGTTTTTCATTTCTTGAGTTCAGGAAAACTTTAATTGTGTTCATGGAACAGAAAATTCAATATTGTAAGATGTTGACTTCCTCCAAAATGATCATTAGCGTCAACATATCCCATTTACAATCCCAGAAAGCTTTTTGTCAAAATCAGCAAGTTAATTTTACCATGTATATCAAAAGCAATATAGTGTAGTATCAAAAGTAATATAGCCCAAATGCTTTTGAGTAGGAAGAGTAAAATCAGACAACTTGTAATACCTGGTTCAAAACACTTTAAATCTGTAGCATTTAAGACAGCACCTAAAAGTAGGTAGGCCAGCAAAGCAGAATAGAGACCCAAAATGCCCCATGCATATTCCATCTGACTGCGGTTATTACCAACACAGTTCCATGGGGGAACGGATGGCTGTTGCAGTGAATGGATATCCCTAGGCAGACCTCAACCTTTACTTTGAGGTCTACCTAATTATTCAAGTTAACATAAACTAGAACATAGATCTTAAAAAATAAGAGGCAATTCTGCAAAGGGATTCAGCGGCAACGTGGAGAATGAAGTTTCGGTGGTTTTAGCTTAGGCGAAGGTTTCTTAGGTAACTGAAGATAAGGATGCACAAAGGATATCAGTCAGTCGCAGGGACCATTCTTCAAATGTGCCGCTAAGGACACAAAAAGCCAAGCAGTGGGTTTGGAGGAGACGTTTGCCTAGTACACCTGATAAACAAATCTTGTAGAGATTCCTACACCAGGAAACAGAAAATGAACTCCATCTTAGAAATGAGCCTCATTGGCTCCCCGCACCCCACATGCAATTATCTGCACATGCATGTGGAGACCAAACATCAACATTTGGGTATCTTTCTCCGTTATTCTCTACCTTATTGTTTTGAGACAGTCTCCCACTGAAGCTGGCAGGCCAGTTAGCTCCAGGGGTGCACTTGTCTCTGTCCCCCTCCCCCAGCACTGGAGTTACAGACATGCATTACACACATGTGGCTTTTACATGGTGCTGAGGGTCAAATTCATATTCTCATGATTGTACAAAAAGCTCTTTACCAACAGAGCCACCTCCCCAGTCCCCAGTTAGACAGATTCCTGCAAAATCAAGCATATATATTGGTTCTTTATGACTTGTAACCCATTCTTGAATATTTACTCAAGAGAAAGCACATACATTCATGTAAAACCTATATATGAACCCTTTTAGCGGCTTCATTTATAGCAGCTCCAAACTGGGAATCAATGTAACGCCTATCGTCTAAAACATCCACATCAGTGACATGTATACATACACTTTAGTGACAAAAGGGACTAAACTATTGACACCCAGGACAACCTGGATGAAATAAAACAATTTTATGCTGAGTGAAAGCACACAGAAGCAAAAGATTATGCAGTTTGAGTTTCTCTATGCTATGGCTTTAAGTCGTGTTTTTCAAGCTTTATTTATTTTGGGCTAGGGTCAGTAGCAAATACCTTTAGTCCTAGCACTTGGGAGGCAGAAAGAGTTGAGGTGGATCTTTGTGAGTGCAAGACCATCCTGCTGAATATAGAACAGTCTAGCCAGGGCTCCATGGTGAGACCCTACATTAAAAAAAAGAAAGAAGTGGAAAGGAGAGGAAAGATCTTGATGAGTCCGAGTGGTTTTCTTGCATGTCTGTAAGTGCACCGCATGTGTGTCTGGTGCCTGCATAGACCAGAGCAGGACACTGGAGCCCTTGGAACAGGGGTCACAGACAGTCATGAGCCATCATGTGGGTGCTGGGAAGCCAACCGGCTTCTCTGCAAGAACTGCAAGGGGTCTTCTGAACTACTGAGCCATCTCCTCAGGCCCAACATCCTCCAAGCTTAAAAGAAAACCTGTGGGAAGAAAAATCTGGCTATTTATTGATGGCTGAGGTCAGGAACCAGGGAGGGGACCCATCTTAAATGGTCCGCCAGAACTCTTCGGGATGACAGAAACATTCTGTATGTGCAGTTACTTAACCATATACATTTGTCAAGACTCATCAAATGGCGATTGAAAGAGACGGACTTTATGTTTGTATATTGCCTGTATAGATTTGACTTTAGAACTATAATACAGACCTTTTAAAAAGCACGAAAAAGAAGAGTGAAGACAGAGAGCAGCGAGGACTTGTCTAGGTTCACACTAGGGCAGAGGTCATTGAGTCCGAGGCACAAGACTGAAGAATCCTCGTCTTTAAACATCAAACTTGAGATTGACTTCTGCTTTGCTGTGTGTACTTAGGCACAGTACTTAACCTTTGCAGCTCTGTCTTTTCATCTTTAAAGTGAGCACGGTGATGGCAGTGACCACCTCTCCTGGGCCAAGGGCAGTGTCAGCAAAGGAGGTAACTAATGATCCACACTGCTTGAGTTGTATTAGGAAGCAGAAGTGATAAACTGTCATGCTTGTTGGGTGGTGGAATAAGGGAGTAGAAGGAGGCAAAGCTGATTCGAAGGTCCTGGGGTTAGAGACCTACCAGGGGACCTGTAGATTTGAGGGGAAGACCTTGAGTTCAGGCCCAAGCCTGCTGAGATTCAAGACCTGCTTCGAGTAGTGGGTTGGTGAATCTTTGACTGGGATGCATGTGGGCATCAAGAATTGTTTCCAGCAAAAGGCTATTGCTCAGACTGATCTAAGTTTTAAGCAAAGGAATGAAAAATAAAATCTACAACTTGGAAAGTAAATTATGTTTTTAATTTGGGCTCAAGTTAAATACATGTTTCTGAGGTTCCACTAATAATTTGGGGGTTAATTTTATTGGGTTGATATCCAAGCCAAATAGACGGGCCATCCCTTCATATCCACAGGCCCCACGTCTTCAATCCCTACCATCTGGGGGTTGAAAAAATGTTCTGACGAAAGATATGCTGTGTTGTTGCAGCTTCGTACTGTGCAGTTAGGCCCGTGATGGCTGCATCTGTACTGAGCATGTCATTATTCCCTACATAGTTCCCTCCTATGAGCTCAAGTGCTCTACCACTGAGCTACATCCCCAGCCTTAGGTAGTAGCTTGCATTTGAAAGTAATCAAGACATGATGCAAGTGTAGTGAAGAAAGTGTGTGTGTCATATGCAAACAATATGGCATTTCATATGAGGGGTTGGGGCATCCTGGGATTTGGGGATCTGAGAGGGGTCCTCAAACCAATTCCTTAAGGATGGGTAGGGATAATCCTATTGTTTCAATGCTCCGTGTCTTATGCCTGAAGAACGGTAGGCACTCAACAAATTGTTTGTTTTATTTGTTCCTAATGTTGATCAGGAGTCGAGGAAGTGGTTTAGTGTGTAAGAGTTCTTGTTGCAGAAGCATAGAGACCATCACCCACATAAAAGATAGGCATGGCTGTGTGCACCTGTAACCCCAGCATGGGGGAGTGTGGAGAGAGGATCACTGGGGGTATGCTGGCTGTCACCCTAGCCAAAAGTCAGCAAGATCCAGATTCAGTGAGAGACTCTGTCTCAAGAGAATAAGCCAGTGAGTGACAGAGGAGGACACCTCATGTCCTCCCCTGAGTTCCCCACACATGCTCACAGGAATAGATACCTGCACATACTTAGGTACACACGTGCATAAATAATACTTATACCGAAGCAACTAATAAATGATACTAATAATATTGAGAAAAACCTATTGAACACTTTCTCTTTCCAAAGTATTGGGGGATAGGGGGCTCTTGGAATCCCTGGATGCAGGGAATCTAGCAGGGTAGAGATGGATTTGAGACATGAATTGGGAAATGGTTACATGTCTTGATACTCCCTTTAAATTGGTGTCCGCTGGAACTGGCTTTGAGGACCCCTTGGTTCAGTCACTTTTCATCAAACCTGAGTTTCTTCTTTTGCTGTCTTCCAGAAGGCTTTCTTGAACGGAGCTGCAGTCTTCCCTTACCCATACATTGCACTTTTTTCTTTTGCTTATTGGCAGTTGGAACCCTCCAGGAAAGACCTGCAACTTCTCTGAAGATTGGAGTTTTCCATTTCCTGTTGTGACTTGGGCAACAGGGCCGGAAGGTGGCATAGGGAAAATATGTCTTGTTGTGTGGCAGGAAGCCAGTTCAGTCCATTGTTACCCACTCAGCTCAGCCAGGGCACCAGACTGTTAGTTCGGTTCCTACTCACAGAGCTGTGTGTGTCTGCGATTGTGGAGCAACTTCCTACAAACTGGTTAGGATGATTGCATCCCCTTAACTCAGCTGGGCAGGATGGCACATGTCCCAGACCTTGCTGTTGTTTCTTATGAGCAGTTATTTCTCATCCCCCAAAGTCCAGGGAAGCAACCCTGGCTCCTTCTTTGATCATTCTGCAAACCCTTGGTTCTTATAGCATCTTCGCTGGGCATCCTGTATACGAGAGCAGGTAGGGGTTGAATGTTATGTTTACTGAGCAAATTTGAAAATAAGTGGGTTCAGAAGAGTCAGAGTGAGACGGGTAGCTGGTTTGGCGAGAGGAGTGGGTAGTTAACGGACTGTAGGAGGGATGAGTCACAGCTGCTGTGCGCTTCAGAAACAGCTCAACCTGGCCGGCTGCAGGCCCCGGGCTTTGCAATTTTAGCAAGCGAATCTGTCCCTACTCCTCTGAATAGGGTAGAACAGGAAGGAGCTGGGGAGTCCTGAATAGGAAATTTCACGTTTGGAAACTGTACCAGGGTATACTGGTCCCTCTCGTGGGTAATCTTCAAAGCCTGGTCATCAGCTTGAGCTCAGAGGAGTGACCCGCCCAGGCAACAGAGTCTGGAATACACGAAATCTTACCTCTTTGGGGGGAGACTTAAATAGATGGATTGATGATGGCTGCATTTTCAAAACTAAGACATTCTTGGTGCTTTGCCGTTTTTCTCAACCAGACAAAACGTTTACATGTGCATTTACGCACCACACCACTGCATGCTATCACATGAGCAAAGGAGGGCTTCTTTCTTTCAGTTGGCAAGGAGTATGCACACTCGAGGTTTCAGTAGTGATTCCCTGGGATGCTAAAAGAAGCTCAGAAATGTTACAGAAGAGGGTGAAGAAAGGTCAGCAGCTGCAGGTTGGGTCAACTGTTCAGAACATCAAGGACACCTTTAGGCAGGAGCTACCCAGAGAGATTCCTGGAGTCAGGGTCCCCTGAAGGATTATGTGACCCAAGATCTTGGGGAGGTTAACAGGTTAAGAGGAAATGCTCCCTCCCCCTCTCCACCCACCCCTTTCTGTTTTCCTTGCAAGGATCTAGAATTGTCACTTCCTTCTTGGCCTAAGGTCCCTTAGCTCTTCTTGGGAGAGTGAAATGAAATGAAGATTTGCTATAGTTTCTTCTGAGCTCCAGCCTTGAGTTCAGACATCGGGACCAGACTAGTGTCCATCTCTGAGAGCCTCTGAAGATCCCCAACACCAGAGTGTCCCTGCGTTGCTCAGCACAAAAGACGGAGATGCAATCTAGCATGTGCCTTGGAAAACCTGGCACAGCTGTATCAGGCTCCCGATGGATTGATTGATTGATTGACTGACTGACTGACTGATTGACTGATTGATTACCTGTGGAGATTACAGTAGGAGAACCCCAGGATCCTTCAGTAAGGAGCTTAGATTTGGGACAAGGAGAGAGGTCGGCTACAGCAGCCCTCTTGTATCACCTTCTCTCATTGGTCTGAAAGGTCACCTCTGTCTAAGACATCTCGGTTCTGTGGAATAAACTTTTTTTTTTTTTTTTCTGAGCATCAGTAGGTGTCATCTGGGAGCGGAAGATTTAAGTGTGTGTGTGTGTGTGTGTGTGTGTGTGTGTGTGTGTGTGTGTGACAGCTAGATGGCATAAACAAGACTTTGCTGTTTTGTTCCTAGTCTGTCTCTCATGGAAGTAAATGCAACGCAGGGGAGCTTGGATGCTTCCCAGAAGACAACGACAGCCATAGCAATATGTCCTTTTATATTTGTGGAGAATCCATAACCATTGCCTACCTACCCAAATATTCCCCCCGGAGCATAATTAAATACCATTGTTTGACATTTACGTTACTGATATTCGGAATGTGTCTTAACAGTGATGTGGTTAGTTCCAAATAATCTGAAAAGAAGAAAAAGCAACTACCTAGCAAAACCCCCAAGTGAATGAAATACTGTGCCTGAAGTGTGTAGGAGGATAGGACACGGGACCGAAGGCAAGCCGGACTTGCTGGGTGGCTTGCGGGGCGGGCGAGCACACCGCGACCCTTCCTCCCATCCCTGGAGGGGAACTCTCCTACCACCTTGAAGACATGGAGTTCTGGGGTTGTAAGAAAACTGCCTGAACTCACAGTGATGGGGTTTGGTTTTAAAATAAAAATTCTCTTTAAAGCTGAGCTGTCACGGATATCACCCCTCCAACCGCCCCCCCAACCCCACCCCTCTATGCTCACTTTTTTTTTTTTTTAACCATATTAACTCATGGCTTCATCTGGCACTCTTTGCCTCTGGTTATGTTTGCCACTTGTGAATGAGCTATCACCTTGTAGGTGCTCAGTGTCCCGTGCCAACACAGGAGGATCCAGAGTAGGGCCTTCCTCCTGCACACAGGTGTGTCCTGCAGGGAGGGCTGGGGCAGAGCTTTGTCCTCTGAGCACACTCGCTAACTCACCACCCCGCCCTCTCTTCCGTACCACTGACCAGGGCTGGAGCTTAATTGAAGAAATGTCTAAAATTCCACTGATAGCCGGCCAGCCCTTCCACTGATCCTAGGAAGTGGAAAATCAGCTGCCTTTGTTCCGAAGCTGCTCCAGGGGACAATGAACAATCTTTCAAACTTCTTGTAGGCAACGGTCAAACAGCTGCACCCGGTTACAGAAACCGGAACACATTTTTTTTGTGAGGAAAACGAAGGCCCTGCACCTTATGGCAGCAGAGGAGGCATCTGCAGTCAGGAGAAAGGCTCCCAGGGACTGAGCCTCTGAAATACTACACCTCCAGATAAAGGCCTTCTGCTGCAGGGGAAGAGAAACTCAAAGTGATTGATTCTCCAGCCAATTGCATGTGAAATCTCTAATTCCGTTTACTTAGCTGGGTCTCCGAATTTTCTTCTCCAAGCAACCGCGAGGTTTGCATGCCATCCACCTACTCTTGCTTTTGAAAATGCCTGCCACATGATGAGCTATAACTATTAACGAAGATGCTCATTAAATAAAATACTATATATTTAGAACATTCATCCCTGCTGAACCTCTTTTATATTAGCATCAAAATGACTAAAAGGATATCAGTTGTAACAATTCCAGGCAGAACTTTCATCTTCCAGCATAGAAAACCACAAACTCCCTAATACTCGCAAGGCACACCAGGGCACATTTTTCTTGCCCAGTGAGACAAAAGCTAGACCCCTAAGAATCTTGCACCTGATATTTCTCCTGACTTAATTAGATGCAAGAAAGGAAGAAAGCAACTTTTAAATGAATGAAAGTCAAGACTTACTTTGGCCACCGATTATCTGCTTATTTCCCAGATATATGTGTAGCTCAGCAAGCCGCGCACAATGTTCTCATCGGTGTTGTGTGACCCTTGAGAAGAAAATAGACTTGCAAGAAAAGTGACTGTCACCATTTTTCAAAAGAGGAAAGCAGAGTCTCCCAGGGTCACCTGACTGGGAACTGTCTGGCAGCAGAGCTCTGCGCTGAAAGGGTTCAACTTTTCTTGCTTTTCAAAAATAACTGAGGCGGCCACCTAGCCGATCCCCAGGCATGAGTGCCACACTAGGAACAGGTGTTGAAGCACAAAGAAAGATAAAAACTGTGCAAGTCGGGCTGGGAGATGACTCCGTGGACACAGTGCCTGTCAGGCAGGTGTGAGTATCCCAGCAGTCACAGAAAAGCCAGGTGGGTGTCATGGCCCACCTGTAATCCCAGCTCCGGGGAGGTGGGGGCAGAAGAGTCCAGGGCCAGTTGGCTGGGGGGATTGGCTAGGTGGATTAGTGCAATAGGTGAACTCGGGATTCAGAGAGATGCCCTCCCTGCCTTAGGAAATAAGATGGGGAGTGATCAAGGAAGACACTCAGTGTCAGCCTCTGGCCTCTGCATGAATACACATACATAGGCATGCACACTCACCTACACATATGCAGAACACACATGTGAAAACACATATACACAACATATACGAAGTAGAAGCAACAGACAATACATTAAAAAGAGGTAAGATTTATGAGGGGTTATTCTAAAGTGTAGTTTGGGAATATCTAGTCCACCCCATGTGCTTCAGGATGAAAATATCAGACGAAGAACAACATGCTAAATGGTTTGTCAAAGCACGATCCATGAAAACCCTTTGGCTGCCACACAAATGAGTCACCAGGCAGATTTTGTTGGTTACTTGAGGCTACAAATATACGCCAGTTCCTGGGATGACATAAGGCTCACGCCCTTGGGATCCACATACGACATGTATTCATCTCCTTCTCAGGAGCCCAGGTCACCTTACTGTGTGGCATCGAGACAGGTCAGGGTAGAGCAGGAGCAGGAGGATTCCCCTCACTTTCTGTACCCCACAGGAACTTTTTTCCTCACTCCTTTGACCACAAAGAGTTTTTCCTGGGACCTCTTCTGTCTACACCATAATAATGATTCTGGATCTCAGCTCCAATGTCGGTGCCCAGTACTATTACAGGGAAAATCTTGCCTAGCATGTAGGTCCCCAATGCTGTGTAAACCGAATGTAACGGAGGAAAGATCAGGAGTTCAAGGTCATCCTCAGCTGTGTAGTGAGTTTGAGGCTAGCCTGGACTACATAAGACCCTGTCTCAAAAGAAAATGTGCAATACGTATATATTCACATGCACGTGCTTATTTTGTAGAGGAGAAAGCTGTCTCTCAGAGAGCAAGATGATACAGTTAGAGTGTTAGGGCACCAATATGGACTCCCTGCATGTCCTAACTCCAAGCCCATGGCACCATGAGGCCCTGACACCAGCCTTGACAGGTGCTAAAAGCACTCCTACGCCCAGCCCCTCTCGTTCTTCCTGGCTGTTTTGATGCCTTCTCCAACTCACCAGCTTGTGCTTCTTTTCAGTGTCATTAGCTGCTTTCTGGTGTGAGCCGGAGGAGGTGCAGGCCTAGTGCAGCCTGTGCCATCAAAGGAGCCAGCTCATGAGTGGTATTACCTCCTCACAGGAGCGCACTCAGTCTCGGGTGCCAGCATTCATTCCTTCCCAGGGAAGCACCTCGGCAATTCCACCAGGCCTCACCTCTTAAATAGCCCACCATCTCCTCCTAGTACCGAGGTTTGGGGGCAGGGGCGGGGTGGGGGATAACCCCATTCAAACCATAGCAAATGCCAACAACTTGCTCTAAGAGGGGAAATTTAGTTCACAAATCAGCAATCCTAGGTAACAAACAAATAAATAGAAATCAGCAAGTGTTTAAATGTCTAGGATAAAGGCTTTACAATAAATTTCCTTTTCTTTTTGGTTTTTTCAAGACAGGGTTTCTCTGTATAGTTTTAGTGCCTGTCCTGGAACTCCTTCTGTAGAGCAGGCTGGGCTAGAACTCATAGAGATCCACCTGCTTCTGCCTCCCAAGTGCTGGGATTAAAGGTGTGCACCACCACCACCCAACTAATAAATTTCTTTTTAAAAGCTTAATTTCTATAGCACATGCTCGTGTGTGTGTGTGTGTGTGTGTGTGTGTGTGTGTGTGTGTGTGTATGGTGTGTATGTGTGTGGTGTATGTGTGTATGGTGTATGTGTGTGGTGTGTGTGTGTGGTGTGTGTGTGTATGGTGTGTGTATGGTGTGTGTGTGGTGTGTGTGTGGTGTGTGTGTGTGTGTGTGTGGTGTATGTGTGGTGTGTGTGTGTTTGTGTGGTGTGTATGTGTGTGGTGTACGTGTGTGTGGTGTGTGTTTGTGTGGTGTATGTGTGTATGGTGTGTGTGTGTGTGGTATGTGTGTGTGTGTGGTGTGTATGTGTGTGTGTGTGTGTGTGTGTGGTGAGTATGTGTGGTGTGTGTGTGTGGTGTGTGTGTGTGGTGTGTGTATATGTGGTGTGTGTGTATATGTGGTGTGTGTGGTGTGTGGTGTGTGGTGTGTGTGTGGTATATGCTTGCCATGGTGCACCTGTGAGGGTCAGAGAACAACTTTTTTGTCATCCATTCTTCCCTTTCACAAGGGACTGGATTCAGGTCACCTGACTGGCCCAGCAAGATACCTTTACCTACCGATCCATCTCATTGGCCTTAGAATAAGTTTTCAATAAAATAGTATTGAAATAAGTGTTAACAGTATCTCAGCACCTCCCAATGGATCTTTAGGATGTGAGTGTGTTTTCTGTGTCGCCTCAGTAGGGCTACCATGATGAAATATCTTAGGCTGGGGGCCTTAAACAGCAGAGATTGGTTGTCTTGCTGTTTTGGAGGCTAGGGGTTTGCAACTGAGAGCTTGGAAAGTCCCCCCCCTCCTTTTTTTTTTCTCAGCTTGCAAATGGCCACTCTTTAACTGAGGGTTCACATGGACTTTATCTGTGTGTGCACCTGTCTTGGGTCTATCTCTGTGTCTTAATCTCATGCTTTAGAAGGACACAAGTTGGATTGGATTAGGGCTCACCCTCATGACCTCATGTTATAATGACCTCCTTGTCTCTCAATATAGCCACATTCTGAAGTGCTCGGGTCGTGGAGTCAACACACAAATTTAGGGATAAGAGGCAAAATTTAGACTCTAACATTTTCTGCAGGACAATTGAGCTTGAGGACTCTGCATGCTCATTTATTCTCAGGAACTAAAAATAATCACACTGAAATATTACACAATGTGAGGAACATTTGTTACTTTCTTTCATTCTCCTCCCCATTTTATATGTTATTGATCAAAAATTGACCTTTTTTAATACACCAATTCATCATATTGAGCCATTGAGGGGCCATGCTTTCTGGCAGGCGGCCAGGTAGGAAAGATTGGACGCTAAACAGGGGGGATCAGACACCACGTGGATCCTGAAGGGGTGAAGGAGAACCAGGGTCTTTGTCTTATCAGAAGCCATGCTGACTTTGCTACCTTCAGGCTTCAACTTTGAGAGGATGGGGTTTGTGAGTGGATAGATGAGACAGTTGGCACTCGCCAGGTAGACTTGACTGCCCCCCCACATCTGTTTCAAGGGAACCTTCTAGATTGCTACACCTCTGGGGTTTCTCGCTTACTTCGAGATGTCAGCCTCTCACCCGGCCTAACTTCTACTGTGTCAACCTGCTCTTGTCCTCTGTACATGAGAGATGGAAGCAGGCTTGTGGTTGCCACCAAAATGTAGACCAGCTGGGCAGGGACACACGCAGGGAGGTGTGGGCAGGAGCTAGTGGCTGGGGATGAGTGATAAGGGGCACTGGCTTCAGACGCTCAACTCCTCGGTGGATTCCGCTGCCACACCCTAGCACCAACCATCCCACAGCAGACATGACTATGCAGGCATCTCCTGCCCATTTGGTCTACTTCCTGCTTCCTGCTTTTGACCATCCCACCTGATGTTCAAACCGGCCATTTTAGCTCCAAGTTCGACTTTCCTTCTTGCTTAAGTGGTCGAGTTCTCTGAAGGCTCTGGTCCCCCTTTGCAAATTCTTCCTTTGGCATTGGCTTGTATCAGTCCTCTGACTCAGACTCCAGACTCACCCTTCAGCCAACTAGAGATTCTGTGGGTTGCCTGGCTACCCCAGCCAGCAGGTGGCCCTCTCTATTCCTGCCGTGTGCTCTTGTCATGGGTCACCTCCAACTGCCGGGGAGAGAATCTATCAGCTCCCGATGGAAGCTAGGCATCTCTGTTGAGGTTTAGCAGTCTGAGGAAGCTGACTTGATGGTAATGAAGTATACATCTCCACAGTGACTGAGCCGTCAACCAGAGCAGTACCTACAGATCCTCTTAATCAGGATCCATGGGCTGGTACTCTCTAGACATTAGCTTTACTCCCTGTGGGAAAAAAAAAGAATATACTATTCTGGGGCTGGAGACGTAGCTCAACTGGTGGTGGAACGCTTGCTTGTCTAGCATGTGTAGAGCCCTGGGTTGGTCCCCAGCACCATGTAAACCGGATGTAATGGTAGAAGGATCAGGAGTTCAAGGTCATCCTCAGCTGTGTAGTGAGTTTGAGGCCACCCTAGACTCCATGAGACCCTGTCTCAAAAGAAAATACGCAATATGTATATATTCATATTGTATGTACTTACTTTAAAGAGGAGAAAGCTGCTTCTCAGAGAGCAAGATGATACAGTTAGAGTGTTAGGGCACCGATATGGACTTCCCGCACGCCCTAACTCCAAGCCCATGAAACCATGAAGCCCTGACACCAGCCTTGACAGGTGCTAAAAGCACTCCTAGGCCCAGCCTGGCTGTCACTCTGGTTGGACTGTTTTCTTCAGAGTCCCAGTTCAAATGTCCCCCCAAGAGCCCCTGTCAGAATGCTCCCCCTGGTATTTGCCACCTCAGTAACATTTGAACAGTCCCTACAGAGAGCCCCGCTGCCTGACTGCTCTGGGAAATGCGTGCTTTCTAAGTTACAGCTGTCATACAGGGCTTTCTCTCTGGATTGGCCTTGATCTTTGACCTCTGCAGTTTGTCCCTTTCGGCATTTCTCTCTCTCATCTCTGCCTAAGACAGGCAGCATGCTGCATCTCACTGAATATGTTTGTGATCTAGACGTGTCCCTTATCTTTTCTGCCTATATTTTAAAGAACTGAGTGTGCATGTAAGGATGTGCAAACTTAGTTGAATTTCATTATGATCTTTGATAACGCGCCGCGTGCGCGTGCATGCGTGCGTGTGTGTGTGTGTGTGTGTGTGTGTGTGTGTGTGTGTGTGTGTGTGTAGGGGTGTGTGTATTACAGGCTGCTCCTTGTGTAGAATTTTGTATTGCTGTTTTATGGTTTTAGGTAATAATTAAATGTTATCTATTCTTTTAGCACTTGGTTTAAAAAGAAGTTTTACAGATGTTTTTCTCATCGGATCTTACCTAATCTCTGGGATTAGGTGAGTTCACATTTTTGCAGATGAGGAAACAGGTTCTGTGGGCCAATGACTGGTGTGGTCCAGTGACTATGTGGCGAGAGGAAATCTCAGGTCCATGCAAACTGATGACCCCACAAACTCAAAGATCTAACTTTAGTTCCAAGGGTTTCCTGGTTCCTTCTTCTGTAGATGAGTCTGCTGTACTACTGGAGGGCCCGTGCTCACAGTCTTGTTAGGGACTCAACAACAACAAAAAACAACTCTAGGCCATGTTTCCTTCCTTGCTAGGGGCATGCGCTGGAGGTATGGCTGAAATGGCATCTGAGAGTTTCGGTAACCCTTCCCTTGGCTTCCTGAATCTGGGTCTTGGAATATGCAGCTCCTTCCTTCAGCTTCCAGTGTATGTTCATCAGGAGAGGGGACAGGCATTCACACTCTGTTCATCAGGAGAGGGGACAGGCATTCACACTCTCTGCAGAAGGTGTCACCATGGTAATGGAATTGCACCAACCATGTTCTCGTGAAAGCATCTCATAGCCTTGCTACTGCCAGAGACAAACAAAAGAACCTCAAACCACACCTCCCCACCCAGGGTTCAGAAGTGTGTTGTGGGGTGGAAAGGCATGCATTCTGATCACCGGTGACTTTCTGCTGGTTTTGTGCAAGTTCAGTGAGATCTTATGAAAATAAACACTATGCAAAACACCAGAGAAGAACAATCTAGAGAGAGAAGGACCTGGAAACAGAGTTCTAGGAAGAGGGACGGTACAGGCTGAATTGTAGGCACAGAAAGAAGGACAGTGTGGCTAAAACAAAGGGTAGCAAACTTCTTCTGCAAAGGAGCAACTGGTGAGTGTTTTAAGTCCTGGGGGCCATCCAGTCTGGGCTGCAACTGCTCAGCTCTGTTGTTCGAACACAAAAGCAGCCCTGGACAACACATACACACACAGGCATGACTGTTGTGCACTACAACTTTGGTTATGGATACTGCCATTTGAATTACACATCATCTTCATGTGTTGCAAAATATTGTCCATTTGATACCCACCACCACCACCACCATTCTTGGCTCAAGGGCTATACAAAAACCAGTAGTCAGCTGGATTTTGTTGGTACACTGTAGTGTACTGTAAGGGGTAAGGAAAAGAGCGGAAGGGAAAACTATAGAGAGGTGGCGGGGAGGGGGGGCGCTGGGTAGGACCACATGTGGAACAACATGTGGTGCATCTGGACAGAACCAACTGTTGGAAAACAACAGGCACAGCAGAGACTCTGGTTAAGAACTTGTTCTCAGAGACTGGAAAACAGGGATAACATACTGTCCATAAATTCATAGAGAGTGGCACATATAGGAGGTGTGGCCGTGTTGGAGGAAGTGTGTCACTGTGGAGGCGGGCTTTGAGGTCTCCTACGCTCAAGATACCGCCCAGTGTCTCAGTTCACTTCCTGTTGCCTGCACAAGATGTAGAACTCTCAGCTACCTCTCCAGCACCACGTCTGCCTGCACACTGCCATGTCCCACCATGATGATAATGGACTGAGCCTCCGAACTGTAAGCCACCCAATTAAATGTTTTCCCTTATAAGATTTGCTGTAGTCATGGCGTCTCTTCACAATAGAGACCCTAACTAAGTAAGACACCTACCCAATGGGGAATTAAGACTTTTAGCCCCCAAGGAACTGATCAGTGGGAGGATGAAGTGTAAGCATCCAGCACCAGTGAGGGATACCTACTTTACACTCAACCAATATTCCTTCTACACAGTTTTCTTCTTCCTTTGGTAGTAAAGCTGAAAGCATCTGTCTTGGCTCAAATTTCTCACCAGTCTCAGAAAAATAGGTCATTCTACAAAAAGTCAGATATTAATAATAATGAACAAGTATTAAGTTTTGTTAATGACTCTATGTATTCATATGTGTGTACACGCATACATACAATAGTCATGATTATATGTCAACTTCACAGATTAATGTGCCCAGACTGCTTGAAGTACATTATTTTGGGGTGTCTCTGACAATGTTTCGGGGAGATTAATGCTTGTTGAGTACTGGCTTTTTTAAAAAAAGGTTGTACATACAGTGATGGGTTTCATTATATTTTCATACATATATGCCAGTCTATTTCATTCTTATTTTTGATCTTTGCTCAAGGACTAGCTCTTGAGTTGGTAGAAGATCACCTCAGTGATGTGGGAAAGTCATCCTATCTGTTGAGGAAAGGTCTGAATCAAATATAAAGGAAAACAGGAAATTCAATTTCTCCAACTTAGGACACAGCTTTCCTGGTCTGCGGGCTTTCCGACCAAGGCCTGTGCTTACACCATCATCTGGTTAGGTTTTCACACTTGGGCTTATTGCCACCACCAGCTTGGGTCTGAAGTTTGATTCCCAGGGTCTCCAGTTGTCAATGGGAGGTGGTGAGACTTTTTTAAGCACACGAGCCAGGACCTGTAATCAATATCTCCTTCCCTGTGTATATACACACAGCGTCTATCTATGAATGTATGTATGAATGCGTATGTGTGTATATGCATGCATTGATATACATATGTGCATACAGTCATATGTCTTATTAAGGTATAAATATATACATATATTCATGTTTTGTTGAGGCATATGACACAGTGGAACTTATTCTGCTGATTAAAGTGTATTAAGATATCAAAACCATTGAACTTACAGTTGTTACAAAAAACCCATTCAGTTAGATACTTTTTCCCTGGTTCAGGTTTATTTGTACAAATAGTATGGGAGGACAGCAGCCCCATGTGTACCCCACAGCCCAGGAGTTATAAAAGTCCATCTGTCCTCACCTTGGCAAACATAAAGAGTCTTTATGTGGACCCCCGTGGTGGGCCGGACACCTTGTGGGAGCCTGGACCCAGAGCCGGAGCTAGTCTCCAGACATAGACTATCGAACATCTGGTAAAATGCTATCTTAGTACACAGGTGTTCTGCCTCCTCGGCCATAAGCTGAACATCTGGATAGAAGGCATTTTCTTCAGTTTCCACCAGATGTTTGGTGTTATGGAATAGACCCAGGCATGTAATTAAAGTAACTTGTGAGTGAAATGCTGAGTTAACTGTAGATGTAACCAACCGTCTTATTAAATAAGAAACACAGAAACAATGTAAAAGAGAAAGCCGAGAGGTCAGAGCTCAGAGCTAAAATCTCACCCTTCCTCCTGCTGTCCCAGCTTCGCGAAAAGAGACCTACTTCCTGTCGGTTCGTATATTTAAAGTATGTTGTTCTGCCTTCTCATTGGTTGTAAACCCAAACACATGACTGCCTCGTCACTGTCTGAATGTACAGCCCCCTAGGTCTTAAAGGCATATGTCTCCAATGCTGGCTGTATCCCTGAACACACAGAGATCTTATGGGATTAAAGGCGTGTGCCACCACCGCCACACTCTTGCTATGGCTCTAATAGCTCTGACCCTGAACACACAGATATCTATGGGATTAAAGGCGTGTGCCACCACCGCCACACTCTTGCTATGGCTCTAATAGCTCTGACCCCCAGACAACTTTATTTATTAACATACAATCAAATTAATATTTCAGTACAAATCAAAATAATATTTCAATACAATTAGATTACCACCACATTTCCCCTTTTCTATTTTAATAAAAAGAAAAAAGCAAAAGGTTATGACTAACAAAAGAAAAACTATATACAAAAGTACAATAACTATATACAATATATACAAGTAATAAATACCTAAACAGGTATTTGACGAATCAGAGAAAATAATTCCATTATCTATCCTATTTTGATAATTCCAAGATGTATCTAATGTACTTTCTATCCTAATTAATTTTCAACTATAACTAACTAATCTTCAACCATAACTAACTAATCTTCAACTCCCTCAGAGACCCAAGAAGGGAATAATATTAGCTAACAAAAATAAAAACAGGAAGTGCATGCAAGCAACTTCCAAAAAAATTTTGTGAGTTGACAGAAACAGCCAGCTGCCTGGGCAGTCACCTGAGGTTTCTCCGCAGTGTTGGGGCATCATCTTCAGCCTATAGGCTTAGTGTATCTGACAGACTCATTTGTGAAGTAGGATGTACACAAGGTCAACAGTTCAACCTCACATTGGGTGAGAGCAGTCCACGTACCAGAAACACCTGAATTCCACTAGTGTCCTGTCATGATTCAGGATTTTAAATTCTGGAAATTGTTGACAGTTTTTTAATTCAGCTGTCCATTCTTCTTGGCTGTGTATATATGGCTTCATCTCAACATCCCCTTCTTCTCCACATCCCTCTATTAAATGCCAGTCTACTTTTGAGAGGCATGAGCTTTCAGCTGCTGTTCCATTGTACAACAGAATCCATCGGCCCTCTGCCTGTTAAGCTGCCTTCGAAGAAAAGGGCACCGTACCTTTTCCGGATGCGAAGGCCACTTCAGGGATGGGGCCATATTGTCCTGGCCTCAGAAGATGCCTTTTGATAAAGCCATAACCACACTTGTTTTGGCAAGAATCAGTAGTCCCTTGTTTCGTGATCTGTCTGTCCATTTTGTCCTGTTGATTCGAGGATACTTTGTTGTCCAGTGGCTAACTTTTGCCAGAATGAAAGTTGACTCCATATGCAGTTTCTTCAATGCCCATATTTTCTCTAAAGTAGATTGGTACTGCCAGGAGCCGACATGTCTCAAAAAAGAAAAATTTTCTAAGTTATTAAAACATTTTAAATGCCATATTCTGTAGATCTCTGAAGGGTTTGAAGATGACCTGTCTAAAACATCTCTGCTCAATTTTTAAAACATATCTAATATGACTACAAGTTCTATGATAATGTCTAACTACTAGCTTTCATTTCTTTATATCCTAATAGTTGATAATAATAACATTCAAGGATCAGAAATTTGCATTACATTGTTAAATGGATGGAATAAATACAATTAGAATTATACATATAGCATTTTCTAACAATATCAGTTTCAAATTTGTGTACAATATAAAACAATTCAATCCAATGTAAAGTATTTAAAACTAGTAATTGTCTTTCTCTTTTCTTTCCTTTTTTTTTCTTTTTTTTTTTTTCTTTCTTTCTTTCTTTCTTTTTTTTTTTTTTTTTTTTTTTAAACAAGAACCTTAAATCTAATCTCCTTTGCTTAGCCTTTTTCCTAACCCTTGACAATAACTTGTAACCAACCCCCCTAAATACTGAAAATTATCCCAGACCCAGAACCCATTAAAAAGACCAAAAAACCACCCGCCCCACACCACCTCTTTGGGAATGTGGGCGTCGTATTCTTAAAATTGCTTCCTGCTGGGTATGGGCGAAGTTTTCTTTATCCTGAAAGAAAAATTTTAGGTTAATTGTCAAATTCTAGGAGAGGTAACTATATCCTTCATTATCCAGTCTGTGTATAATGCCAAAGTTGAGGGTTTATCTCAAGTCCTTATTCAAGTAGTCTTTGAGACTGGATCATCTCAGCTAGTCATCTCAAATTTGCTCTGAGCACCTTGTAGTTCAAAGCTGATCTATGGATGATGTTTGTCAGCTTAATGATATTATTATTGTCCACGTGGAATTGTTGTTGTTGTGGGGCCCCATCTTCTTTCTGGAGACTTCAGTTGATGTTAGGCCTGGCCATGATTTCCTGCAGAAAACTGATAAGAGACTCGAACACAAAAACATATATATGCAGCTAGCCTTTTTTCTAGAATTAGTTAGTACTCTATGTGACCATTCATATCTTAACAAAGTTTAAAATGTATATATATATATATATTAATCTTGTAAATTTTGATATAAAATTTATACTTTGAGAACAGTTTAAAGAATCAGAATAGAATCAAAGAGTTGAGATTAGTAATAGAATAGTCCCTTAATTAATTTTGCTTTTGTCCTGTACCATAGCAGAAATGGCTCTTATTCTGGCATGATACAGGGAGTTTGCATTTTCCTTTTAACAACATGCTTGATTTTAAAGAAGGAGAGAGCCATTCTCCAACTCCAAAGTCAGCTTTAAATTTTAATTGAACTGGGACTATTAGAAAACCAAGAGTGTTAAATCTTTAGAGAAAAGCAGAAACAAACATTTAGGAAGACATAAAATTTTTTTAGATAATATATACCCATACACCGTTTCACTCTGTTTCTTGGGATAGATGATTTGTCCCTTTTCTTCAGTTGTCTCATTTGTCCAGTGTTCTTCAGATTCCTTAACCTTCATTCTCCTAAAAGACAAAAACAAAAACCTTTCCCCAAGACTAATTTTGGGGATGTTCCTTTTTGGCAAGTTATTATCTGATGAAATGAAAAGGCATGCTTTATTGATACAAGTTAGTTTAAATTGGATGTTCATGCTGGTTGATGAACTATCACCTCCTCTAATTAAGAGGTCTCTCTTGTTCAAATCGAACCTTTATCAATTTTGATGGTACCCACAGCTTATCTTCTCCTGTAGAAACAAAAGCAAAACCACGTCCCCAATGTAATACATACCCTGGTTTCCATTCTGAGGTCAGCACATCCTTAAAGTATATAGGCTGATTTAATTCTGTAGTTTTTTCTATTATCCAATGTCTCTCTGCAGCTGTTGTTCCTTTCTCATTGGCATTCAGAAAATTCAAAGTTAGAAGAGCATTATGCAGTCTATTTCTGGGGGTTTTTGTTACCCATTTCTGTTTATTTAGCATATCCTTTAGAGTTCTGTTTGATCTTTCTATAACTGCTTGACCTGTAGGATTATGTGGTATGCCTGTAATATGCTTTATATTGTAATAAGCAAAAAACTGTTTCATTTTAACAGAGACATATGATGGAGCATTGTCAGTTTTGATTTGTGCAGGTATACCCATGATGGCCATAACTTCTAGCAAATGAGTGATTACAGAATCAGCTTTTTCAGAACTCAAAGCAGTTGCCCATTGAAATCCTGAATAAGTATCGATAGTGTGGTGTACATATTTCAATTTTCCAAATTCTGCAAAGTGAAACACGTCCATCTGCCAGATTTCATTTCTCTGAGTACCCTTTGGGTTACATCCTGCTGGTAATGGCGTCTGATTGTAGAAGGAACAAGTAGGACATTTCTTTATTATTTCTTTGGCTTGTTGCCAGGTTATGGAAAAATCCTTTTTTAAACCTTTACTATTAACGTGATGTTTTTTATGAAATTCTGAGGCCTCCAGCACATTTCCTATCAATAATTTATCAATCTCTTCATTGCCTTGTGCTAGAGGGCCTGGCAGACCAGTATGGGATCGAATGTGAGTTATATATAAAGGATGATTCCTTTTCCTGATTGTATCTTGTAATTGAATAAATAGTGAAGTTAATTCTGAAGCATCAGGGATAAATTCTGCAGTCTCAATATGTAACACCACTCTTTCAGCATACTGAGAGTCAGTTACTATGTTGAGAGGTTCTGAAAAATCCATTAATACCAACAGAATAGCATACAATTCTGATTTTTGCACTGAATTATACGGACTTTGAACCACTTTACTTAAATTTTCTGATTTGTAACCTGCCTTTCCTTCTTTGTTGGCATCTGTATAAAATGTATGAACTCCAGATATGGGTTTTTGCCGTACAATTCGAGGCAAGATCCATTCAGCTCTCTTTATAAGATCAATTCTATTGCTTTTGGGATATTTGCTGTTAATTTCTCCCAAAAAATTACTGCAAGCTCTTTGCCAAGGTTCACTTTCTGTCCATAATTTTTCAATGTCCTCCTTAGTTAATGGTACGACAATTTCTGCTGGGTCTATGCCTGCTAATTGACGAAGTCTCAATTTTCCTTTGTAAATCAAGTCAGAGATTTTTTCCACATAAGTTTTTAATTTTTTATTTGGTTTATTTGGTAAAAATATCCATTCCAATATAATATCTTCCCTCTGCATTAATATTCCAGTAGGAGAACGCCTAGAAGGTAAGATAACCAAAATGCAATCCAGCTTTGGATCAATACGATTCACGTGTCCTTCATGCACTTTCTTTTCTACCAAGGCTAATTCTTTCTCAGCTTCAGGTGATAATTCTCTTGGACTATTTAAGTCCTTGTCACCTTCTAAGGTTTTGAACAAATTAGTCAGTTCATCATTTTTTACCCCAACAATAGTTCGTAGATGAGAAATATCTCCAAATAATCTTTGAAAGTCATTAAGAGTCTGTAGTCTATCTCTCCGAATTTGCACCTTTTGGGGTCTAATTTTTTGTAGCTCTATTTTATATCCTAAATAATTAATAGAATCTCCTCTTTGTATCTTTTCAGGAGCAATTTGTAATCCCCAGCGAGGCAAAATTTTCTTTACTTCTTCAAACATTATTTCTAAAGTATCTGCATTTGAGTCAGCTAGTAAAATATCGTCCATATAATGATAAATTATAGATTTAGGAAATTTTTTACGTATCACTTCCAATGGCTGTTGTACAAAATATTGGCACAGAGTTGGGCTATTCAACATTCCCTGTGGGAGGACCCTCCATTGAAATCTTTTAACCGGTTGAGAATTATTATAAGTAGGCACTGTAAAAGCAAATCTTTCTCTGTCTTTTTCTTGTAAGGGTATTGAAAAGAAACAGTCTTTTAAATCAATAACTATGAGAGGCCATCCTTTTGGTAACAGAGTAGGCAAAGGCATCCCAGATTGTAGAGAACCCATTGGCTGAATTACTTTGTTAATTGCCCTAAGGTCTGTTACCATTCTCCATTTACCAGATTTCTTTTTAATAACAAATACAGGAGAATTCCAAGGGCTGGTTGATTCTTCAATATGCTGAGCATTTAACTGTTCTTCTACCAGCTCTTCTAAAGCCTGGAGTTTCTCTGTTGTTAAAGGCCATTGCTGGACCCATACAGGCTTGTCTGTTAACCATTTTAAAGGTAGAGCTGTTGGTGTCTTTGGAAGATCATCAGTTATTGTGCTCTGTTCTTGTATAATATGGATGGCTGGTGACCACTCATTAGAACAATATCTTCTAATATTTCTCTCAGTAACATGTGCTAGTTTATGATTTGTTTCTGAGATTGGAGGGATGTTAATCTGAGTATTCCATTGTTGCAACAAGTCTCGACCCCACAGGTTCATAGTTATGTTAGCCACATATGGTTTTAATTTTCCTCTCTGTCCTTCTGGACCTATACATTCGAGCCATCTTGCACTCTGTTTCACCTGAGATAATGTCCCAATTCCTAACAGTTGAACGTTTACCTCCTGAAGAGGCCAAGTTGGATGCCAAAATTCTGGTGCAATTATGGTAACGTCCGCACCTGTGTCTACCAGACCAGACAACAAAACACCATTTATTTTTATCGTTAATTTTGGTCTTTGTTCATTAATAGAAGTTTGCCAAAAAATTTTCTTTATGTTTTCTCCTGAATTTTCTATTCTCTCTGTTTCATCATTCTGACCAGCATGATTTATTCCAATAGGCATTTGGTTATTTAATCGCTCTCCAGAGCAGGCATTTCCTCTATGGCTGCCGGAAAGGTTTGAACTGGATTTGCACTGGGGGCCTGCCTGAGGCCCCTCTGGGAGTTTCCCGAAGACTGAGGCAAAGGATTACCCTGTCTGTCCTTTGTTGATCTACATTCGTTGGTCCAGTGTTTTCCCTTACCACACCTTCTGCATACTCCAGAAGGAAGGGGCATTCTGTTGCCATTGTTCCTTGAAGAAACATTGTTTCTGGAAATGACCTGTCTACAGTCCCTTTTCAAATGTCCTTGCTTTCCACATCCAAAACATCTAACACTCCTCAAACCTTTTGAAATTACTTCTCCTACCCATGTATCATCATGCTCATCAGCTTCAACATTAATTGTTTCTCTAATCCAATCTTCCATAGGTGCAGATCTTGCCCTTAATGGCCTGATTATTCTTTTGCATGCTGCATTCGCATTCTCAAAGGCCAAAGATTCAATTATTGCCTTACCAGCTTCTGAATCCGAGACCGTTCTCTTTACTGCTGAAGCCAGTCTTTGTAAAAAATCTGTAAAAGACTCTTTTGGGCCTTGCTTCACCTTTGTAAATGACTCAGATTTTTTTCCTGGTTCCTCAACTTTGTCCCATGCATTCAAGGCTGCCGTTCGACATAAAATTAGGGTTTGGACATCATATAAACATTGTGCTTGTGCTGAAGCATATTGGCCTTCGCCCATAAGCTGATCCTGGCAAACTTGTACTCCTTTATCCCTCCATTGTTTTTCTATGTTTTTAGCCTCCTCCTTAAACCAAGTCAGAAATTGAAGTCTCTGGCTGGGTTCCAGAACACCTTGTGCGAGGTCCCGCCAGTCCTGTGGTACTATCCTATTATATGTTGACCAAGTGTTTAACATTTGCTTTACATATGGGGAATGCATGCCATAAGATACTATTGCCTCCTTAAACCTTTTTAAATCCAACATTTCAATTGGAGCCCAAGTATTTTGTGTAGCCATTTGATCAGGCATCTGCTGTACTGTTACAGGATAAATTAAGGGTGACTGTGTGAAAACAGGCTTTCTTTCTGCAACCTTATGATCCTGACTTGAAACAACTTCACTGTTAATTTCTTCTGTCTGAATTTTTACAGGTTTAACAAGTTCTTCTAACGCTGTTATCCTGGCACTTAAATTGACTATCTTTTTAAATATTAAAATGTGGATTATTATAGTGATGAGGTGCATTATTCCACCAATACTAATATTATATAGTTCTTCCATTGCCAGACTGCCTAAAATTTCGAACAAAAACCAATTTTCTTCCAATGTACACATAAAACCCATTTGTTTTTTAATGTGGAAAAAAATTCTCTTTTAGATAGTTTCCTTTAAAATATCTGATATATTATGACTTACCAAATGTGCGTAGAACAGTAGAAATCCGAGGGGATTTTCAAAGCAGCCACCTAGTGTCCCAGGTGTAAATCCAGAGAGAGAGAGAGAGAGAGAGAGAGAGAGAGAGAGAGAGAGAGAGAGAGAAAAGAGAGAATGCACAAGAAAGCGTAGCCGGCTAAAGCTTAAATGCAGCCACGTGTTCCCTCTTGTGCCGAGTCAAGGCTTGGGTCTGGCTTCCTTAAGCTCCGACCACGTGCGTTTACAGGCAGGGCCCTGTTCGGCAGGGCAGGTCTGAGTTGTTTGTAGCACCGGCTTTAGGCAAGCTGCTCACAGACCTAGGCCCGGGCTAGAAGTTGCTACCTGGACTAGGATGCCAGCAGCTCGGACTAAGAAGCCGATCGCCGCCGGCCGCCGTGTGCCGCCGCTGCCGCCGCCGCCGCCGCCGCCGCCGCCGCCGCGGGCCGCCTGCCGCCCTTGCGGGAAAGCGGACCTGCCGCCAAGCCAAGCAGTTTTTAATGGATTCTTGTCACGTTGGGCGCCAGATGTAGATGTAACCAACCGTCTTATTAAATAAGAAACACAGAAACAATGTAAAAGAGAAAGCCGAGAGGTCAGAGCTCAGAGCTAAAATCTCACCCTTCCTCCTGCTGTCCCAGCTTCGCGAAAAGAGACCTACTTCCTGTCGGTTCGTATATTTAAAGTATGTTGTTCTGCCTTCTCATTGGTTGTAAACCCAAACACATGACTGCCTCGTCACTGTCTGAATGTACAGCCCCCTAGGTCTTAAAGGCATATGTCTCCAATGCTGGCTGTATCCCTGAACACACAGAGATCTTATGGGATTAAAGGCGTGTGCCACCACCGCCACACTCTTGCTATGGCTCTAATAGCTCTGACCCTGAACACACAGATATCTATGGGATTAAAGGCGTGTGCCACCACCGCCACACTCTTGCTATGGCTCTAATAGCTCTGACCCCCAGACAACTTTATTTATTAACATACAATCAAATTAATATTTCAGTACAAATCAAAATAATATTTCAATACAATTAGATTACCACCACAGTTAACACATAACTCGAGGCTAATCTTCCATTCATCCTGAATGTGACCACGAGTAAGTCCGCCACTATCATTACAGCTGCACATCTCCTAATGAACGCCCTAAGAGGGGCCAGGAATTCATATCTCCGGGCATGCATCTGGTGACTATAACTCTTCCCTTTCATTCTTGGGGAGTCAGCTGAAGTGTCACAAGGAAATTGTTTTCAATCTAGGGCCTCAGGGGCTGAGAGCTGTCTTACTGATCTTTACTGATCTAGGGCTCCTCCTCTCAGTTCCAACTTCTAATTGAAAAAAAAAAAAACCAAAAACCAAAAAACAAAAAACCTAGGCTCATATCTCTACTAATATCTTGATAGAGACTTCAACAAAAGAGCTTTGGTTTAAAACTGTAACTGTATTGGGTTATAGTACCCAATCAGTTTGTCAAGCCGGTGTTCTTTACAGAGGGAAGTGCATCTTTTAAAATCTGAGAGCTTCTGTCATAGTTTTTAAATGTTGGATATTAACAATCGATGATGCACAGATAAATCCTTTTTTAATTACTCTGCTGTCTACTTTTCAGCTCATCTTTAAGACAGAGCTCAAACTCCACCCCATGCCAGAAGCTGCTGAGCATCTCCTCCTCAGTATTTTGACGTGCTTCGCTGTTATCATGTTTATGAAGCTGGCACTTGCTGCTATGAAGGAATACCTGACAGCCAATACTTTATTAAGACATATGGGGAGCATGGAAAGAGATTCCTCCGTGGTTAAGAGTTCTATTCTCACCCACATTGGGTGCCTCACAGGCATCTGTAATTCCGGCTCCAGGGGGATGTAGTGCTCTCTGGAGTATTTATACTTACATGCATGCGCACATAGCCTCATACATAAACACACACATAATTAGAAATAAAGCTTTTATTATTGTTGTTTAGCTCACAGTTCTGGTTGTTCAAGAGCAGATTCCAGCAACTGTTGGGTTCAGCACAGGACTTCTGGTCACATCTCAATAAGGCAAATGGCATCAATGCAGGAAGTCATACAAGAAGAAGAAAAAGAAAGAAGGAGGAGGAGTTGGAGGAAGAGGAAGAGGAAGAAGAAAGAAGGAGGAGGAGGAGGAAGAGGAAGAGGAAGAAGAAAGGAGGAGGAGGAGGAGGAGGAGGAGGAGGAGGAGGAGGAGGAGGAGGAGGAGAAATAAGATAGGAAGTCAGACAGGTCCAGAGGACAGGCTTGCTTTTCTTTTCTCTCCCTTCTTAATTTCTAACTAATCAGGGTCCCCAAAGAACCACGTTAACCCCTGAAGCTGACAACTAAGACTAGATCAACTTTTACCGGGTTCCACCCCCTAAAGGTTCTACCCTCTCTGGACTGCAACCGTGGTACCAAGTTTCCCAGCTCATGAGCCCACGGCCAGGAGCTGGGGTAAGGGGAGGTGGCCACATAACCACACACATCCGCCAAAGCTATAGCCAGGCCAGCCCGTTTGTGGCTGTTCAGCTTTGTGCTTGACTAGTTAAGTGTCACATCAACGAAACAAGCATCTATCTCTTCCTGGTGAATAATTGTCCAGATCTGGACTTGGGTTGTGGGCTCCCGAGCTGTGCGGAGCGGAAAGATGCGCAGCACTCGGTTTTCAAAGTATACACAGTGGACTGGACTCTGCTGGCTGTTTGCTTCTTTCCCACAATGTAGTGGGTGGCTGTTTGAGCCTTGCCCTGAGGCACGGCCCCTAGTGAGGCAGCTGTAGCTGTTACATCTGCCTGTGACCTTGAGGTACCTGTCCCTGCGCCCTTAAGACCTGAGATGCACATATACAGCTCTCTCTTGGCTCCCTCATGGTTTTGGATGCTGAGATCTTGGACCAAGCAGATCAGCGTGGGACATAGCTCAGCTTTCCCAGGGCCCTAAGATAAATCTCCTGAGGTTGTGAGTTAACCCCCAAATAAATTCCTTTGATCATTAAGCTGACTCCGTGGATTGCTAGCGACTTAATCCCAATACCACAACTGCACTGCCTGAACAGTATGTATGGGTGTTTTGCCATATGCCAGAATGTATGTCTGTGTGCCACAAACATACCTAACACCCATGGAAGTCAGGAGAGGACATCAGATCACCTGGAACTAGAGTTACAGATAATTGTGAACCTTTGGGTGCTGGGAATAGAATCCAGGTCCTTTGGAAGAACAGCCAGGAATTTAAACCACTGAGCCATCTCTGAAGCCCCTGATTTGGACTTAAAAACAATTATGTATTTGGGCTGGACATGGCGGTCCATGCCTTTAATGCCAGGACTTGGAAGGCAGAGGCAGGTGGATCGCTGTGAGTTTGAGACCAGTCTTGTCAAGATAGTGGGTTCCACATTAGCCAGAGCCACACAGTCAGACTCTGTATCAAAAAATATATATTTATTTATTTGGTCTGGAGAAATGGCTCAGAGGTGAAGGCTGCTTGCTGCTCTTTGCAGAGGACCCAAGTTTAGTTTCCAGCACCTACATCCAACAGCTTCCGGTAACTCCAACTCCAGCAGCTCTGATGCACTTTTCTGGTCCCCCCAGATATCTCCCACCTCACATGGCAAGTACCCATACAGACACATACACATAAATAAAAAAGAAACCTTTAAAAAGTTTACTCTTTATTAGTGTGTGCACACGTGTGCATGATGTATGTGTGGGTTCGGGTGCATGTGTGCAATGGCATGTATGTGGTAGTGAGAGAATTTCTTCCAGAAGTCAGTGTTTCCCTTCTGCTGTAAGTTCCAGGAATGGAACTCAGGTCATCAGGCCCAAGTGGCGTGTACCTTTACCCACCAAGTCATCTGTTCAGCTTCTTGAGCTTCTAAGAATCTAGTAACTGAACTTTCATGTAGGTGAAATGAGATTAAGAATGAGAAAAGACTTTTCTGTTGCTGTTAGATTTCTTGGAACTCTTGACCCTTTTCAAATAGCACACTTAAAACATGGTGTTTAAGTTTGAACATGAATTATGTTATTTTCATATTTTGTGAGCACTGAATTCCAGAAACTCTGCTCTTATGTATCTATTTCTTGCACGTCATATATGCTCCCCTGAGAGTGAATATTTAAATCACTAAGAACAAATTATTTTGAAAAATGAACATTTTGGGAAAAAAACTAAGAAATTATAAAGCAATTGCAGGAAAATGATCTTCAGTATAACTTGAAGATATACGGATTTAAAATAATCTTCAAATACTATATTTATGGTATCCTGGATGTGGGAATTCAGTGATTTGCTTTTGAAATACTGTGGAATACAACTAAAAATTTTAAGGAGTTTATATAAAACTCATAAAGTGCTATGAAGTAAATTCCTGAAACCACACACAAAAATATCCTAGATTTTATGTTGATAAAAATGAAATCTGTAATTAAGTATTACTTTTAAATAGAAAAAATAACTTCCTTTATACATGGAAATCATCAGGCAAGCAGAATAGATAGTATGAGGAGCAAATAGGAAAGTTCCAGAAAAAAAGAAAAGGAAGCAACATATTCAAAGAGAACTGTTGGCATTTTGAAGAATTCCTTTGGGTTTTATGTTTGATACCACTGAGGTGTTCACACAAAAGTTGAATTTTCTCTTACTTTCAATGTGTGGCATGAATACTGTCCACCGTCACACTTAGGTTCATAATAGACAAAAATATCCACGAATGAAAAAGTGTTCATGTGATCAGATGTAAGTACTGTGAGAGATGACAGGCATGTGAGAACATTGCTCCAGTCTCTCAGTCAAGAAGAATCCACCAGGACGGTTTGTGGAAGCATGGCTGGCATCAGCTGTATGTACTGTGAAGCACAAGGTAGGAATTCAGCCGGATTCACGTTACTGAAAAGTCCTCATCAAGAAAGGAAGTGAAAACAAATAGAATGGAGATGATTTGAGAATATCTTGACTAATGATGTTCCCATTAAGTTGATGACCCTGACATGGCTGGGCACACTTGGTGTGGACTTGTCAGGTTCACCCCATGTAACCCCAACAGCAGGGCCCATGTTTGGATAACCTTGTGCTGCTTGGTTGGAATGCTTCCTGCTTTCTTTTATTTTATGGTGTCTTGAACATGGCTGGTTGTGTTTTCTGTCTTATCTCCAGTGATCTGAAATTGAAAGGTGACTAACAGATGGTAATAGTGACTCCTAATTATCATAATAGTGACTTATCTATCATAGTAGTGACTCTTAATCTATCATAATAGTGACTCATATCATAATAGTGACTCTTATAATAGTGACACTTATCTATCATAGTAGTGACTCTTATCTATCATAATAGTGACTCCTCTCTACCATAATAGTGACTCTTACCTATCATAATAGTGACTCTTATCTATCATAATAGTGACTCTTATCTATCATAATAGTGACTCCTGTCTTCTTTTTGCTTTTCAACCAACAGGCTCTCTTCCCCAGCCCAGGACTTCAATATATCAAACAGGTAAAAAGTTAGGGAAGAGGGAACCGATAGGTCATGGAGCATGCACCTGGAACCCAGACTCTGGAGGTAGAGGCTACATAACAAATTTAAGGCCAGTACGGGCTTCTCTAGACTCAATGTCAAAAGCAAACGTAAAGAGTGGAACTGAAGGCCAGGATCTATAGTTTGAAGTCCCAAAACCAACGTGTTAAGTCACGAAGTTCCACACATGTCAATAAAATTTAAAAACTGTAGGAACCATTACAAAAGGATTTTTTTTTTCATGGAAAAAAAATCTGAAAAATGTTAGAAACCAAAACACAAACCACATTCCAGAACCACTACAATTCTTGAATGAATGTTGATTTTTTTAAAAAATCATCACTTCTCACCCCAAAATCTGAGGAAAATAGTGTATGCCTGAAGTCTGTTCCCTCCCTCCCCACAAGCTAAGGTTACTTTAGGTATGTGGTGTAAAAGTCATTAATTAAATTCCCTTCGCTTACCCATGGAGACAGAAACCAGAGGAAGCTAGATGGAGCGAGCATTTTGACTTAAGAACTTAGAAGATAGAATTGAGAACAGCGTGTTTCAGCAAATCCCTCGAGCCACGGACTGAGAGGCAAGGAGGAAATGGTGGCCAATGCCTCCGAAAGGGCATCGAGTTGAGAAATCTTTGCGTTTCTTTGATGCCGAAGAGGCGGTTGGGAAATTTACAGCAGGATTTTTGAAACCGTAGGTGGGTTCCACGTGGACCCCCTTCACAATTCCCACTGCTCATCGAATGAAACCCAGACACCTTGATCTAACGCTGCCCACCTCTTGACATTCCGTGTCTTCCCAACCCTTTCTGTCCACTCTCAGACGATGCCAGGCCAAGCCTTGGACTCTTGGTGGCCCTGTCCCAACTTGTTCCTTTGCTCGGGCCCTTCATCTACAACTAGTATGTTGTGTTATGGGTTAAATTGTGCCCCCACCCCATTTACACGCTGAAATCTAGCCTCCAGTACTCATAGTGTGACCTTATATTTACTTGTTCGTTTGTTTGTTTTGAGACAAGGTCTTACTGTGTAACCCTGGCTGGCGCAGAACTTGCTATGTAGACCAGGCTAGCCTCGAACCTACAGAGATCTGCTTGCCTCTGCCTTGAGATAGCTGGGATTATAGGCCTGTACCTCCCCATGCAGCCTTCAGGTGAGTGCTGAGGATGTGGACCCTGCGTCCCATGTTTTCACAGCGAGGACTTTACCAAGGGAGCCATGTCTCCAGCTCTGCTTTGCTGACTTTAGGTTGCACATTTTAAGTTTCTCTCCTTAATCCCTGACGGCATTATAGCAGTCCTTTCCAATGAACGTCAAGACAAGGCTGCGGGCGCTTTCTCACTTAGCTTTCTTTATGGGTAGCAGCTGTCCTCACGGTCGCTTGGGACGTGATTCCCCAAAACATCTCATGTCATGACATTTTTTGAAGTGGAAAGCCTTCTCTTTGAACAAGAACACTCATCACACATGAGAGAGAGAGAGAGAGAGAGAGAGAGAGAGAGAGAGAGAGAGAGAGAGACAGAGAGAGAGAGAGACAGAGAGAGAGAGAGACAGAGAGAGAGAGAGACAGAGAGAGACAGAGAGAGACAGAGAGAGAGAGAGAGGCAGAGAGACAGAGAGAGACAAAGAGAGACAGAGGAACAGAAAGACTGAGAAAGACAGATGCACAGAGAGAGAGACAGACAGACAGACACAGAGAGAGATGGGGAAGGGAAAGGGAGAACTACTATCTTGGAAATTTTAGAGTTTCCCCTTTACTCATCAGAACATTTATTACTAGGCATTGGGCAATCAATATATTACCCAATGTAAACTCATGATTTTCATGGTTTTGTAACAAACTAAGCTTTGTTTTGTTTCTAGTGAAATAGAAGCAGTGAGAGAGCATGCTCAAAAGTTTCTTCGGTGTGTTAGCAGTTTCACAGAACTCGGCTACAGGCTTGGCACACCCCTACGGTTCCGTTGTCTTGGCTAGAATTTGACCTTTCACCTGGCTGTCCTTCATTCATTTTGGACTTCACTGGGATGTTCTTTGCAGTGCAGGACTGAGCTGGATGGTGATCATGTGCTCTGGCAAGTGTGGAACCCTCATCTTCTTATCCCCCGCCCCCGACACCCCGAATTTTAGAACCGTGGAGGAGAGCCCCAGTGGCCAGCACTGAAGTGGTACCAGTAATTCTGTGGACAGAATCGGAGTGTTAGCTGGCGGTCTGCTGAGGATCTCTGATTTCATCACTTACACTTACCCGAGTGAACATGGCATACGTTGTCGGTTCTTAGAACTTTGATTACAATTCTAAGGACTGCTATAATAGCAAGAGGCCATGACCCTGCCATTACTGAGATGTTACAATGGAAATGAACATAGTAATTGACTAGACTGTTTAAAAAAAAAGTCCCAGACCATAGTGGTTTTCATTCCTTTGGTTCACTGCTATATAGCCAGTGCTGAGATGCATTCTGGGCACCCAGCAAATATTTGCTAAGTGAATGATTATTTTGTTAAAGCATCTCATTATCAGCAAGATAAATTAAAAGCCCATTTTAAAAAGGGGCTCTGAGTGTATCTTCAATTCCACCCCCCCTTAGTCAAGATCTACTCATAGAGAGATCTACCTGTACCCTGTTTAAATAACCAGTGTCTTAAATAACTCAGCTCTCCTGAAGAGAAAGAAAACACTATCAATATACACCCAGGAAGATTCTGTAGGAGGTCCATTCTGCAGATGAAATGAAAAATTCAATCCCTGAGAAAATATTTTAATTTTACCATTCAGCAAATGATACTTTTTTCACAAGCTATCAAAGGCTATATTTTGCTATACTGATTAATTTTCTGCAGAAATTTATTAGTGTGTGTGTGTGTGTGTGTGTGTGTGTGTGTGGTGTATCATCAAAGAGCCAAGAAATATTTTGTGACTGTGTGTATCAATACCATGTGGATGTTCTGAGTCATATTTATATCTATGATCGGCTGTGACATTTCATCAAGGGCATAAGAACACGGTGCTATTCATTCTAGGTTTTATGAGTTTAAGGGTCTGGAAAATTGCAAGCAGTACCTATGCCTAGGGAAGCCCCAGGGGCTCAGAGAAGTTGTGAGTGTGTGTGTGTGTGTGGGGGGACTGTGATGTTTGCCAGATTTCTGGCTCTTGATAAAATGACAAGTCTGACTTTGTAGGGAAAGATGTTAGGAGTCTACTTTTAGACTGTAATCTGAGGACTCGTGTGGCTGATGGAGGGGGATCCTGATTTCAGGACAGCATGAGTGACACAGGGAGCCCCTGTCTGTGTTTTCCTCGTGTGAGCAATGACTTGAGTTTGGAATACATACGGATCTCATCGGCATCGAGGACGTAGTAGGATGGTAGCTCAGAGTTTTATTTTGAAATCATCACCAAATACAGATGTTTCTCAAATCACAAGGGGCCTGACCCTCACAAACCCATCACAAGTGGAAACACTGTACCCCAAAATGCATCTGATGTAGCTAGCCTAGGGAAGGTTATAGTGTAGCAACTGGTACATTGCAGGCTGTGGGCCGTTTCACCTGGTGATCTTGCGGCTGACTAGGAGATGAGGATGTCTGCCACCGCTGGACATGGCAACAAAATATTACATGGCACAGTGCTAGCCCAGGAAAAGACCAAGATTCAAAATTTGGAGTAAGGTTTCTACTGAATCCTGGTTGCTTTTGTCCCACTGCATAATTGGAAAATTATAAGGAGAACGATTGTTAAGTTGGGGACCATCTGTAGTGATATCTGAGGCTTTGGGCGTGGATGAGAGAACCCGAAGAGAAAGAGCATAGAAAATGAGAAAATAAGAGGGTTGAAGATAGAATGCTTGGAAACACCATAATTTAGGGGGCTGGCAGAAAAAGAGAAGCCAGCCAAGAAATGGAACAGGATGGAAAGATATCACATAAGCCCAGAGGGGGATGGGAAGTGTAGGCTGCACACGAAACCATTAGCAGATGAGGACGGGAAACAGCACATTTGAAAAATTACTAGTTGGAAGCACATACAAATATCAGTAGATCTATTTCTGAGGGAAAATTTTAGCTCTCCCCACCCACCGTGTGTGTGTGTGTGTGTGTGTGTGTGTGTGTGTGTGTGTGTGTGTATTCACACACACATGGTGGGGAGCTGATGTCATGCCCTTGCTCACATTAAGAAAACACTAACAGTTGAGCTCTATCTTCAACCTTGTTTCTTTGAGTCAAGGTCTCCCTATGCAGCCCAGGCTTGCTTAGAACTCAGGACCAACCTCCCTCAGCCTCAAAAGGGCTGGGATCACAGTTGTCTGCTACCATGCTCAGCGATGCTACTTTCTTTCAACTCTTCTATATTTTCTGACTTCCCTATAGTGACACTCAGTTACATCTGTATTACAATGTTATAAAAGGGGTCTGGAGAGATGGCTCAACAGTTAAGAACACTCCGGACTCTTGCAGAACACCCAGGTTCAGTTTCTGGCCCCCAGATGCAGACTCATACCCATCCACATTCCAGTCCCAGGAGATCCTGCATGTCCACTTTTGACTTCTTTTGACTAGGTACACACACACAGTGCACACGTATACATCCAGGCAAAGCGCTCATACACACAAAATAAAATAAATGAATCTTTTAAAATGTTACTGAAGTACACAACAAATGCTCTGAGAAGGTCTAGACTATTCTGTAAGAATTCAGAGAAAGGAGCGAGGAATTGTGAATTCAAAAGGATTTGACCATGTATGTATGTGCTGGGCTCCAAGCTAATGATAAACAAGGAATGTGAGAAGGACCCTGATGTTCTAGGAAGAAAGGAAGCTGTTTTAGCAGGTCTTGGAGGGCGCGCTGTCAGCACGTAAGGTTAGGTGGCAGCCTTCCACCACACTGAAATGATTTTCTGTGTCTTCTAACTAATACGGCCTTTACTCTGAAAGCTCCAGATGGGTTTCTAAAGGCCAGAGAGGGGGCTAGAATTGGGCTTCAAACTAAATAAGTTTCTGCTTAACTTTGATAACGATGTGTCTATTGGCATAGAGGACCCCAAGGAAGGCTGCTCGGCAGGGTTCTCAGGAACTGCCGTGACTGAAGGCAGTGCTCTAGAGATGTGTCCCATCCAGAGACACTGGGGCATCGCATTGACATGTAGCTAGGACACGATGGATTGTGACTGGATGTGTTGTCCTGATACCATCGATTGGATGGATGGATGCTGTGGGAGGTTATCAAGGACAACTGCAAAAACCCCAACAGTCCAAGCAAACCTTCCGTTGCTTATCAAAGACCATACGCGGTTAGGGCATTGCTCTTTCTCAAACAGTGAGATGGGGCTGCACTCAGAGCAGGCAGGTCCACTTCCCAGTGAAGACTCATGGAGGATGGGAGGCCCATCATCAGAAGCATGCAGTGGGGATGCTTTCTGTATCCAGCAATGGGGGTTCCAGGACTAGCCTCTGTGTGTGGCCATCAGTCATTAGGATGCGGGGTAGAGATCTGTGAGCACATCCTGCCTGGCTCCCCTGAGTTTTCACCACTGAGGCAGCTACTGTCATGGATACCAGGAAGGTGACATAGGTTAGGCCCACCAGACTTCATTGTCTCTTTTGCTCCTTGGGCCTGCACATAAAGGATGCTGACCTGAGACCGGAATGAGCCAGAAGTTCAGAAAGACACCCGTCTTCTCTCCCTCTCCCTGTTCTAGGGAAGAGAAGACAATCGTTTGGGTACAGATGAAAATACACAGATGCAGAAAGCACATGCCTGTAATTCAGGACTCCAGATCTAGGGCCGGGGCACCTTTAGTTCCACACAACCTGGGCTACAGTTCTGGCTAGCCTGGACTACATAGGAAGATCCTGTCTAAAAACCAAGACATGAACAAACAAGAAAATGAGCAAAAATAAAACAAGCAGACCACGAGCAGCAAAGAAAACAATGACAAAAAGAAAGGGCCGTGGAAACGGCTCAGGGGCGAAGAGTGCTTGCTGCCCAAGTATGGAGCGTTGAGTTCAAATCCCAGGGCTCACTTGGAAAGCCCAGCCTGGCTATGTGCCCACCTAATTCCAGTGCTGTGGCTGGCAGAGACACAAAGATTGCTGGAGCAGCCGGCTGCCAGGCTAGTTCTAGGTTCAGTGAGGACCCCTGCCTTAAAGCAATGCTGTACAGAACAACAGAGCAGTGCACGCCGGCCTGTGTGAGTACACGATTTGTACAACACACACACACACACACACACACCACATGTACTCAGGCAAGCAAAGAATCACAAGTAGTTTTTAGGTTTTTAACTTAGGTGCCAGGTAGAAAAAGAGGGACAACTCTCTTGCGGTTGGTACACTGTCATGGTTATTGATGTATGAGATATGAAAGCAAGCTTCTTACAGTGTCATTAGGGGAGGAATAAAGCACAATGTGTACATGAGGGAAAATCTATTTTTGAGACAAGACAGAGTCTCTAATCTCACCGATTTCCTTCCACAAGTACATGGACACTCCCCTTTTTCCTGTCTGTGGAATCCGGTACTTCTGGGACAAACAGGAGGTAGAAATAGTTTTCAGATGTGTACACATGGGTAGTTACAATCTCCTAGGGTGGGACCTTCTCTAGTGGCTAGAGAAGACTGGTAGGTTAATGAAAATGTAAGCCAGGGAAGAAACAGGTGTAACTAATCCTAAGGAAGTACTCTGAAAGTTAAATGACCAAAGAGGAGGAGGTTCCAAGTCAGCTGGCCTGGTAGAGCTAATAGGCAACAGCTGCTGCACCTGTCATAGGTACGGGACCCCCTTCTTGAATTCTTTATTATCTCCATTGGACAGCGCGGAGGTCAGTGGCCAGGGATGTCCAGCTAATAAGGGGGTCAAATTTGAACTTGACTAGAAGTTAATCTGCAGCATTCAGCCTTCCCTCCAGGACCAGCCACAATCAAGACATTTTAAGTAATGCCCAACCTTGCCCATCTCATCTGGCAGAAACAGAATGTGAATAGCGCAGGCGTAAAGTAGCCTCAGAGAGTGACTTACTAGGGGAAGGCCTTTCTAGTCATCCTAGCTCCCACACAGAATGCCAGCCTGGCGCTTCAAGCCCCCCCTCCCTCCCCAGTAGGAGATCCAATAAAGTAGGGACGCCAGTAATGTCTTCTTTTCAGCTGACTTCGTTCCTTACATTCCTTTACAGCGGGCGACTTTCCAAGATGAGTGTGTGTATGCAGCCTGAGCACAGAGGTTCTGAACACTGAACCCCACAGGTCAGGAAGGGTCCCCAGGCTTCCCAGGCGCCCTCTGGTCGGTCCCCACCTTGAGGTAGGATGCAGAGTCGGGTACCTCCTTCCTCTCCTAAGGCCACTAGCTGGTGGCCAAGATCTCAAGCCTGCGCCTGGCCCGCCACTTCTGGAGCCCACACTCCAGCGCGGTGGCCGCCGGTGACAAGCGAGCGCCCCTCGGCGCGAGCCACACACTCCCGCGCAGCCGCTTGTTGCTCCCCCGAAGCCGCGACGTGGGGAAGTGAAAATGAAATTGACTTTTCCGAGAAATGATGAAAGCCGCGCTGCCCGCCAATGAACAGCGGCGGCGAACTTCCGCACCTCCCGGCTGGCGGCTGGAGCCCTCCCTCTGCCTCCACCTCCGGGTTGCACAAGCTTGAAACAAACACTGGGGAGGAAGGGCGGGGAGGGAGGAGGGCGGAGGGGGAGCGAGGGAGGGAGCGGGGCCGGGAGAGGGCGGGGGTGGGGGGATTTCCAGCCTCGGCTCCGCGCAGTTTCCTCTCCTTGTTTTGCTTTCGATCTGGACTGTTCTCAGGCAAGCTGGGGAGTAACTTTTAGTTTTGCTCCTGCGATTATTCAACTGACGGGCTTTCATTTCCATTTTACACACCCTAACAACACTCACACCTTGCGGGATTGTATTGGTAGCGTGAAAAAAAAGCACACTGAGAGGTAACATTTTTTTTCAAATAATAGTTGTGACTGTGCGTGTGTTTTCTCTCGAGGGCATGTTTGTTGGGGACAGGAGCTATGTATGTATGTGCGTCCTGATGCCTTGACACGATATTTTGCAGACGGAAAATGCCGGGGTTCATAAATATTAATACCGATTTTTGGAGGAAGAGTCGGCGCAGTTATGGATCATCTGATTTTAGGGGAAGCAGGGTCTGCTGCTGTTGCTGCTGGTTGAGGCTGCAAGGAGGAGGAGGTAGAGAGGGAGGAGGAGGAGGAGGTTAGTGGAGGTTTAATTTCACTTTTGGATTTGCAGATGCGGAGAGGTGGCTCCATGGACACAGATCTGCTCTGTGTGCTTCTGCGCCCCAGGTGTCGTGCGCGGTGTGGGTGCAGGTCCGCTGGAGTCGGGCCTCATTTAAAATAATATTGGTGTGTGTGTGTGTGTGTGTGTGTGTGTGTGTGTGTGTGTGTGTGTGTGTGTGTGTGTGTGGTGTGTTTACAGACGCTGTCGCCACCAGGTCCGAAGAAGGGAACCGGGTTCTTCTCGGTGCCTGGCGGCCCTTCTCTCCCGGCAGTCTCCGGTGTAAATAGACTGGCACCCGCGGTCCCCAGATACCCATGCCCGGGCAGTGGCCACAGTAAACTTGATGGGTGCCGGGAGGCGCTCCCGGGATGCGCTCGCCCGCGGGGCTCGGGCTCGGGTGACTGGTGTGGGGTGCCAGCGGCCACTCGGGCCGGGCGGGCTCCGCGCGCGGCTGGGGCGCGGGCCTGGCCGGCGCGCCCGGCTTCCTGGGGGCTGGGCCGCCGCCACTCGCCGGGGACATCGCGTCCTCCTACCCGCCGGCCAGCGCCCGGCCTGGCCTCGGGGCTTTGTCACTGCACTTGTCCCAGCACGCAAGACACCCGAGAGGCGCGTCCCGGGAGGGCTCTGTGAGCAGGGGTCACCTACCCCGGCGCGGCCTAGCTGCGAGCGCCTCCGGGTCCCCGCGGGCGCCCCGGGGCCGGCCTGGCGCGCTGGGCCCGACCCGCCTTGGCTACGGAACGGGCGAGGTGTGGGGGTGGGGAGCCTCCGGGGACCGAGCAGCGCCCCCACCTTCCCCACGCGGGCAGGAG
The DNA here is from genome assembly GCF_049852395.1 of Peromyscus maniculatus bairdii. Classification (NCBI taxonomy): domain Eukaryota; kingdom Metazoa; phylum Chordata; class Mammalia; order Rodentia; family Cricetidae; genus Peromyscus; species Peromyscus maniculatus. The sequence continues at coordinate 26,885,806 of NC_134868.1, read as the reverse complement.
TCGGGGTTGATGGTGGTGGTGGGGGAGCTGGCGAGCCCTCGGGGGTCTCCGGGAAGCAGTGGTGATCCGAGTGCCCGCCCCGTGCCCTCCGACCCGCTCCGGGCGCCGGGTGACATTCGCCCGCCGGCCGAACATGGTTGGTGCAGAGCGGCCAGCCGCCACTTCCACTCCGCCCCGCCGGCCCGGCTCCCTGGGCGAGCGATGCCGGCCGCGGCCAATCGCGGTGCCCGGCCAGTCCCCGCCACACGGCCTTGGGGGCCGGCGCCCCTGAGCGGCCCGGGAAGCCTTAGCGAGAGCGCAGGGCCCCGGACGCCCGCAGCCGGTGCCTCCGCTGGGCCCCGGGTCGTGGATCGTTGGCCACCCTCACCTCCTCCGCCCCTTAGGAACAGGAAAGGGAAGGAGGCCGGCAGCCTCAGCCCTGAGCCGGGACTGTGCTCGGGCACCAGGTGAGACGCCCGGGTCTGCCCATGGAGGCAAGACCCTTGGTGGTCGGATATAAATAAAACCCCAGGGATTGGCAGTGGAGGTTGTCACTCGTCTGCTGCCTGGTTTGAAGTCCTTCTTAACCCCCCTGTGTTTGAAACTTGGGGACATGTTCCTCCTTCCCTCCCCCCCCCTCCCCACCAGTGTGGGCACTCCTTGTCCTTGGTTGTGTCTGTGCCAGGGAGGCGAAGTGGTGCTGGGGTTAGCTTTCTGCCACTGGCCTCCCTGTGGCCGGGACTCCCTCCCGGCTGCTGCTCTTGATGAATGGCTCCGGAGGGTGGAGGATAGTTACATTTCCTGTTGTGCATTTTCAGGAATTACTGAGGTTGTCGTCAAGCCTGAAGTCATTTATTAGTTCTTTTACAGCGACTGACTGCAAGTAACATTTGAAGTTAGCAGCCTGTGCTTCTGGTGCTTAAGGGCAGGTGCAGGGACGGGTCTGTTAGCCCACTGTTTACAGAAGGTGGATGACTGGATGGTAGGGTAGACAGATGTACACTGCCTGGTCAGGGCAGGGCCCCAGAGGTCGCTCCGTTTAACTTAATCACTCGCACAAGTTCAGGGTTCTATGATTTTCTCAACTCTCATTCTTTTTAGGTTGGGGTGTGGGGGTGTCACAAAAATAGAAACCAATACAGTCTTGGAATTTTTCTTTTCCATGGCAGATTCAAGCAAATGGAATATTTAGAACTTGAGCTGGCATCTCTTCTAAGGGGTAACTTTGGAACATCTATTGATTGACGGGCAAAGTCCAGAATTTCACTGTAATTGGTGAATGATTAGAATTTACAGCCTTGCTTGTGTAAGAAGTTAGATTTTGGCCTGCGCTTAGGTCTGAGAGGTCTTGCCTGTTATGATTTGTTACTGCTTCTTAAAATTAAACATATTTCATTCTCAACAAGTTGTCTTTTTTTTCCCCTGTTGACCTTCAGAAGTTAGGAAGAGTTCCACATGTTTCAGACTCACTTACCTGTAAAAATATCATCTTATATGTATATAAAGAGGGTTTGGAAGCAAATTAAGGCAAAAGAGGAATTGCCACAAAGTCCTGACAGCTCTGTGAACTATGGTTGCTCTTTTCTCTTACCCCACCTCCTGAAATACTTCATTAAACAAATATTTAATATACCAGAGCTAGTGAAAGCTATTTAAATCTAGGAGTGGAATACTTAAAAGTTTGGCTATTCAGCACTTGATATACGTTGATTTCCTCACATGCCCAAGGGCACTGCCATTTATTCTCTGCGTTATTTAGTAAAAGCTGTATTTTATTTCCAACGTTTTCACTTCATTTTTTAAAATTGCAAACAGACTACCAAACTGTGCATGGGGTATCACATCACAGGTCCCTTATCTGCCTTGCCCCAAACAGGCTTAAAGTAATCAAGAGAGAACTTATTTATATACTTGTGGGACAAATATCTGTGGGACATGAGCTACCAGATCCAGTGGTAGGCTGTGTGGATTCATCTGGAAGCAAGAAGGGTAGCCTCCTTAGGTTCTACAAAGGTTGCATTCTAGCTGTGAGCGGACAACAACCAAAAATAAATACAGTAATTACCTTGTGGTGGTGGGGGGTTAGGCTAAGAAAGGTAATAATATAGTGTACCTACAGGGCTGCTTTGGGGAACAATTGTGATACTGTGTATGAAAGAGCGTTGGGTAAATTTTAGTAACCCACAAATGTATCACACATTAACTTTCTCAGTTCTATTAGATTACTGTTAAGGTTAAAAAATATATAGGGAGGTGAGTGTCCTGGCACATACTTCTAATCCCAGCATTAGGGAGGCAGAAGCAGGGGGATTGTGAGTTCAAGTTCAGATGCATGCCAAGACCCTGTCTTTAAAATAAAAGTGGGGAATCACAATTAGGAGGATACTCCTGAGGGTATATAAAATAGTGGCAAAGGATTAAATATTGGGCAACTATTATTTGTAAACTGTCAAGAAAATATTTAACAGTGAAATATTATGTGAATTAATTGTGTGTGTGTGTGTGCTCACTAGGAGAAGAGTTAAGTGATAACCATGGGAACCAGATGACATGGGGACAACTGATTTTGGATGAGTGTTTTCTCTGTTTATTTATACATTAATTAAATCACTTTATTGTAATGTGTAATTATACACACTTATAAAAACATGCAAATAGATTAAGATAGCCACTCCAACAAATACTTGCCCAATCCCAAACTCTATGCATGTCCGTGAACTTTTCTATACAGTTAGAATGACCTTTCTGAAGTCATGGAGCTTCACTTTGGGGTTTATACTTCACTGTTAATTTCATTTGTATGCACCTATCTACCACTAAAATGAAAACCCATAGCAGGGTTGAAACTACGAAAACATTAGCTTTATTTCCTCTTTCATGACTCATGGTTCCCTTTGCCCACATTCTGTCCTTCCTTGTCACCTAATATTACCCTTTCTTGATCTCTTTTCCAAATATTATATGATACACACACAGCTGGGTACATATCTATTATAGGTTAGGATCTGAGTATGAAAGACAACATGTTTTCCCTTCTTATAATAGATACAACACACAGGTTGCACGGTGCTTTGGGCTGAATTTTTTTCACCACTGTTTCAGACTCATTAAGTTATTGCTCCTACAGATATGGCTTAGCACTAGTCTATATTTTATGCATTGTCGTTAAAGGGTCTTGGTTGACTTGGATTTACAGACTGCTGGAGTGATCAACACCACATATGTAAAAATAATATACCATGACAGGTGAAAATAAGCATCAAGAATATTTATTTATAATATATGTAAAATAAATAATTATATACACAGATACATTTCTATGAAATGACAAGAAGTATTAATAATAAAGCCAACTCTGTTCATCTGAATAGCACTCCATGTTCCTTCCTGAATAGGGGACAGAGATGAGCAGGATTTTCTACCTCTCCCTGCTTCATTCATGTCCTGCTCTTTGGCTTGCATGGATTAATATTTAATTAAGAATATCAGCTTAATGTATAACTGGCTGACCTGAGGGGGTGTGTTAGCTGGTAGAGATTGTAGGTAGCTAAGGAGGTTTGATCAAGCTTTGATTACCACCCCCCCCCAGAAGATTATGTATAGGTATAAGATTTAAACCCGAAGTTATTATTTGAAAATAAAATATGGAAGAAAATACTACCCAGAAAAATACACGCCCCAGGCAGCTGACACCCAGCTGTGGCCATGTCATGAAGGTTCCCTGGGCTTTCTCTGAATTAAGAGCCAACAGCAGCCTTATGAGTACCAGCCTTTGACTGTCAGGGAGTTCTTTAAATTGGTTTCACCCCTTACAAGATTCATCTTAGGATAGATTCTCTGAAACAAGTTGTGTTCATTTAGGAAGCCTTCATCTGACTTCTTTTCATGTGAACTCCTGGTCAACTTGAAAAAGATATTCTCATCAAATCTGGTAAATGTCCTTCTGTCCAAACATAGGGAAACCCAGTGTGTTGGCATTCTGGACAGATCTGTGTTAAGGTAACAGTCATGAGGTACTGGAACCAGCTGACAGTTTCTCTCAGAACTTCGAATTCTGCTGTGGATCCAGGAAACTCATATCATTACTTTAAAAGAATAGTTAGTTGAATGTAGTAACACACAAACTCATTCACTTATCAAATGTTTGTGGACAACTGGCCATGTACAAGCTTTTGTGTAGAGGAAGGTGAATGGGCTCAGAAGCTTAGAATTCACTACAGACACACACACACACACACACACACACACACACACACACACACACTCTTTATATACATACAAATAAATAGTATATGTATATAAATTACTTAGTTTCAAGCTGTCTTCATATATAATATAAACATAAATTGATTTATTTCAAATCAATACAAACACACACACACACACACACACACACACACACACACACACACGTATGTGTATGTGCCCTGAATTGAACCCAGAGCCATGAGCGTGTTAAGTAAGTGCTCTGTCATTAAGTTACACCCCACGCCTTGGAGTTGACTTTTATCTCTTTTATTCATTCTTTAGTAACTTCCCCTTTTGGGACCTTAATTTCCATAAAATGTGGTTAGATAGTTCTGTAATCCTTAGGGGACCAGGAAGTACATTTGTTTATTATTAAATGACCAAGAGAAAGGAACATTTAGAGACTATTCAGAATTCTTTAGATTTGAGACTGGCTACAATCTTCAAGTCTAAATCCTTTAGACTGGAGATTGGCTATAATCCATAGCATTATAAAATATTACAGTATATAACATATCTCTTCTCTCCATCATTATGAACCTCTTGTTCCCTAGAGTGTGCCAAGTCCTTCACTCCAGCCTTCCTCAATTGTGTGGCCAGGGCAAAGGTACAGAACCACTCACTATTCAAGGATCTCTTCCCAGGGTGAGTCTTTGGTTTTGGCCTTGGCTCAGAGACTATGCCCAGCAAATAGCAAGCAAAAACCACTTGCTTCTACATTTTACACATTGCTTTGAATAGGGTCCACCTGTATTGGTGCTGTCCATATTGACCTTAGTCATCATACCAAAAATGGAATTCACATCATGGTTGTCCCACTCTGACCTTTCCATTATAAAGAGTCAAGGAAGACAGTGTTGTGTGGTGTGGTCTCCTTGGGCAGGAAGATCATAGTTATGGTGGGTTCTTTTTCCTGTCTTGTTTTGTTTCTGTTATGGTTTATACTTCCTTTTATTAGCTCAGATAAGCCAGAAAGAACTAGAGTTGAGCAAAGAGAGATGTGGAGACACCTCGGAGAAACAAGAGGCTTGGGGGGGGTGGGTGGGGACAACGACGGGACGGGACGGGACTGGACGACGACGGGACGGGATGGGACAACTTCCTAAGCATTTTTTTTAAAATCCGAGAGCATAACCAATGTAGTTGGACAGAGATCTTAATTTAAAATTTTGTGTGATAAAAGCCTGTCCAGTTTTCATTAAACAAGCTTATTTTTGAGCATGCCATTTTTCTAAATAATTTATTTCCAAATGTACTTATCAATCTACTGCTATCTGTGTAACAGCATCAGATGCCCACACTTTGGACAACCAAAGGAAAGTAGTGAACGTACAACTTAATTGGTCCTTAGTGACCTTATGCCTGTCAGGTTTAGAGATAACCCAAAGAGTCCTTTTGTAGGTAGAAGATGCTATCTTGCCCTGTGAGCGTCAAATCTTTGACTCACTCCTCATTTCATTTGGTTGACGTTGTGAATGAGAAGGAGCTGCATACTGATAACTTTATTTCAGGCAATATCAGCTATTTTTAATTTTCTTCTCCTTATCTTAGATTTCTTGAAGACAAAGGAAAGAACAGTGGTGAGAAGAGAATGTCCTAACACCTAAACATGGTGTTGGGAGGGTGACCAGGTGGATCTGGGGAGGATGTAGCAAGTGGGGAACTGGAGAGAATAAGGAGGAAGCTAAATTGTGGGTTCTTGGTACTGGGAGAGAAAGAAGAGGCAGTTAGGCAGGTAGACATTCTGTCTATGTACGGCCACATCTGGCTTGAATGGTTAATGTTTATTTTTATTGCATATGTATGAGTGTTTTGTCTGCATGGATGTCTGTGTACCGTGTGCATGCCTGATGCCTGTAGAGGCCAGACAGGGGTGGCAGATCCCCTGGAACTGGAGTTACAGATGGTTGTGTGTCTCCGTGTAGATCCTGGGAACTGAACCTGGGTTCTCTGGAAGACCATCAAGTACTTTTAAACACTGAGCAGTCTCGTAGGCTCCAGGTTTAACATTTTAAATACGTCAAGCCTATCCCATGAAGTTAAATTCCAGGAAATTCCTTTCATTGCAAGGTGTCAACTACACTGTGGAGTTAAGGAAGGAGAGTCAGGTAGTTAGTGCTTACTCAAGGGCAAGTTGAAATGCTGAAGCGGCCTCTACTGTTGCCTTTGGGGTTTGACCTTTAACCCCATGGGAGACAGAATGTGACAGGAAACTGCCAGGGAGTAGCTACTTTTATGCAACTGAACATGGACTTACAGGCAACTGTCATTTGGGCATGGTTGAAGTCACCTTTGAGGTGCTGATGTTGAAGTTTTGAGAACTGAAGAACTGAGACCGCACACTGTAAGGGCCCTCAACTTTCTCTGTCCCCGCCTCCCAGGAGATGGGAGGCAGCACAGCGAATCAGAAGCTCTAGGGCAGCTCTCACAGACCATCCGCCGCCATCCCCATATTGCTCTTCTTTGATTGGGTTTTACTCTTGTGAGCTCAGGAGCGGTATGTATGGAAACAGGAAAACAGAATGGCCAGTACTGTGCTTTCTTCCAGAACAGGTGGAGACTGAACTGTGAGCTCCATAGGGAGGTAGGGACCACAGGTCACCCACTGTTGGGAAACCTCGTGTGACGGACGTCATGTCGCTGAGGCTTTACACTGGGAGGGGTTTTCTGGAGTTGAACTTGGTGATATATGCTCGCAGTGTTAAGAATGCTAAGTGTTCCAGCCAGGCAGTCACAGTGGTGAATGCTTGCCGTCCTAACACCAGGGAGACTGAGGCAGGGGGATTGCTGCAAAGTTGAGGTGGTCTTGGGCTACGTAGTGAGCTCAAGGCTAACTTGGATACATAGTGAGATTTTGCTTCAAAACAATCCGACCTCTGTCTAAAAAGAGTTAAACGGTCTGTCACAGTAATGTTGCTTCTAGGAACCTACTTCCTTGAGGTGACTGGAGGTTATGTGTAAGGTTGTTTATTGAATTGAATTTCACTATCTAGAAACTTAGAGCCATTTGAATAGTCAACAAGAGAAACACATGTAAATTATGGGCACATCTGGAAAGTAGATAGTTCTTAAAATTCATACTTCTGGATAGCATTTAACGAGGAGAAATATTTATTACATGCTGGGGGTGGAAGAAAAGGATATTAGATTGTGACCCCCACTCTTAATTTTAACATTGTGAGTGTTTTATTTATGCAATGTTAAAAGATGCTGAAAGAAAATGGTTTGATTGTAGGGTATATTTGAACTTTTTTATACTCCTTGAGACACTTTGTATGTTTAAGTTTGAATCAACTGTAGTTACTATTATAACTAGAGAAATGTTCTCAAGACAATGCTCATGTGTCCTCACTGACCCAACTCTAGCAAGTGGGAGATTAGGAAAAGGAAATTGGGCCAGGCGGTTTTGGTGCTTGCCTTGAATTCCAGCACTTGAGAGGCAGAGGCCAGTGGATCTTGGTGAGTTTGACTCAGTTGAATGTTGCTGGGGAGGATGCTACCCATTGACCTAGTGTCCATTCTCCATCTCAGTCTGCTTCCTTGTGCAGATCCAGGCTAAGAATTGGGGCTTTCCTAGCCGATGCTGGGAGGTACCATTGCCTCACTGTGCCAAGAGCTAGTAACGGTCTAAGATGTTATCCCACTTGACATTTCTGCCTTTTGTGATTGTAAATACCTTAGAAACACACAGTACTTGAGAAGGAGACAAGAATTACTGGTATTTACAAGCCAGTCAATAAGAAGGTCATTGCAGTATTGGTCCCCCACCCCTAGAACCTGATGGATCATGGTGGGGGCATTTCACTCTGTGGAAAAACTGTCCCTCTCCCTTTCCTAGAGAGAGGAAGAGGGAGGGAGGGAGGAAGAGAGAGAGGGAGAGAGAGAGAAAGACAGAGAGAGAGAGAGAGAGAGAGAGAGAGAGAGACAGAGACAGAGACAGAGACAGAGACAGAGACAGAGACAGACATACAGAGAGAGCTCCAAACTTTGGCTACATTGTGATGGAGAGGAAAGGATTCAGGCTTCTTCTAAGATATATGACTCTTAGGGACTAGGGATGTCCTCGAGGCTCTGTCTCTTATCCTTTTTGTAGTATAAATGCTTAGGCAGACAGGGCTCTTCTTAGCTTTAGCAACTGGGGACCCAAATTAAGTAAGAGGTCTGGACCAGGCTGTATTATTTGATCCTGCTGAAGAGATAAGGGTTTTTTCCTATCAGATAAGAGCAGTTAATTTAGACAAATGGCTACAGATCTATGTCTCAGGGTATATGCAAGTGAGCATGCCCTGTCTTTACATTCTATACCTTCCCTGTTTGACTTCATATCAGATCTGTTCTCTTGTCTCAGGAGGCTAGGGCAGTTTCCGGGAGTCCTAAACAATCCAAGGGTGTTAGGTTTCCTCTATACCCACTTGGCAAATGTTGGGGAGAGTCACTTAGGAAGCCTTAGTAACACTGTGATCTCTGATTTTTCACCATGGAAGAAGACTCCTTGTGTCTATTTTTTTTTATCTGATGAAATATTACAACAGTTTCACTCCAGTTATGAATACAGTCCCCATTTTTATCATTGTGCTGAAACTTAGGTTGGGTGTATTAACTACTAGTCCAGAGACTGGAGGACAAAACCAAAGTGGGGGGCAGTTAATGAGGGGGACACTGTCCAGTACAAGTACAACATGACCCATGTGCTTATGTCTTGTTTTTAGTGTCTATATTAGAAATGTAAAAGAAACAGATGAAATAATAAAATTTGTTTAATCCATTACTTCCCAAATGTTATCACGTCAGCACCATGATTGCAAAGATGTTATTTTACATTACTTTTTAATAGCAAATCTTTAAAGACAGGAGGATCACTGCCAGTGACAGGCCCCGTATCAAAAAAGGGTGGACTGTACCAGGGGAGCGATGCTGAATGTTACACACACACACACACACACTCATACTCTTACACACACAGAGGAGGGAGAGGTCTCGGGACAGTTTTAGTACAAGGAATGGAACCTAAAAGGACGAAAGGGAAGTAGGTAAAGCCTGACTTGATTTCTTCAGCCGAAGACACTAAATAATATTCCGAGTGCCCACAGAAGCATCACACAGCACGTCCTGTTCCCATGGCCGTAAGCTGTGTGTGTGTGTGTGTGTGTGTGTGTGTGTGTGTATACCTGAGTGTTTGTGGGCCTTTGGGTGTGTTGTGAAAAGCTTTGGTTATTTGGACTTTTTTCATTTCCCTCACCTCCGTGCCATGTTATTTGAGAACCGGGATCATGGGTTTCTCTGCATTCCTCCTGGGTACTTGATACGCATAAGAACTAGATAAATATTTGTTGCTTTGATTTCCCGTTTAAAGCAAAGGTTAGCTCAGAAAGCTGAACTTGAGCTCAGGAGGAAGGGCCCAGATCTCCTTTGTGTTAGAAACCTATTGGTATGTGTATTTAGCACACAGGCACGGAGTCTTGTCACTTAGCAAGGGGGCCTTGTCACTCTGTATAAGAGGTTCAACCCATAAGATGAAAAATGGCTCCGCTTTTCTCTTTCATACTAAGACTTTTGAAAGAACCTGACATGTCATTCCCAGTGGTGTTATTTACGCCATTTTATGAATATAAATCTATTTGGTGGTAAACTGGAGATGGGCTACCAAGACCTGCTGCTTTCCGTGTGGATTAAATAGCTCTACCCTGGTCATTGTTATTAACAGACGCTTCCGGCCAGCCTTTAACCTGCGCAGTGAAATTGTTTTGGAATCAAGTGTTGTGTTTTACCACTGCCTCCATTGGTTCCCTTTGGCTCTAATTGTTTGGGCTGTCTACAGGCACCAGGCCTGTCTCCAGAGCTCAGGCAATTTATTTTTACTGAGGCCAACCTAAGAAATGCTTAGGTAGCCTGTCGCTGCAAGATTAAATGTGACCTTCCTGGAATCCTGTTAGCAGGGCCCAGCAGCTAGGAAAATAAAGACTAAACCCAAACCTGCAGCAACAAAATTCCCAGCTGTTCAGTGGGGCTGAACTTGCCCGATTATTCTCTTCACTAAAAACACAGCAGATTAGTTTTAAGTGAATGCCAGTTGGTTTAGGGATTTGCAACTGACAGAAGAACAGAAAAAAAATATAATCTCGCTTTAAAATAATAATCCAGAAGGCAAGTCTATAATGAGTGTTTCTTTGGGGGTATTGGGGTTTTTCTCATATGGGAGAATTTAGCTTCCATGCACAGTTGGTCTCAACTTTCAACTTAAGGGCCTCTTAAGTAGGAAGGAAAAGCTTCACTAGGAAAGGTAGAATTGAGGCTGTTATTCCAAAAGCATGTGCCCAGTGGTGCAGGGCATGCTGGTACTCCAGCCACGTTGAGGCTCCCCCTTTCTTCTGTCCACTGTAGAATGAAGGTAGAAGCTTGGGGAGCCTGTAAAGGAGGCCCCCAGTAGGGACAGTAGATGGACCACATCTTCCACTTCGGGGTATGTTGTGCTGATGACGTGTGCGTTTGGAATGGCAAGAAAACAGAGGAGAGGAATTGCTGGGGACAGGCAGATTTCGAGTGTCAAAAAAAAATACTGTTTATTGGTTGATTTTGTATTCCTTGAAAATCAGTACATTTACAGTTGGTAGATGGGATCGAGGAAGGTCCCTGGCAGAGAGAATCAACTGTTTTGATCATGCACGGAGTCATGTACTTGGATAAATGACACAGTGCTGAGGAGGGAGGTTGGGTTTGACTAGCTAGGTACCTCCATCCCCACACTGAGGAGCCACAGTCTGTAGCAGGATCCAGTAACCAGGCAACTGAAAAAAAAAAAAAAACCCAATGGTTTTACCAGCCACCAGAGATTATCTATGAGTCCAAGGGCCACATCACAGCTATCTCATCTTGTCAGGGAAGCCACAGTGAGCATGGGCAGCCTTTTGATCAAGTGTATATATATCTCACTGTTTTAGAAACCAGATTGTTGGTAGATTGTAAAACTTACCAACCATAGGTTGTTCTGATATCGCGAGTGCTTTCCCACGATACTTCCCTGCGTAGCTGTGGCCCGCAGAGGTCCTGTCAGGGGCCTGCCTTCTCCGAGGAAACCTAAGAGAAGGAGGCTGGAAGCTGTCTACACTTGGTACTTCCCTTTCCCTGAGGGTGGATGCAGCCACTGACCCCCGAGGAAGTGCTTCTTCCTGAATCTCTCCCTGAAGGCTTGCACCAAGAGAACCCTACCTCTTGGAGGGATTAGTGGGGCTTCCTTCTCACCCGGGCTGAGAGAACATTGCCGTGAAGGGAAAACTAGCCTTTAGTGAATTCACAAAATGCTTCTCTCTCCCTCTCTCCTCCCTCCCTTTCTCCCTCTCTTTGTGTTCCTGTCTATAGTGAATCTTTTAACTCACCTATGTTAAAAACAATTACTGTTCATCAGAGAAGAGCGAGGAAGGCCGTGTCAGCAAGAGGTGAATTCATAAATAAATGTCTTATCACTCTTTGCTGTCGCAAAATTTAAGTCAGCAAACTTACCTTTCCAGTGATCTTTAAGTGGACAGTTCGGTGGCATTACGTTCATTTACGATGTTGTGCAACCGTCAGCCCTAACCATTTCCTGAATTAAAGACAAACAAGCAAGCAAACCATCGCAACCAGAAACTCTCCTCATAGTTAACAGGCACTTCATTTTTCGCAGCGCCTGGACACCACCGTTCTGCTTTCTCAGCGACCTTGACTCTTCACGGTAGCGGACACCGCCACACTTGCTTTTCTGTGTCTGACATACTGCACTCACCAGCGCGGTTTCTGTGTTCGTCCTTGCTGTGACCTGTGTCACGGTCCATCTCCTTTCAAGACTGGAAGATGTCCCCGGATGTTGTTAATCCATTCACCTGTCGGTGGACACTGAGTTGCAATTACCTGTTGGCTCTCATGAGCAATGCTGCTGTGAACATTGCTGTAAAAATGTTATCTGTTTGAGGTATTTCTACCTGGGCATCTCTCCATTTCTCTGGTCCACTAAGCTCTCGTGGGCATCTCTCTACGAAGACACGTACTCCTCTCCCTCCATTGGAACCCTCCCTTTTCCCAAAAGCCTCCCCCAGTCCACCTCTTCAGGTGTTTTCTCCTCTACCTGCTCTAACCACTCATCTTTCCTCCTCTACTGGATGTCACCCCAGAACTGCCTGATTGGTTAGTATGACTACAAAAGGCACACTGGTGTCAGAAAGCTCCTTCAGCCCCGCTTAGCCTCTATCACATGGAAAGGGGGGGCCTCTCCTCTGTCATTTGGGACATTTCTCTCTGACAAGCCTCTCCGTCGGCTTGGGGACACCCTGAATTGAGATTCTTGTCACCACAACACTTAACCCTTGTTCTCAGCACTTTCTTGGTGCTTCCTTGCCTCCCCTTAGGAGCTACAGTCCTACAGCTTCCTTAAGCCCTTCTGGGTCTCTGAGATACTGGCTTCTTCCCTCAGATGGCCCTCCTGTGACCCTGTCCCTTCTGTCTCTCAGCTCCCTCCTGGGAGTCCCTCTGCTTCCTTGGGCCCTCCTGGGCCTTATATGGCCCTTTCTCTCTTCCTCCACAGACTCAGAGACTTTCTTAAAGCATCATTCACTATCTTACTGCAAATGACTTGGCCTCAGGACAGCTCAGTCAGTGGCCAAAAATTGGCACGGTTGATTTTCAGATTCTCTCATCAGGCAACAATTCCTGCTACTGCACAAATGATCCATAAATTTCTTATATTTGAACTTTCTCTGCTCTATACTTCTAAGTCTCTTACCACTACGGTTTTTCAACTTTCCACTCTTAAAAAACACTTTTATCTCTGCAATTTCTTAGCTCTCTGCTCTCAAAAAGCCTCTTAAGACTAGGCTGTAAACCAGTTTAGGATTTGTAAATTTGTTGGGCTTGGTTCAAAAAATCTGTAACAAAATTTAGCTTAAAACCTATAGCAAAAGGCTTATAGTTAAAAAGCTATACATAGGTAATCTTAATTTGCTACAACTTCGTGTATATGTGATTCAACTCCTATTTAGAATGTACTGTATATGTAACTTGGATTCAACTCTTGTATAAAAAAATAGATCTACTAGGAAAATTGATGCTTTTAAATAGCAGCCATGTGGCTGGCCTCCATCTTGGCTGATAACCTCATCAGAGTGGAAGCAGCCATGTGGCTGGCCTCCATCTTGGCTGATAACCTCATCAGAGTGGAAGCAGCCATGTGGCTGGCAGCCATCTTTACTAAGGTTAAAAGAGTGTATGCAATGTAACTTCACCATGTGGCATAAATCAACTAAGGCAACCCTTATAAAACTTCTTAGTCCGACTGAGCCCTCTGGAGAAAACAGCAGGTCTCCAAAATGTCCTGGATTAGGATGGATTTTCATATAATGATAAATTCCTACGGTTATAAAGATCTACTCAGCTTAACAGAAACTGACTTAGAGGTGCATGTCTAACTGCTTATGTCTTTACTAACTGCTCAACACCAGACTTCTAAAGAGTTTTAGATGAGGAACAACATGTGCTTGATAAATAAGGTATTTGATAAATAAGGCTTTAGGAATTCCTAAGGTCTACTCAGGTTAACAGTAGTTGACTTAAGGGTCTATGTCTAGCCTCTTTGTCTTGGCTGACTGTGTTAAGTTTTAGCTGTGTGGATAAAGTGAGCCACACGAGAAGCTGTGATAGTCTGTAATGGTGCATTGTGAATGGATCAGAAAAGTAAAGTTTCCAGTCTCTATGTGAACTATGTATTTGGTCTAGTAAAGTTCCCAGTTTCTGTGGAACTGGATTTATGGTTTAAAGTTCTATTTTGATGCTTAAGGATCTTCAATTTAATTTTCAACTCAAATTTTAAGGCTCAAACTCACTAGGGATAAAACTATAAAATTCCAATTTTATAAAAACTACTAACTTGATGTAAACTGTTAAAGACAATTAAGACATGCAAGTTAATGACCAAATTCTTTAATGTGCCCAGAACTATGCTCATAGTCATGCTAAGTACAAATATAATTCATTACAGTGACAAGCTTTATTTAGCTTACTGTATATGTTTTTATGGTTAAGCCTAAAACAAGTAACTAGAAACAAGGTTTGTTTAAAATCAGGTACACTTAATAGATAGTGGTCCTTAAACTCTTCAGACATATGCTGAACATGACTTTTAAAGTGTTTAATGAAAAAAGCTTCCCATGATAGACAGAGATGCTAGTTCCTAGTGGTGACTCAAAGGTCTCTAAAGAAGAACATGAAGGGCCATGGATGACTCCACCAGGATTGTGATAATGCTAACTACTGGGCAAGACCTGCCCCATGCCTTTCCCACTGTCAGGGCCCTGCCTAAGCTATGAACACTGTTGGATTGACTGTTCTACTCTGCCTTGACAATGTAGGCCAGTTTTCCCAAGTTCCTCTTCCACAGGAAAATCTCTCAGATTATCTGGGTCTGTCAGCCCCATGCTATCCTCTAGGACAGCAGAAGCCCAGCCTCTGCCCTCCACAAGACCATCTAGGAGTCGGGAGTAGCTGGTAAATCTCTCTCATTTTAATTGATACATAGACTGTTTGGATGATACTTCTTGCTACAATTTATCCTTCTCAGATCTCTGATGGTGGTGTCCACTAACTAGCTTTATCAGTTTAACAACAGCAAGAAAACCCGCTCCTCCTGGAAGGCTGCAGCTGCCTGGTCAGTTGATATCCTATGTAAAATCAGGCTTTTCTAGAGCTACTAGGGCTCCTGTTGAAAAAGGCAGACACAGACACAATTTATCTTGCTGGAAGACTTCACACAGGAGAAGATAAACTCACAAAAACTCGTTTCAATGTAACTTTTTAGTGTTTCTTTATTTAAAGGAATTTGTTTTGCAGTGATTGCTCAGCACTCGACCACCTGTGTCTCATGGTAAATACTTGAAAGGAAAGAAGAGGTTTGAAGTTTATACAAGTCATGAGGGTCTAAGAAAGCAATTTAAGGTATATAAATGCAAGTTTTAAAGGTCTGAGGAAGTGTGAGGGTCTAAGAAACCATTTTAAGGTGTGTAAATGCAAGTTGTAAAGGTCTAAGGAAGTGATTTAAGGTACAAGGAAAAATGAGAAATGTATCAGATCTCTTCCCCTCTCTGTTTGCTATTGTTTTACTAAGACTTCAAAAGTTCAGAGTTTTAACACTCACCCATAGAGTTCAGCTACACTATTAATATAGCTCTGTTAAACCACTGACTACTAATATCACAGTCACCAGCTCAAACTTGTAAATTTCTTTTGTCATCTGCTAAGTATAGACTTACACGTGCTTCCCATTGTACTGAAAACATCTCTGTCTGAGCTATCTATCCAGCCCTCTGAACAGTGGAAAGAATGTTCAGGCTTTTAACCCCAAACCATAGCTTTTGCTGTGAATCGAGGGTGTGAGTCTACTGCTTTTTCTACAGTGTGGATTTCACTCCAGATCACAAACAGTAGTAATGCTGCTATGTCTAAAACTTTTATTTATTTATTTATTTATTTTTTTGTGAACTTTAGAAAAAAAATCTTGCAAACTTCAGGAAATCACGACTTGTATCCACCTGTCATAGGTCAAACAGATTCCAGATAAGTACTGCAGACTCCAGAGAAGTAATCCTGTCAATAAACAGCCTAAGTGTCCCTGCCTGCCTATTCCTGAGAGTGGGATCTCTCTTTCTCCCCTGGTCTTGGGACTCCCGCCCCCAACTACCAGGACCATGGGGCCTAGAAGTTTCAAGTGTACACCCAAGATAAACATTTCCTCCTAAACGTCTTCACTTGACCTTCTGTCCCTAGACTCTATGTGTCCCTGCAGGTTTCCAGCCAACTGCAGACGGCTGCTCCAAGGCTTGCCTGCAACGCTGCAGCTCTGGGTAGTTCAGTATCACTGACTGCTACTCCCTCCAAAGCTGGCCTGCACTTCCCTAGCCCCAGGTGGTCCCACAGAAGCTGGGCAGTGTGAGGGAAACAGGCACAGATGTGATGTCCTCCAGCCAGCACACACTCCTCTTTCTGATATCCCAGCCTTCCCAAACCCTGACAATGACTCTCTAACTTCAGCCGAGAAGCATTACAGAAGAGATGAGTTTGCCCTTTATCATCAATGAAGAGGCTCGAATGTTAGGTCCTAGGAACCACCGAACTATTTTGCACAGTTGCTGTACCATTTTTTTTATGCTCCTGCCAGCAATGCACACCAGTTCCATGGACTTTACATCTTTATCAAAGTTTGTGACTTTTTAGGGGAGCTATTTGTACTTCTTTTTTTAATTAATCCTAATGAATGTGAGGGATTCCTCATTATGATCTTTGATTTCCAGTTCCTTAGTAATTAGAATGAGGTAGAATGTCTTTTCATGATGAGAAATCTCGATTTAAATTCTGTGCCTGATTTTAAATTGTTTATTTCTTGGATGTTCAGCTGTTAGATCAAGTCATTCTCTTGGTAGGTTCCAGATGACATTAAAATATGGCCTGGAAATCGAACCTTCCAAATGAGCTGTTGTTAAATGTTGATAAGATGCGCTTTGGGCAATTAAGTTGCTGATGAATGAAGTGCATGGGTAAATGGAAAACCAGAAAAAGGTACTAAACCCTCCCATAGAATGCTAGAATTGGGAGTTTCTTTATACATAAAAAAAGGATGTATTTTATTTTATATGTAAGAGTTTTGCCTGCATATATGTATGTGCACCAGGTGCATGCCTGGTGCCCATGAATGTCAGAAGAGGGCATTAGATCTCCTGGAACTTGAGTTATGAGTGATTGTGAACTACCATGTGGGTGTTGGGGACTGAATCCAGATCCTCCGTGAGAGCAACAAGCACCTCTAACTTCTAAACCACCTCTCCAGCCCCTGAATTAGGAGTCTCTTGAGTGATTATAGCCTGCCTTGCTGTTTAGGGTTTTGTTTTGTTGGGCTGTGTGTTAAATGATTTTTTTCCTATTATATTTCAAACCTTAAAATTTCTATTAAGGGGAGAAAACATCAGGGGGAGGATGTGGATGTGAATTAATTGCAGCCAGCCCTTGCTTTTTAGATAACTGCTTAGGACTGATAAGGAAGTCCATTGGACCCTAGGGCTCTGCTGTATGACGCTGTCCTCGGGGCATGTGAACAAATCTTTAGTCACCACAGATAGGGGACCCCACCAATGTTCAACGTGAACCGGTAGTTTATTGGGGTCACTGACAGAGGGGTTTACTCTCAGCAGCATGGATTATTCAAAAGCAGGTACATCATTGAAAGCCCATGTTAGCGTGGATGATGGCTCATGGCAGCAGGAATTCTCTGCACCACTTGCTTGCAGCTAGACTACTGTACTCTATCCTGCACCATACTGGACTCAGCTGTCCATATAGCTTAAGGGGAGGAAGGGGTCTTGCGAATCTGTTACATTTCAGGGACTCCTGAGACTGGGAGGTTATTTAATGTCCTGAGTCTCTGGGAGCTTCTCTATAGTATGAAATGGTTCAATTTAGATGAGATCTCTACGCAGTAGGCACAGCATTTGTATCGTATCCCAGGGGGAAGGTAAGTCAGTTCAGCCTTAGCATGACAATTAGGGGATTAATAATTTAAGCATAGCCCTCTCCGTAATGGCTCAGTACTACTATGTGGATGGGAAAAAAATGTATTGCTGTAATAACAGATCTGTTAAGCAAATAAAGGCATTTGAATATTTGTTATGACTCACCAACAGAATGAGGAACCTCTTGTTTCTGAAACAGAGTCTCAGTATGAAGTTCAGGGTGGCCTCAAACTTGTGATCCTCCTGCCTCAGGCTCCTTGTACAGATAGATGTATGCTACCATGCGCAGCTCCAGAGCAAGGGACTTGTCACTTCTTACAAGAGCTATAGGATATGAAGACATTGGGGGACAGCTCGATCGTGTCACAGCAAATTCATTGTTAGTTGACATTTATGGCCTGCTCAAATATTGACTTCATTCATTTTTTCTGGAAATTTGATTTTATTGAATAACAGCCTGGCAAGTTAATGTAGACAATAGCCCATAATGAACTGTAAAAACTGGAAGATACATGCTATCATATCTGACCCGAGGTGGGGTAGTAGAAGTCACAGAACTTTTTTATTACCTTTTTTAAAGGATATTATTTATTTTTACCATGAGTGTGTGCCTTCATATATATCTGGGTACTATGTGCATGCAGTGCCCATAGGGACCAGAAGAGGGCATCAGACCTCCTGGAACTGGAGTTACAGATGGTTGTGAGCCACTGTGTGAGTACTGGGAGCCAAGCACAGGTCCTCTGCTGAAGCAGCCTGTGCTCTGAATTGCCATTCCTTTAGCCCAAGGGGAGAAACTCCCCCTCCCCCAGGAATCCCTAAAATTAGCTGTAAGTGCTGTGAAAACAAATATGACGGTGATGAAATTAAGCTGAAACCATCTCTGCCACCCACTTAAAAGAGACGTCTCTGGGGGGATGGATTCCTGCGGCAGGTACGTGTGATCCGCTGGGTGTGATTAGGCACTGTGAGGCTGTGAAGATGTAGAGGGGAAGCATTTCCAGCCCTGCTCTCCAAGATCTTACAGCTTAGCGAAGGAGGAAGCGGGTAATAGAACAGCTGCGGCGACAAAAGATGAAGAAATGTGAGCATCAGAGAAGCATCCTAAGTATAAAGCTAAGGGAGGGGAGAGGAAGGAGGCGAGAACCTGGGGTGTGCTTTAATCACAGCTTCTGGAAGGAGAGAGAGAGAGAGAGAGAGAGAGAGAGAGAGAGAGAGAGAGAGAGAGGCAGTTGGTAACTAATGCGTGAGCAAGGCAATGTGGTTGAAAGAACAGCAAGAAAAAAAAGAATGCCAGAGAAGGCTGTAAATTCCTTGTGCTGCTGGAGCCTGGAGAGCTGTCCAGAGTGACTGAGCACTGAGCAGATGAGTCACTGGGGAATGCTGTGGTGAGTGCCTGATGGCATGCATTCCACTTTCCCGGTTAGGAAAGAGTTTTGTTTTTTTTTTGAGGGCAGATTACCAGGGATTTGGAATATGTTTCAGAAAATGACTGTGACTGAGTGCATCGGAACTCTGAACCTGGGATATGTAAGAAACGGTAGAAGGGTGTGTGTGGTTGGTTGTAGGCCGTAGACTTGATGGGCAGTGCAAAAAGGACTGGATCCTGGCTGTGATAATAACCTGACTTGTCTTTTGGATTGACTCCCCTCCTTCCCTCCCTCTCTCCCTCCCTCCCTCCCTCCCTCCCTCCCTCCCTCCCTCCCTCCCTCCCTCCCTCCCCTTCCTCCCTCTGTCCCTCCCTCCTTCCATAGTGATGGGGATAAAGAACAGAGGCCTTGTACATGCAAAGCAAACACTGTCATTGAAGAACATCCAGCATAACTGCTTTGTATGTTTCTAAGGGGAAGTAATACAAAGCTAGACAAATATTTTTGTACTCTCTTTTGTTTTGAATTGATTCATAAAAAAAGTGGGGTGATTCAGAGTGGGTTTATAATACTCCAAGTGAAGAGCAGATAAGGGCAATGTCTCCAGTTTGGATAAGAAACCCAGGTTAGGGAACCCGGAGAACAGCAGTGCTCCTAGGCAAGGCCTTAGCAAGGCAGACATCTGTAGGATGGGGTTTTCTTTGCTTGGGGGAGTCACTTGGCTCCTCCTTCTAGCACTTGCTCTACATGAGGCCTTCTTCCTAAGACCACACCATGCTAGGCTTAGAATGCAGGCCGAATACCTCAGGCTCAGGCTTCAACACTGGAGGACCTGATGAAGCCCCTTGTGTTGGCTCTCTCGTGGCTGAGACTTCTTCCCATCCACTCCCCCAGTGTGACGGAGGTAAACATGGCGTTGCCCTTGGCTGTGGTGGTCAGAACACCCGGCCGGATAGACTGCAGTGACAGCATTTATTAGATGTGTGCTGAACTCTTCACTATAGGAATACGATTTGGAGGTCTTACTCAGAGGCCTTGGCTGTATCTGGGGCTTAATTGAATTTATTACATTCTACACTCAATTATAAATAACCCCTTGCTGGAGCCAGTTATGAATTTTGGAGGGCCGTGAAGTGTTTTTCACAGGGCAGAGTGAAGTGTGTCCATAAACGTGCGTCGAGTTCAACTGTGATGGTTGAATTAGTCCCCCAGTTCCTATTACCTGTCCACCGCAGGATAGGGATAAAGAGGTCATGGCCTGTGCTTTCTAGAAAGGGACACGGAGCGGACGGCGGGTAGGAAGGTACACCAGCCACATCTGTACACGCTCTGGTGTATGTTGGGTGTTTCCCTCAGCCAATCAGCAAGGATCTCTGTGAGTGCAAGGACAGCATGTTCTTCCTTGACGAGTCAATGCTCAGCTGAGGTCTGTAGCTGTTTCTCCATCATCTGTCCGTTGCCCTGGTGGCACATATTAATAATGGCTCAACTGCATCCCTACACTTCCCTCCTCTTGTCCTTGTCTTTCTCCCTTGTTTTTCTTTCTTGCTTTGCTTTTATGCAATCTTTTTCTTTCCTTTTCACCCAAGGGTCATCTATCTTTCAAGGCTTAGTTCAACTGCCTCCTCTTCTAGAGGAAAACTTCTAGAATCCTTCTTTTCTTCTGGGCTTTTATGTATGAAAGTAAAACACAGTTTTACAACACAGTTCTTAAGTCATCCACCTGTAGAAAACACAGGGTTGTTTACAGTCTTGTGACGTGATGGAGCGGAGTGTGACATGGAGGATAGGCTGGACCGCTGTGTTAAATGCCCACATTGGGAATGCACATCAGCAGGACAGGCATCACCAGCACAACTCCATCATCTCCAGGAAGCTTCTCTAGTAACGCCTTGAGGACACTGTGACTTGTCTTTGCATGGATGTGACTGATCTAACATTGCCCTGTATCTTCTTTGGGTACCGCATCTGAGCCATCTTCGGGTCCTTCACAGAGCTCTTCCTAATACTGAGTGCACAGTATTCTTCATAGCACATGAGTCAATGATTTTTTTTTTTAATTGAAATGTTGAGTAGATCCAAAAGTTTGGGAAGATACCAGACTGAATTCCCTGGATAATATGTAAATAGTAAATTGGTTCACTTTTCAGCCTTTATGCTTTTTGCAATCTTTTTATTTTCCTTATCACTCGTGTATGATACATTTATCACAACATAGAGTTAATGTGTTAATACGCCTTTCCCTCCCGGCCCCATCTGTTCTCCAGAAGGGGTTCATCTACTTCCTTATTGATGAATAATCATTATATATCATTATGTACAAGGTGCTGGGCTTGATAAATCGAGGGGGTGTTCAATGATGAGAAGGTAAGACTCTTGCTCAGAAGGACTTTGGGCAGTGATAAGCCTGCTTTCAAGTTCATGGTGTGAATGTTGGTGTCACTGGGCGGCCAGAGTCAGTGGAAGAAAAAGGTGGCAAGGTGGAATGAAGGTCAATTGTGGCGGCCGGGAGGGAGGGTTTTAGTCCACACTGTGGAGTTATTCAGAGATTCTGAGCAAG
Organism: Peromyscus maniculatus bairdii; assembly: GCF_049852395.1. NCBI lineage: Eukaryota > Metazoa > Chordata > Mammalia > Rodentia > Cricetidae > Peromyscus > Peromyscus maniculatus. The sequence continues at coordinate 26,864,129 of NC_134868.1, read as the reverse complement.
GAGGCGCTGGGGACATTAATCTGGTCATCCCTGTGCAGGGCAGGACATACACTTCTGGTCCATAGCATGGACCTTGGGTGCCTACTTGCTCTCTGTGGAGAATCTGTCCTTGGCCTCTCTCTATTCGGTAGAACTTGTCCTGCCACTTGGTGTCTCTTAAGAGAAATCTTAGAGGAGGCCAGTTCAGTCTCACAGTAGTTCTGGTATGATTCTACTAAGATTTTGGTTGATGCTTGAGGAATGTAGACACCCTTCCAGGCTGTATGTGGGTACCATTCAAATCTAGGTGTGCTTGACACCAAACCTGAGCTATTTCTACCATATTTTGTTTTAACTTTAAAAATTACATTTACTTATTTATTATGTGCGCGCGCGCGCGCGCGCGCGCGCGCGTGTGTGTGTGTGTGTGTGTGAGAGAGAGAGAGAGAGAGAGAGAGAGAGAGTGTGTGAGTGTGTGTGTGTGTGTGTGTGTGTGTGTGTGTGTGTGTAGTACATAGTCCACACTTGGTGTGTGGAGGTTAAAGGACAGCTTGTAATAGTCAAATCTCTCCTTCCACTGTGTGGGTTTCAGGGATTGAACTGGACTTCTCAGGCTTGATATCAAATAAGTGCCTTTATCCACTGAGCCGTCTCGCTAGCCTCACTGTGGTTTTGAAAGGGTTTGCTTCAGAGGAGAACCTGGCAACCATACAGTGCATACCAATTTCAGCTTTTGGCAACTGGATGGAAACTGAGAGGCAGTGAGTATCTTTTAAAAGTATGTTAAGACAATTCTCAGTTTATCTGTTGAGGTCAACCAGGAAACCCTAGAATATACCTTGATTTTTGCAAAAAAACAAAATAGGGGGAGGGGTTTCTTCAGCATTTCAGTCCACGAGTAACAGTATCCTAACAGGCAAAGTGTTCTCTCACTGTCAACATAGAATGAACTGCTGCTGGAGGTCAACTTGGGCTCTAATTTGCATTAGCACTTACATGCATAGTAGTCCAAGTTGTTGACTTTAAAAAGTAACTCTAAAAAAGTAAAATGGCCCTTCTTGGAAGACTAAAGATAGACATCCAGCCACAGTTGTAAAAAGTCTCATCAAAACAATATACCCTTTTATGAATTATGCCTCAATTAAAAAAAAAAGTAGCCCCAAATAAGAAGCAGCTCTGAAAAAGAAAATATAACTTAAGATATTTGAAAAAAACAAGGTGAATACAGGTTCAAAAGTAATTAAGATATATTTTCTTAAGGCTATCTAGAATTAGGCTTTAAAGAATTCTACCATTTCAAGTTTACCACTAGTTACTAGATACCTATTTACAAACAAGATGTTCACCTTTTTTGTTCCTTTATCAAGAGAAAAATCTACCTTCAGACTATGAGGGTGGTGATGGGGAGGGACTAGAAAACAAGATTCAAAAAATCCCATGCAAATATCACATTTTTCAAATGGAAGAACTCCAAACTGCACTAGAAGTTCCAATCACTAAGACACTTTCCATTGAAATGATTTAAGTACAACTACATGGCACCAAGGTTTAGGCCTAATATAGTCCTGACAACCAAGTCCTTGTTTTCTGGAAGAAAGGCCTCAAAAATCCCACTCAATTCCATATAACAATACTTCAAAGATCAATTAGGTTTTCCTTTCCTTAATATTTTTGTTTTTGACTTCTAATCCTAAAGACTAGATTAAAACTTAGCTCATTTCCCAGAAGGCATTGATTCCCTTTGCTCTATGAAAGAGTCCACCAAGACCTCTTCCTCAAAACCATCTAGCCCTCAGCCTCCAGCCTTTGCTTGTGATGCATCTTTCTCAACATCCTGAAAAGGTAATGTAGGTAAAATATGCTCATAAACATTAAAACTAGTTGTTAGAAAGATGTAACTAGTTTTATAATTTAAGTTTTAAAGCATAAATACTTGCAGCTTAATCTGCACTGACAATGATTGTCGAAGCCTAGAATTCAACATTTACAAATTCTCATTCACACACACAAAACACACTATTATCACACAACTTGTGTCTTGAGAGAATCTTCTGCTTTTTAAATCTTTGGCCTCCCAGTCAATCCCAAGTTCAACCAACTTTTCCGAGTTCTGGTAGTTACCTGGACCACTGAGGCCTTGCCACAAGACTTCTTCTCTTTTGAAACATCCTTTTACTCTAGATATTAGGATAGCTACACCAGCTTGTTTCTTCTGTGATGTATGTTGGTGTGGGATTATCTATTGCTTGATTTTTCATGGATGTGTTTAGCTTCTTTGGGTTGAATTTTCCCTTCTAGTGCTTTCTGTAGGGCTGGGTTTGTAGACAGGTATTGATTAAATCTGGTTTTATCCTGGAATATTTTGTTTACTCCGCCTATGGTGATTAAGAGTTTTGCTGGGTATAATAGTCTGGGTTGGCATCCGTGGTCTCTTAGTGTCTGCATGAGATTTGTCCATGATCTTCTAGCTTTCATAGTCTCTATTGAGTAGTCTGGTGTTATTCTGATGGGTTTACCTTTATATGTTACTTGGTCTTTTTCCTTTGAAAAAGACCACTTGCGGAGGTGGAAGGGCCCGGTGGCAGCGGCCGACAGGGACGCCACGTGGCCTGTCTACTTCTGTGGACCGCCGCCAGGCCTGAATGTCTCTGTCGGCCACCGCCGGTCCTGTCCACCTCCGTCTGCTTATCTCTGCCGCAGGGCCTGTCCACCTCTGTGGGCCGCCGCTGGGTCTGAATGTCTCCGCCAGCAGCCGCTGGGCCTAAATGTCCCTGTCAGCCACTGCCGCCGGACCCGTCTACCTCCGTGGGCCGCTGCCACAGGCCTACCTGCGTCTGCTTGTCTCCGCCATCACCGCCTCCTGCCTGAGATGATAGTCTTAGTTCAGAAATGATCTGAATGTAGATTTCCAGTCTACGTGTACAGCTGGCTAAGTGAGATCGCTTTCACAGTTCTGCATGTATCCCATCGGCTCCCCATTAGTCACTGAACTCTTAAAACTGGTATTGTAACATTATTACAATGTTTTGCTCCAATTTTATAAACTTTACAGTACAATATGTGTTCCTTTTCTGAGGCAAACCAAAGGTATATTTCTCAAGGTTCTGCTGCTATCAGCAGCGTTGATGGAGGATTTTTTATACATTTGTAATAGATAGAAATAAACCAGAAAAAAAGAAGAAAAAAAAAGTGGTGGAGGAAAAGGTGAACACTGCAAGATTACTCAAAAGGGCTGAGAGTTGCAAACGCCAAGATTGGCTTTGCATAGTAAATGCAATAGAACAGCTCTGAACTATAGCTTACTTTTCCTGGTTTGGTCTGACAGAATGATTGAATGTTTTTGTACAATAATCAGAGCCTTAAAAACAAGGATTTGGTGAGATTGTAAAATGGTGTGCCACTTTGGCAAAACAGTCTGGTGGTTGGTCAAAATGCAAAACATTGTTACTCTGTTACTCAACAATTCTACCCTTAGGAATATAACCTCAAACTACTGAAAATGTGCACCTATGAAACATGTACATGAAGGTTTACAGCAGTGTGTTGCTAATAGTAAACAACTCAAATAGCTATCAAATACTGGAGAGAAATAAAATGTGGCTTATTCATACAATAGAATATTATTAAGACATAAAAATGAATGAGAAACTGACAGATTAAATGACTTTGGTGAACCTTCATAATTTCATTTGTAGATCTTTCCATTTCTAATTTATAAATACATTTGGGGTTATAAATTATAAATGTACTGCCTCCTGTCAACATTGTATACTTCTATTTGATGATTTCTGTGTCAAACATTATATGGAAATGTGTCCAAGTACTTTCTGTATTAACTATGAATGAATAGAACAAAATAAATCGCCTGTGATGGAAAAAAAAAAAGAAAAAAGAAAAAAAAAAAAAAAGACAATTCTCCTGCTTACAAGGCAGAGATGTGTTCCTGTGTCAGAGAGCTCCCTGGACCTAGAGTAGGGTGCAATATTAGCTCTTTACACTTGGAGTTCATTGGTAATAATGGCTTCCCCCACGGAGAAACTCAGTGCCTAAGTTTTATAGTTTGGATTTGTGTTATGGAACCAAACTTACCTAACTTAAGGAGCTGTATTATATGTGGTGGTGGTGGTGGTGATGATGATGATGATGATGATAAAATGAACAACAATAAGTAGGCATCCTTTATTGGTTGATCACTAGCAGAAGGGCAGCTTAAAGGAAACCCCTGGAGGAATTCTGGCAAGAAGGGGGTGGTCATGAACTTGGATGTGAAGAAGAGAATCATTTCATCTCATAGCAGGGCAGCACGGTGGCTTTTTCTAGAGCAGATGTTTCTTTTCTCTGCATTTGGGAAGTTATTTGCTTTCAAGGTGCTCTGCAAGCAATGAGACAGCAGAAAAACTTGTAGCTTTCTGCAAAGCTTCGTTGGGTGTCAGTAAGCTGGTCCTTCTGAGCATCCTGTCCACTGACTTTTCTAACCGATGTATTAGACATATTTGTATCAGAAGTGGGCTACCCTCAAAATGTACCCTTTTCCTTCTTTATATCTTTCTAATGAGTGTGGGTGTTTTGCCTGCATGCATGTCTGTGCGGCATGTGCAAGCCTAGTTCCAGAGAAGGCTGGAAGAGTGTGGTGCATCCTCTGGAACTGAAATTGTAGGTGCTTGTGAGCAGCCACGTGGGTTCTGGGAATTGAACCTGGGTCCTTTGCAAGAGCAGACAGTGCTCTTAACTGCTAAGCCATCTCTGTGGGCCCTGCTGTTTCTTTCTTTGTGGTGTCAGGAGTTGGCCTCTTGCATGCTGAGCAATTGCTCTACCACTAAGCTATAGCCTGAGCCCTGAACAGACCTTTTTATAGATCTGTCAAGTACAAGAAGGATGTGGGTCTGTAATCATTTAGATTCTGCCCATATGCTGCCATGCTCTCCTTCGAAAGCTCTAACTCCATGTCTACCCTTTCTCCTCATGTACCTTTTTTTTTTTTTTAAAGCAAATCTCCGTGAGGATTAGCATTCCCTTCTTCCTCCTTGTTTTTACTGTATGTGTATAGGTGTTTTGCACGCATGTGTGTCTGTGTGCCATATGCACGCCTAGTGCCAGAGAAGGCTGGAAGAACATGTTGGATTCGCAGGAACTGGAGTTAGAGATGGTTGTGAGCTGCCACATGGGTACTGGGAATAGAACCTGAGACCTCTGGAAGAGCAGTGAGTGCTTTTAACTTCTGAGCCACCTGTCCGGCCCCCTCATGTACCACCTTAATATACTTTCCCCATATATAGCCTGTCCCTGGCTTACGATGGTTTGGTTTATGATTCGTCGACCTAATGATGCTCCCCCCCCCCCCCCCCCGGGGTAGTGATATGCATCAGTATATTTTCTCGTGATTGTAGGCAGTGCAGCTAGCCACAGCTCCTATCCAGCTAGCTACAGGACCACAAGCTCTATGAGCACGCTGCAGTATGCTGTGTGGCTGACCTGTGGTGCATAGGTGTGACCCGTGAGTTTTCAACTTGACTGTGGCCTGCTGGGATGTCGCCTCCCTGGGAGCTGCAGAGCATCTTGCTGCTATTTTTCGGGTGTGCATGAAGACATAGCAGTTCTTTCTGGGCTTGCCAGCTTAAACGGTTGCTGCCAGAACACCTTGCTTTCAGAGAGGAGAAGAGGGACATTGTGAATCGACCTCCCTTCGACTCCTGGAACGAGACACTGTCTTTGAGCTTGTTTATCTCGCGTGTTCTGTGAGACAGTGACCGTTCAGAGGAGATGCTGATGCGGGTGGGGGGGGGGAAGAGGGTCCCTTTTTCTTCATTTTCCATGTAGAAAATGAGATGAGATCGAATCCATATGCTTGGAAATCTGATGGTGGCACTTGACTTGCTGACTTGCACAAAGTGGTACAGTCTAGGTGCGGGGACAGGGGTGGGTGGGTTGGGGGGGCAGGGGAGGGAATGGATGGGAAGGGGGTGGAGGGGGGGGCACAAGCACACTCAGTTTCCCCAGCATGGTTTTAACTTTCTAATGTCTCAAAAGCCAGACTGCTGTTTCAGATATAAAATTGTTCTGGAAAGTAGTTATTTTAGAAACTGATGGAGTAAAATATACAATTTTGTAATTTAGCTGTATCTGGAAAATAATTTATTTGTGTAACCCCACACAGCTTTAAAAAATCTTTTTATTTTTGCAAAATTATTACATTTAGTATTTTCAAAAAAATCGTTCATAATCATAGATTTTTTTTAAAAAAAGAAACACCTTATGCACATAACTAAATAGCTCGAGAAACATTCATTGCTGTCATTTAAAAATTTTTGGTGCTTATTGCCAAGCTTTGAGCTGGAAATTTTGTACCTATTTATAGTCCATAGTACATGTGACATGTCAAGTATTCTCATTTTCCCCCCTTTTTGGTGTGTGTGTGTGTGTGTGTGTGTGTGTGTATGTGTGTATGTGTGTGTGTGTAGACCAGAGAACAACATTGGGTATCATTCTTCAGGTGCCCTATAACTTAATTTTAAAGATTTATTTTTATTGTATGTGTACAAGTATTTAAATGCATGCACACATTCGAACCATGTGTGCACAGTGCCCATGGAGGCCAGAGATGGCACCAGATACCCTAGAATTGGAAGTTATAGACAGTTGTGAGTTGCCATGTGTGTCCTGGGAACCAAATCTAAGTTCTGAGGTGCCTTTTACCTCGGAGTCATTAGCCCCAGAGGAGAGGCTTCCCCATTGGGAAGAACTTGGTTTTTGACAGTCTCTCATTGGCTGGCCCGTTCATTAGGCTGGACTGGCTGGCCCAAGCTCCAGGACTCTTCCTGTCTGCCTTCCAGTGCTGGTCTTCTGAGTGTGTGCTACCGCCTTGGCTTTTTGTTTAAAATGCAGGTTCTGGGGATCAAAGTCAGATTTTCATGCTTCCAAAGCAAGTGTTTCACGGATAGAACCATTGCCTACCCCCTTGGTGGGTTTATTTTGTTTTTGTTGGTTTATTTTTTGATACAGGGTCTAGCAATGTAGCCTGGGCTGGCCTGAGATGCCTGCCTTAGCCTCCCAAGTGGTGGAATTGCAATACTTGTTTTGCATTTCTCTTCATTTTTTTTTTCCTTATAAAACCTGCCAAGAGCATAGAGGCGCTCAGTAACCTGCCTAAAGCCACGGAGTTAAGTAATAGCGCTACAGTTTGAAGTCAGGCAGATTCAGCCAGGTCCCGTGCTGCTGCCTAAAATGCTATCATTGCTGTGGCAGGGGACATAAGAAAACTAGCCACATGATGCTGTGACAAGACTTTGTCTTTCTCCAGAGCCTCTGAGGATAGGTATGGCTTTGCCTTTTAGTTCTCTTCCATGCCCCTGGTAGGTTAGGGCTAGAATGATTTTCCTGGAGCAAAACCTTTAGTTTTTGACTGGAGAGATGGCTTCAGAGTGCTCTTCCAGAGGACCTGAGTTTCTTTCCTAGACTCCACATTGGACAGCTTATAACTGCCTCTGCTCCAGCTCCAGGGGACCCAAGGACGTCTGCATACACTTCACACACACACACACACACACACACACACACACACACACACACACACACACACACACCCCTCAAAAACAAAATAAAACACACAATGCCTGAACAAAACCAAAACCAAAACAAATCCCACAAACCTCTGGTCTGTACATTTATGGGGAAACTGTCACTTGGAAAGCATTCTTTGGGAAAGAATCGGAAGTCACTTCGGAGAGCAAGTCCCTGGTCAGTGTCCCCACACTTCCTCTTCTTCCTTTTCTGCTGGCTGCTAGGCCAAGAACGGCAGGGGACAGTGCTCTGTCTTACTTCCGGGCCCTGCCTTCCTGCCTCTTTCTCCACTGAAGCACTGAAGGGCAGGATGAGTCTTGGCAGCCCCTTCTGGGCTCCCTGTGTTCTCTAGATGGAAGCTGCAGAGGGTGCTGTGGGATCTCGGGCTTTGGAGCCAAGCTCATTTTCCTTCTGGGTTTGTTGTGATGGAGTCATGTTTGTTTTTATCTGCACAACCCTGGGGTTATGCAGGGTCACAAGACTTCCTTTTGGAGGAAAAGTCCCAGCCAGTGTGCTTATCTTCTTGTTCCATCTGTGTGTGTGGGTGACTGCATTTTTAATTGTCTTTCATTTAATCTAAACAAAGACTGAACAAGGCTAAAAAGTGTTGGGCACAGCGAACAATGGAGGCCTGTGTGTTCTGTGTTATATATGGGCTTGGGAAGACCATACATTTCAGGTTCCAGACCTGGGGAGACAGTTGCCACAGTCAGAGACATGTCCAAAAACTATCCAAGCATCTGTGTTTGAGAACCCAAAGGGCACACGTAGAGAAAGACTGTCCCCTGGGGATTTCCTATTAGCAATTTTATCTCCGAAGATTGAAGTTCAGTTGTGAGTACCCAGTGCTTAGGCTAATGGAACTCAGTGTTCCTGCATCAGATATAACATGGACTAAGGCGCAGACAGAACTGTCTTAAAATGATGGCGGCCATGGTACCGATGTCACAGGGTGACCGAGCTTCAGGGAGAGCACACACCAAGTCAAATGGCAGATACTCATTGCCTCATCACTGCCGCCAGGACCTCCCACCCCCCACCCCACTGTCACCCGAGAGATGTGGAAAGCATGTTTTTTGAGGCAAGTTTTGATTTTTGCATGTATATATTTATAAGCAGTTCAGTTCAGGCACAGCTAGTTTTAAGTGTTTGGGCCCTTTTAGAAGGAGTCTTGAGGACGCCTTCACCTTGACCCTCTTTAGTGTGGTGTGTGCTCAGGGATGTCCCAGAACCTGAGCGTTTTTGGTGCATGTCATCCTTCCCACATTGCTGTGATGTCCTCTTCCTTCCAATCACAACTGAGTGATAAAAGAAACGCAGGCAGGTAAGCGTCCAGGCTTTTTGGTTTTGTTTTTTCCTCCAATGGTATCAAGTTTCACCCATCCTGCTGTCCACCTTTAGTTCTGGTTTCACACCACGGCCTTTGCGGAGGAGGAAGGCTTGTCCCTGTAGAAGAAGCATAGCTCCCAGTTTCCGTAGGTGATGTAGACCTCATCCATGTGCATACAGAAACAAATAAGAAGCTCGATATAATTACCTATCAAATTATAAGACATTTTACCTTCCTAATAACTTTCTGGAATAAAACATTTACATTCACTTATTTACTTGTTTGTTTGTTTTGTATGCGTGTGAGGGTGGGTGTGCCATGATGTGAGCGCGGAGATCAGAAGATGACTTTCCAGAATTCATTCTCTTTCCATAGTGTGGCTTGCGGGACTGGAACTCAGGTTGTCGGCCTTAGCAGCACGTGCCTTTTCTAGCTGAGCCATCTTGGTGGCCCCAAATCAGGTATTAAACGTCATAAGAGAACAAACAAGGGTACAACAAATGTATTTATAGAGAAGATTTAGGATATTTTGAATCCTTTTAATTCTTATCTTATAAATGAACATTTTATGCATTAGGTCAGTAAAAGACGATACTCTTATTTACGTGGCTAGGTAAACCCTTTTCAAAGGATGTAATCATTTAAATGCTTACTTAAAATTCAAATTTTGTAAAAATATTCAGGAAACACATTTTCCCACTTTCTAATGGGGACAGAGTTTGCATTAAGTTCTTTCATATTAGAACTAGAAAATGCTGTTATTTACTAACTTAAATCTAGCGTGTGCCAGATAAATTTGTAATGTGAGTACAGTTTAATGACCAGGATGCCCATTTTCCTGCACAGAAGGGAAGCAACAATAATATATTCCAATGTTGGAAATAACTTGAAATCCACTGCCATTACTTATAACCCAAAGGGTACAGAAGTCTGGAAGTTACTATCATGACTCCTCTGGCACTGTGGTCTACCCTGAGTTGACATGAAGCTATCCATAGCTTTCATTTGTCCCAGTCAGTGGGGATGTGTATGCTTTGGTGCAAAATATTATTTTCCTAGATTAAGAGGGTCTACCCTAAACACAGCTGGAGGTCTTGTGTTCCATATGGTATGCGTGCCTTATTATCTTTCTAAATCCAAACACTTCGAATTCTGAAACACTCCTGGCCCAAAGGTCTTGAACAAAAGATGGTAGCTTGTTGTAGTGCAGTGATTTTTACAGCCACAGGATTCTCCCATCTTGGTTTTTCCAAGAACAGCCCCACTTTTTTTCTTAGATAAGTCTCATCTATGTAGCCCAGGCTGGCCTTACTTTTGATTCTGTTGAGGTCTGTCCCTCTTTATATCTGCTTCCAGGATAGCCACTAATAATAAGGCCTGATCCGCACTCAAAATTGTCCCAGCTTGGTCAATAAATTACATGATCATCATGGACTGTTGGTTATAGGCACCGTGGTGCTACTGGTAAGAATTATTAAGTTCCTAGTGAATTCCTGTATGTGGAATTTAAAACAAGCAAGATTCTGATTATGTCTTGTAAGTCTAAAATAATATACCATTATTTATAAGAAGTAATCTTAAAATATATTCCCTACTGCCTCCTTTGGTAGAATTCCCTCCAGCACGTATGGGTAGATGGATGATAGATAATGCTTTTCATCATAGATAATCATTTTCCTATTGCCTATGAATTTATTCCCTTTGGTCATCATGATGCTTGATGTTACTACCGTCATGGTCCTTACACACCCACTGGGGATACTTTGCAAGATTCCCAGTGAGTACTTGCAGCTGTGGATAGTACTGTAGATAGAGATAGATGCAGACTACTTTTTTCTGTGCATGCCTACCTCTGAAGTTTAATTATGAGTTAGGCAGACTGGGATATCAAGCATGAGGGCCAGAGAGATGGCAGTTAGGAGTGCTTGCTGCTCTTCCAGAAGGCTCTAGTTTGGTTCCAGCATCTTACAGCCACCTGTAGCTCCAACTCCAGGGCATCTGACGCACTCTTCTGGCCTTTGAAAGTTACCTGTAATCATGTGCACATATCCTTCTACACACACACACACACACACACACACACACACACACACACACACTCTACAAAAAGAGATAAAGAACATCAATAATAAGATAGAACCGTTCCAACAATATAACACAATAACTTACTTTAAATTTTTTGAATTGTTGAGTTTTGGAACTTCCATTGAATATTTTCAGACAGTGGTTGACCTCCAGTAATTGAAACCATAGAAATATGATAGAAATAGAATAGATAAGGGAGGCTACTGGAGTAAGTTACTGGTTATTTATTTTAAAATATTTATTAACCTTTGGCTTTTGCTATACTCTATCCAAGGCCTGAGAACACAATGATAAAAAAGAATTGGTTTTGTTCATGGAGATTTCTTAACTAATAGGGCACACAGATTCGGGGGGCTTTATTTGGGGAGGTTGAGAAATCTTGCTTAGGGAGAAATTTTAAAGCTAAATCAGAAAACTGAGTAAGTCAGTGTGTTAGTTACCTCTTTGGAGGGTGGGATGGGGCAGGCGGCACTAGGTTGTCCTCCCTGGCCAAGAACTCACTGTGTAGACCAGGTTGACCTTGAACTCACAGAGATCCACCTGCCTCTGTCTCTAGTGCTGGGATTAGAGACGTGCACCTCCACACACCCTCTTGGTTACCTTTTTATTGCTGTGACCTGGTTTCTGGCAGGAAACAAGGGAGGGAAGGTTTATTTTGACTGACCTTTGACCATACAGTCCATTGAGACTAAAGGGGATGGTGGTGGAGATGGCTGTCTGCTGTAGCCCTAGGAGAAAGAGGCTGCCGACTCATATCTGAATGGATCAGCAAGCACTGAGGAGACAGGAGCTGGAGCTGGGCTACAAACCACAAGGTCTGCCCAATAGCAATGTCCTTCCTCCAGCTAAGTGCTCCCTCCTCAGTGTTCCAAAGAAGGACCCCCCTCCCCCCCCCCCCCCCCCCCGCCCCAACCTTCCAAAACATCACTGCGAGTCAGAAACTGAGTATTCAAACATGGCAGCCAATGTGGGACCTGTCACTTTCTCAAACTGTAGTGGCAAGTGAAGGAGGACGTACTTGAGGCTGAGGGACAGCAGGTGAAGGAAGAGGTCTTGGGGAGACACTCCCTGCCCCCCCAACAGTTTGGGGAGCAAGGCCAGTCTAGAACAGGGGCTGGAAGGGAGTCAATGAATGCGTGTGACATCAGCAGGCTTTCAGCAGAGCGACAAGATCTTACTTGTGTTTTTAGACAGTGTTCTGGCTGCAGGGCCAGTGCAGCGGCAGGGCTGTGGGCGGCGCAGGGCAGGCGGGATGGCTGTTTGGTACAGTCTTTGTAGAAGGAAGCAATTGTTCTTGGAGCCGCTGGCTTGGCTTTCCATGCTCACAGAGTCTCAGCTGTTCCCCCCTGGACAATAGTTATATGTGCTCTGCTTGGTACTCCAAGGTCAGCCCAGTGACGGCAATGTCCAGCCTGGCTGGGACAAGCAGAGCTGAAGGCTCATTCAGGCTTCCTTCTGCAAATGAGGAAAAGTTGCAAATGAGAAACAGTGAAGCCCTGACTCATGGTGGGACTCTGTGGAGCCAAGTTACCCGAAAGGCTGCGGGAGTGGGAATTGTCGTCGTCGTGCTCGAAAATGAACCGATGCTGAGAAGGACAACTTTAGGGGCTGCTGGAAGACGGAGAGCTTTTAGGAAATTGCCTGCTGAGTCTGGGTGGTGTGGGAGCTTCTAAGATATGCAATCTGTGGCTGCCTAGGAAGGGATGCCCCTGATGTTTTTCTTTGCTACCAAAGTAACCTATGGGAGGTGAGACAGTACTCCTGGGAAATCAATGGCATTTTAAAAATGTAAAAAGCTGCCCTTAAATGTTAGTATAGGAATTTCACCGGAGGTATGTCTTTGGTGTCTAAATTCGAGAGACTCTAAGCAAGCAGGCAACCTCCTTGGTCATCTTTTAAATTTTCTGTACACCCTAACAGTTTAAGTGAATTATGAGCCGGGCCTGCCCATCTCTCCCAGGAAATGAAGCTCAGAGGTTCATTGATGAGATAATTGTGGCTTCGTTGGGTTGCCCCTGCATGCAGGCAGGACGGATGGGCAATGGTGTATGTGTTTAGTGTCTCGGTGCGTGGATTAGGAAGACTGGTCAGGAGCTTAGCTGAAGAGACTTCACAAAGAGGCTTTTCTAGGGTTTGTTATATTTGCAGAAATTTGTTTCCCCCCTGTCTTGTAAATTATTTACATATTTTGCTGTTGTCTTCTCTGCCAAGTCCTTTCCTTTTGAACTAATTTCAGACTTAGACTGAAGTTACAAGAATAGCAGCACAAAGAATCCTTTTTTTCCACCCCCCACTCCCAGAACCCCGAGAGAGTTACTTCCTAACTCTGATGTCCTTTCTCTCCCGAATACATGAGTCTCTTTCCTACGTTAAAGACACTCTTCACCACAGTGTGACCACCAGAACCAGGAAATGCATGGGTGCATTGGTACCATTAATCCACAGACCCATTCAGGTTTGCCAGATGTCTCAATAATGGCCTTTGTGCCTGATCCCGGGGGCCTGGCATTGCATTCAGGAATCCTTCCTTTTTAATCTGTCCTCAGCTTGCATGGACTTGACACTTTTGACAATTACAGGCCATTAGCCTATAGAGTATCTGCCAGTCTGGCCTCATTGGGTATTTCCTCCTGCTGTTGTTCAGGCCATGTACTTTTAAATACCATCCTTACAGGTTTGATGCCCTCATCTACCATTCTCGTGGGTTATATACGACTCTGATCTGTCCCTTTACTGATGATATCCTTTCATCACTCGGGTAAGGGGTTATTAGCCTTTTCTGTCGTAAAGTTACCTTCCCCTTTGTAGTAAAAATATTTTATAAGAGGTACTTTAGGACTATGGCGATGCCCCATTTATCAGCCCATCTTTCTTCTCCTCCTCCTTCATTTTTACATTTACTTATTTATTTTGGCATGTGTGAGTTGGGAGTACACGTTAGGATGGGTGTGTGGAACTCGCCGTAGTCAATTCTGTTTTGCTACCGTGTGTGTGTGTGTGTGTGTGTGTGTGTGTGTGTGTGTGTGTGTGTGTGTGTGTGTTCCAGGGATTGAACTCGGGCTGTCAGGCTTGGCAGCCTGTGCCTTTACCCACTGAGCCGTCCCACCGGCTCTGTTTTTTGCTCCTTGAGACAGGATCTCATGATATAGCCTAGGGTGGCCTCGGAATCACTGTGTAGCTTTTGCAGGCCTCGAACTGGTGACAATGCTCCTGCCTCGGGCTCCCAGGTGCTGGGTGTACATACAGCTGTACCAACATGCCCTGCTTTTCACTGACGCCTCTTAATTGAAGAATTACTGCTTTGCTAGATACCAAATGTTAATCCCCGGTTCCCATTGTTCTCCTATGTTCGTTGATTGACATTCTACTTCATGGAAAAGCTGGCTCCATGTTTACTTATTCAAGGATCCTTACATTCTTCTTATTACTGACTTGATGTTCAAATTCTGATTTGGCCAGTGCAGACCCTTTAAGCTGGAATTGGCTGCTTTTTTTTTCTTTTTCAATATGTTCTGTTTTCCTTTGAAAGCTTTCCTATTTTCTTGTCCCCAAATAAGTAAGGAAACATTGTGCTTAAGTCTTGTCTTTTGTGTTCCCTGGCCTAGCCTTGGAATCGGCCATTGCTCTAAGCATCTCGGGCTCTGGTTAGTGGAGTAGTCAGAGACTAAGATTGGAGCTGGTGGTGCATTTATTGACGCACCCTTGACATGTGTCTTAGGGTTTGTATGGCTGTGAAGAGACACCACGACCATGGCAACTCTTAAGGAAAACATTTAATTGAGGGGGTTCGCTCCCAGTTTCAGAGGTTCAGTTCATTATCCTCATGGTGGGGAGCATGGTGGTGTGCAGGCAGATGTGGTGCTGGAGGAGTAGCCGAGAGTCCTGCATCTTATCTTGCAGGCAGCAGGAAGTCAAGTGAGACACTGGGCAGTATCCTGAGCTTAGGAAACTTCAAAGTCCACCCCCACAGTGACACACTTCCTCCAACAAGGCCACATCTCCTAGTAGTGCCACTCCCTATGAAATTATGGGGGCCAATTACAGTCAGACTACCACAATGTGTTGGTTGTTTATCCCAGACCCTCTGAGAGGACAGGGGTAGAGAATACATATATGCATGCACATACATGTATGTTTATAATAATATATATGCATACATACTAACACATACACGTGCTTTTCACACCTACATTTATTTCTGTATTTTAATATGTGAAAAAAAAAAAAACCATGAATCCAAATCAGTTCTCTCACTACTGCCCAGTGCCTTCTGTGATTCTAGCCTTCTGACTGGGTAACTTCCTTCCACTTATTCTGACTGAGTTCTGTACTCACCCAGTTGCCTGCACATAATGCTGTCAGGCTCCATGGTTGCCTGGCTGCAGTCCGGATGTGTTCCTTGTCCCCTGCACAGGGCTGCCGCCTCCTATGGAGGAGCCTGTCATCTGTCTCCCAGCTGCCGTCCCCTCTCTCCCTGCGTCTGCCCTCACCGCCCCCCATGGCCGTCCTTCTTCCACAGGCAAGGATGCCACTGCTGCCTCTTCCCTGGTGAAGCTCACCCCATGCCAGTGCCCACACTCAGCACTCGGGCCTTCTCTCCTTTCGTGTGCCCGTGGCCGCAGACTGGCACTGAAAGCAGCGGAAATGGAACCTCTCGTAGTTCTGAAAGCCAGAAGTCGGAAGTCAAGGTGTTGGCCAAGCTGCTTCCTTCTGGAGACCCAGGGGAGAAGCTGCTGGGCACCTTCCTAGTGTCTGGTGGTTGCTGGCAGGTCTTGATTCTCTGGCTTGTAGATAGATGGATTGCACGTGTCTCTCTCTCTCTCTCTCTCTCTCTCTCTCTCTCTCTCTCTCTCTCTCTCTCTCTCTCTCTCTGTGTCTGTCTGTCTGTCTGTCTGTCTCTTTCTCTGCATTTTGAGTGTGTTCCTGTCAGTGCCCAGACGTCATCTACATTGAAAGACATTGGTCATATGGGACTTGAAAAATGAGCCTGTTGGGGCTCAGTCTACACGACTTCACATGTAATTAAGGGAGCCTGAATATACCACCCCAGATACACTTCTTTGCTATTTTTCAAGCTGATGAGTCTGAGAAACTCAGGCACAGGAGTGGGTCTGGGAAGCTATGATTTTGTAAAAAAACAATCTGAAGCATACATTTAAAAGAAAATGTGCATTAGAGAGAGTGTTAGGGTCAGAGAGGGTTACCATGACCACTTTTATTACCCAGGACTATATCTGGCCAACACATTTCATACATATATAACCACAACCCCTCAGAAAGGCCCACATGCTTTTGTAGCTCAGGATGTTGCTTACACTTCAATCATCTGCTTCTTTTGGAGTCTCACATTCAATGGGATGCCTGTGTGTGTGTGGTTTAGATGGGCTTTAGACACAGTTTTTCTCTTGATAACCTGCCTCATGCCATCTTAATTTGCAGCCCAGCTAACGAGTCTAGAAACCCACCCTTTCCCTCCCGTGGTAGGCTCACTTGAATCTGGGATGGCCTCCTATTAATGTGAGCATATCTGCAGAGACTCCCCCTTTTTCCCATGATGTCCCATTCCCAGTATTGGGTGGATGAGAATGTTGGGCTGGGGGGCTTGTGGGAGGGTGATTCAAGCTAGTGTATCTGCTTACTCTGCCCTGCTGAGTGGACATTTGGACTAAGTCATTTGCATGAGATGCGGAGGAGGGAGGAGGAAGGAAGGCAGGGAGGTGGAATCTCCTTCAGGTGTGTTGGGTAATATTGCTCCATTATTCCTACTTCTCATCTGAAGTTCAGGCCTTCTGGGATCAGAAGAGTCTTAGGAAAACCAGGACTTAGAGTGAGCATAGGCTAGCACCCGTGTTGAGGGCATCGGGTTCCAGCCATCCGGAGATTATAACCTTCACTCTGTTCAGGAAATGTTTATACCTTCTATGCTGGCCACTTTAGTGTTGGGGTATGAACCCATCCCCGAGCTGCCCAGTTTGAAGCCAGACAACTGACCCTTGGTGCAGGTTTCAGGCCAAGTGTTGTGTGTCCTGAATCCCACAAGTGCCATTTAGCTGGAGCACTTGGGATGGGTCAGCTGTGACTGTCACTAACTCAGTAGAAGATGGCTTTGTGGTCGTGGTCCACACTGCCTGTGGGGAAGCCTACTGTGGCACACAGTCCCCAGCAGTTTGTGTATGACTCTTTTTTTTTTTAAGATGTATCTATTTATTATGTATACAGTGTTCTGTGTGCAATGTGTCCTTGCAGGCCAGAAGAGGGCACCAGATCTCATCACAGATGGTTGTGAGCCACCATGTGGTTGCTGGGAATTGAACTCAGGACCTCTGGAAGAACAGTCAGTGCTCTTAACCACTGAGCCATCTCTCCAGGCCCATGCATGACTCTTAATTACCTTGATGGCTGAAAAAGCTGCTGCTTCCTCCACTCCTTCTTTTCACTATAATGTTTTGAGCATCCTCATACAAATTATGCCTTTGTATTCCTAACCTTTCATTATTGGACTCTACCAAGTTTTATTTAAACGTTTTCCTACAATCTAGATATTTTAGTCCACTTAAATGCTTCAAAATCATAAACAGTACTCCTTAAACATTTTATTTATTTATTTTACTTTTTCAGAGCTGAGGACAGAACCCAGGGCCTTGTACTATCTAGGCAAGTGCTGTACTACTGAGCTACATCCCCAGTCTCTCCTTAAACATCTTTAGCTATAAACTCTGTATCCTCAGAAATGAATGATTATTAACTAAATGCTATTGGTCAGGGGCTAGGCTAGGAATTTGGTCATCGAAAGCCGAGGAAGTTGCATTTTCAGGGGAGAGAATGAAAGCATGAGGACCTTGGGCTCTGCTGCCCTCTGCATCTGGTTCTTGAAGCAGTGCCCAAGAAAGTGCTTGCAGTTGACAGCACCCCGCCCCTCCCCACTACCTACCACCCAACAGCTTCTAAGTCGTGGCGAGCGTAGGAGAGAGTAGAGGGTCTCTGAGTTTTATAGTGGAAGGCTGGTTTCTCATTTAAGACAGAAGATCCCAATTCTTATTTCAGATAAAATATAGTGATAAAGAGATGCCTGAGTTACAGACTCACTCGGCACACTGTGAGCCACACAGGAGCTAAGGAGGTCTTCCCTGGTACCCGTTTTGACGTTGGGTATCTGGGATGTCTTGGAGGCATGGTGGCTAAGACACCTCATCCTGCATCCTGCTTTGAGGCCTCTTTCTTACTCCATGATAAGTAAAGACAGTGCTGGGACCTATGGAGGTCATAGTGACTCATTAAGATATTCCATGTTTGAGGCTAGAGAAATGGATCAGTGGTCAAGAGTGCCTTTAGAACAATTCTGAGGACCAGGATTTGTATCTCAGCACCCACCTAACAAAACTGTGCACACTTGTAACCCCAGCTCCAAGTGGGATGGAGACATGAGGACCTTGGGATCTTCCTGACTTCTAGCCTAGCAAGAAGACATGAGCCCCAGGTCAAGGAGAGACTTTATTTTAAAGAACTAGGCAGAGATTGAGGACACCTGGCACCTTCTTCTGGCCTCTGTGTGTGCACACAAGTACATGCATCTGCATACTTGCGCACACATGGATCCATAAAGTAATAATAATCATTTAAAAATCGGGTTGAACGTTGGGGCTGGGGATGTGGGTCAGCGGCTGGTAGAGTACTTGATGCATGAAGCAACTGGGCACGGTGGCACACTTTTGCAATGCTACTGTTCAAAGGGTAGAGGTGGGCGGATCAGTTTAAAGCCACCTCCAACTATATAGCAGGAAGCTCTTCTTCAACATCAACAACAACAAAACCCAGCAAAGTTCCAGGTTGCTGAGTGTTGCATAATCCCAAGGAGACTGAGCCAGGAGGATCAGGAGCTTGAGACTAGTCTGAGCTACATGGTAACATAATGAGACCCTTTCTCAAAGCTAAAATCCATGTTGTCAAATTAATTAGCTGTGAGCCGGACAAGATGGCTTGACATTAGCACCCAAGTATTTTGTAGTGTTATCAAATTAGGAAGTCCCATGGTAACAGTTGGGACTCTGCTGGCCCTAATACAACTTTCTTGAAAGGGGAGGTTCAAATCTTCCCCCCCTGAAAGCCAAGGGAAGTAATTTGGTATTGAGAAGTACAGGCCAGTCAAAGTGCGGAGATACTTAAGTGGTTGGAGTGGTCCTCAGGCTGGGGAACTGGCCACTCTTAGAACATCTTCATCATTTTGGAGTGGGAGGCAACGTGGCCTCCCAGCTTCCTGTTGTTTCTGGTCCTAGAGACCAGCAGGAGGTGGAGTTGGGCAGAGAGGGAAGGGGCCGAGTCCTGTAGTGGCTTTCAACACAGTTAGTAAGTGTAAATGTGGAATTAACATTGGGTGGTGGAACATTAGACTCCCGTAGGATGTGTGCTCCTAAAACAGCTCTCAGGTTAATCAGAAACAGGCCAGGCAGGGTGGGGCACATGCTCCTGGTCCTCAGCTTTCAAGTCCTTTTGAGGACCTGGAAGCATGTGTACTGGCCGGATGACCCTGCTTTAGGAGGCAAGCTCCCGCGAGGCAATTAGAGAAGGTACCCAAGTGATGCAGTGGGAAAACCCCGCTCTGGTCCCTTCCTCTCCCTGTTTCTTAAAGAAAGGAGGGAGGAGAAAGGCCAGAGAGAAGGAAGGGTGCTTTTTCTCTTAGAACCCAGGGAGTGGAGGAATATTGTTTCCCTTGGGCAAGCTACAGAAGTAAAGCTGTGGTTGGTCAGGATGTATAGTCACTTCCGCAATTCCTAGTTTTCAGGAAGGCACCAAGAGGGGGCTGGGTAAAGGAAGTTGGAAGATGGCTTCCCCATTCAGTAGACTCAGCCCCTGGAGCTGGCAGTGGGTTTGTCGTGCTGTGTTCCCCAGCCCCATCCATGACCCCTGCCGCACAGGTTCCCAAGTGTGGAGGTGGGTGAGATGGCAAGACCCAGCCCTGTGGGCCCAAGGTTGGCCTGCAAGTGTGTGTGTTCTTTACCCAAAGGACCAATACATAAGGGTCTAAGATGGCTGCTGAAGCCCCAGCTTCCGTGATCAGCGGCTCTGTAACCTTGGACGCCTTAGTTAGCCTTAAGTGCCTGGTTCTTCGTCTGTAAATTAGAAGTCACCGCAGCACCTTCATGCTTGGGGGTGAACTGAGCCAATGCTCTTAACGCCTATCATTTGCACAGCACCATTAAGCACTTGGGCCGGGTAGCTATTGTTAATATCCTTCTGCCCAGTGTGGGGAGATGCTGGACCTGACAGCTGGTGCTGTTTGCAGGAGCTTGCAGGTCTAGACCTTGATCATTTAGTTAGTTACACTCAACGTCCTCCGCTTACTAATAGATTGTGTTCTAAGCTTGTAGAATGTGAGTCAGGTTTTTTTGAAAGCTAAGTTTCACATTATAGTACAGTTTCAGTGTCACATGGCTAACCTGCCTCTCCTGGCGCTTCCACAGGAGTGACCAGTGCAGTTACTTTGTTTACACTAGGCATCTGATGGGGGACCATGACCGGGGGAGGTTAGATGTGGCCTGGAAACTGTCTTTCCTTCTTTGGTGACAACTGGCTCTTTAGACCGAGGATTTTGTAGAGGTAAGAACTTCTGGCTGGCTTGTACTGTTTCTTTGGTCTTTCAGCTTTCACCCCAATATCTGACTCCAGGTTTGTTGTTAATAAGGACGTTTAGCAAATCGTGTTACATTGTCTCACTTATGCCTGCCATATTTGAGGTGTTAGGTGGCCATAAGTGTCTAGCTGCTACCCTGTTGGATCCTGTAAATAGAGTAAGTTGATTGTTGCAGGAGTCTGCTGGGTAGTCATACGTATTTACACGTACAGCAATGTCAGCGCAGGCTTCCAGCTCCAGGGGGACCTTTGCCTTCATGGTTGGAAGCACAGAAAAATGAAACAGACTGGAGGACAATGTTAGCAGGTGTTAAGTAATGGTTAGAGGTTGAGTTATGAGTGTAAAGGAAGGGGGATGTTTGAGTCCTAAGTTGTGGGGTAGACATTGTAGAAGAGATGGCATTTGAAAATCTGCAGAGGGCTGGTTGAGTGTTTCCTGACTGGACCTTTCCCAGAGCTCCAGCCTCATGCGTCTAACTGACCATCCCACATTGTTTTGACTGTCCCAAGGAGATCTCAAACTCATAGGCCAGAAATCAATCTTAGCCGGTCTTCAAGCCACACTGGATTGCAGAAGCTGAGTGGCAATGATTGCCACCTTGTCTGAGAACAGCTGGAAAGTCGTGGAAGGTTTTCTGAACGTGAGAGTGACCGCGGCAGACTTGTTTCTGAGACTGCCAAGTAGACCGTGGTGACAGACTGAAGGCAGAATGGCCACCGTAGGATTGCTGGGTAGCACGGGCGAGGAAGGCAGTATTGGTAACCAGGCTGCGCTGGTGAAGATGGAGAGGGCATGGTCATAGGGCAGGCCCATGGAAGCAGACTGCTAGGCATGGCATTATGTGGGAGGGCAAGGGACGTGGCAATGGGTGAGGCCAAGTACAAAGGGGTGAGTCAGAAGTAAAAAGAGGTTCTCCATGAGTGTGCTTGACCTGGGCTCCTTAACCTCGCCTGGCTTGGAGCTGCCCTTCAAGCCCAGAGGGACTTCTCAGCACACACTTGAGCGTGAGAATTGCAAGTTACATGCATCTTTGAGGCTGACTCCCTGGCTAAAGACTTGTTCTTGTGAGGATGCAGTGAGACCCACTCTCTGGGATGACCACCATGTCAGCTCACATACCCCAAACTGGCCATATGTAAGTGTCTTTGAGCACACATATGGAGACCCCCAAGGCACTTTTTGCTGTGTTTAGTTTATGGTGGTGATGCATTAGTGCCCATTATGGCCAGAAGCGAAGTCAAACCACATTGGGTACCAGAGTAGTCTGTGCCCAGAGATAATGTCTTTTTTTTTTTTTTGTTAAATTGCTATGGTAGCTTAATATCTTCCAAAAGGACCCAGGACTCACCTCATCAGAAAATATCAAACTATCATCTGTACGATTCTCAGCGTGGGAAGCATGTTTTGTGATAAAGGCATTTTGGCATTTTAATTTCCCATGCATTTGTTTTCCATTAGTAATGAACTCCATCCACCATCAGCCTCCCCTTGTCCCATGACTCATTTGGAGATGTTTGTTAAACATCAGGGATGCGGAAGGCCATTGGATTAATGGACACTAAGTGGCAGTGATTCCCCCGCTTAGTGGCATATCAAAATTACTCCAGGATAATGAAAGCGATTCCTGTTCCTAAGCCCCAGAGAGTCTTATTGGAGCGGAGCTAGGGAGTTTTCTTTCAAAGTTCACCAGGTAATAATACCACACAGCAGTTTTAGAGACTGGGATAAATGCAAAACAGAGAAGGTAACTATAGCTCAGGATGCTCTGAGGTGGCCACTTACCTAGTAATAGTATGGATGGTTGAATTGCTTTTAACTTTATGGAGAAAACAATGGACTAGAAACTTATTCTTCGTGTGTGTGTGTGTGTGTGTGTGTGTGTGTGTGTGTGTGCGCGCGCGCACATATGTGCATGCGCTTGCACACAAGGTGTGGGTAACTGTGTACCTCTGTGTATATGTATATGGAGTTCAGAGTTTGTCATTGGCTATCTTCCTTATCTATTTCATTTTTTGAAATAAGATCCCCCACTGAACTTAGAGCTGGTTCACCTAGATTGGCTGGCTAGCACCCTCCAGGGAGCCTTCTGTCTTTGCCTCCCAGTTCAGGAATTACAGATGTATTCCGTTACGCCTGGCTTTTTACATGGATTCTGGGAACCAGGTCTTCATGCTTTTGTGGCAAGCATTTTGCTGAGTCATCTCCTCAGCTTAAAACTCGTTCTTTTTATTTAGTTTATGTGCATCTGTGTGTGCTTGAGTGTATGTATATGCACCACATGTATGCAGTGTCTACAGAGGCCAAAGGAAAGCATCAGAGCCCTTGGACCTAGAGTTACAGATGGCCATGAGTTTCTCCTTGTGGGGGCTGAGAGCTGAACCCAGGTCTTCTGGAAGAGTAACAACTGATTTTAACTACTGAGCCATTTCTCTACACCCCCCTGAAATGTATTCTTTGATGAATTGGACATATATCCTTTTTAAAGTTTCATAAAACAGTGAATTATGAAATAAAGATGAAGTTTAACCAAACCTTGAAAAATCAGCCTTATATTGGTGTAGATAGCGTTAGGCTTCCCCCACTTTGTCCGGCACTCCATGGAAATGTCAAAACATCTCTCTGGTTCCATGACCCACAGTTGTTGACTTACTTCTCCAGTGTCCCACCAGAATATGTAGAGCTACATACAAATAGCACAGACCGAGAAGTAGGAAACATAGCCGAGTGTGAGGGTCCCAGAACCCTTCACATATCATATCATACTGTCTTGGCTCTGAACGTGATCTTTTTATGCAAGCAAATGCCAGTAAGCACTTGTTGATTCATTTCTAACTCCCAGTAGCCCATAGGTTACTGAGGATGGATTTATTTCTTCTTGTCTCCCTGGATCCCTCTTTTGCCTCCTGTTTCTTGCCAGTATTCTCTCTCCCTGTCTGCACACACCACACACACACACACACACACACACACACACACACACTCTAAATGTTCAGTCTAAATGTAATTCTTTTTCAACTTTATCAACCATAGTATTAGTATCAAATGCTACCATCTATACTATAGCATAGTATTGGTATCATAGCACCATCTATGATACAAGCACATGATATCTCTACAAGTACATCTAAGATACAAAGCAGAAGGAAATTTCTTACAATTATATTGACTCTAATTTGTAGTGCCTGCTTATATTTTCTATTTTATACTTCAGTACATTAAAATTAGATTAAACTTGATGTTTATAAACCAAGAATACCAACCTTAATACAAACAAACAAACAACAACAAAACCCCAAAAGAGACCGCATAGTGCCCCAGTGGGCTATTGCCGGATGTGAGAACACCATGGGTTCTGGAGTGGCCGATGGAGGCAGAGAGACTTGGGTTTGAACCTGACCCCCTCCACTTCTCTAAGGTCGGGTTAAGTAAGTGGCTTCATTCCCTGGGCTCCAGGCTGGCGGCGGGACATTGCACGCAGGTGGCTTGCTGGAAGGCTGAATGATTGAAAATCATGGCGACGTCCATTGTTCATCTTCAGCTCCCTCCCAGTGCGTGTACTTCTGAAGTTCTTACTGTTGCCGAGAAGCGCACAACAGTCAGTGTGAGGAGTACAGAACATCACAGAAGAAATGAACTCTTAAGAAGTGGGGACAGCTTATTGCATGCTAAGGAAGAATTACTACTGCAGGTTACTCTCATGGTCCTTTAACTGTACCATGGGTTTTTTTTTTCCCCTTCCATTCCTAGAGGGAACATCTCCCCCTCTTTCCTGGTCCTCCTCTCCCCTCAACCCTACTCTTCCTCCCTTTTAATTTTTCTTTTTAACTTATTACCACCTTTTGGGATGGGGTACCCTTTTAGCTACTTTCACTCATCTCTAAAAGGTAGGTAATGAGACCTAATGATTAAGGCTCTTCTGTGTGTGACTGAAGGTCAACATTGAGTATCTAGGACTTGTTTCTCCTATGGGAGATGACCCAGGAGCTTCACCTGTGATGGTGCACGGGTCAGTTTCTCTGTCCCCATCAGCCCCCCCCGCCCGCGCCACCCCCAGTGCTGCTTTGACCCACTTTTATCTAACTCATCTTGTCTGTTGAACTCTCTCCTCGCCCGGGCATTTCCGCCCATCCCATATGCTCTCCCTCCGTCATAATACTTTCCTTGGAAATCCAATTAATAGTGATTTATGTATTCCTTATGAACTAGTTAACTTAGTTGGCAATTAATCACAGGCGAATCTCTGGTCTCCGCTGCATCGTTTTATTATGATAATTACAGAATTATTAGTTGGCTTTATATGATTTATGTCTCACATCCTCAGCTAATTTATGAGTTCCCAGAGGGTAGTGGTCACATCTTACATGTCTTGGGACCCTCCCACCCGCTGCAGCACTGAGCACAGTTTCCTGTCATGCCATGTTTTAAGATCTATTGAGGGTGACTGGAGACCCAGACAGCATGTGCCTGTAGACAGGAGTGCCCAGTAGCGAGCGCCGTGAGAGAAGCTTTTCCACCAATGAAATTAGATTTACGGCGGCTCTTGTTAGGAGAGCAGAAAATCCTGGAGGTTGGGAAGAGGGCTGGGGAGACATAGCTCTGTGAGGAGGGCTGGTAGGTTCCAAGAGCCCTCACAGGCACTTTTGAAAACTGGTGTAGCTGCGAGAGAATTAGGGCAGGCCATGGCTGTCGTCATCTTCTGGGACACAGACTCAAACTTCGCTCTGTCCTTAGTAATTTACTTCCTGTCAGTTTTCATTACATCTGGCTTTTACCTGTCCTGATGGACTCGTACTGTAGTGAGCTGATAAACTGTATAGAAAGTTCTGGAAGGTAACAGTTGTGTGCTTTCAAATTTTAGTCTAATCTCTCTCTCTCTCTCTCTCTCTCTCTCTCTCTCTCTCTCTCTCTCTCTCCTCTCTCTCTCTCTCTCTCTCTCTCTCTCTCTCTCTCTCTCTCTCTCTCTCTCTCTCTCTCTCTCTCTCTCTCTCTCTGTTTTGAGCCAGGGTCTCACTGTGCAATCCATGCTCACTTTGAACTTAACGCCCCTGCCTGAGAGCTTCCTGAGAGCTGGGGTTATAGGACACTCCACCATGTTTAGTCTGTGGTGGAAGTCTGTATGTTTTTGTCTGAGTAAAAATGCCTTGATTTCATCTTTATTCTTGAGGGAAATATTGTCTGGGCATAAAAATCCACAAAGCAGTGTTTTCCTTTAATACTTTTTCTTCAAAATTAACTTTGCACTCTGTGTGTGTGTTTGTGTGAGCGTGCGTGTGCACCCAATCACAGTGTGAAGGTCAGAATACAGCCTGAAGGAGCTGGTTCCTTGCTTTCATCATGGTGTGGTGGGGACTGAACTCAAGTCATCTGGCTTGGTGGCCCATGACTGTCTGCTAAACCAAGCCGGTCCAAGATTTTCCTCAAAGGCCTTCTGTCTTTCATGGTTTCTGTGGAGCAGGGACTTATAGAGCATTTAGGTCTGGGATGTTTTGTAACTTTTTTTTTTTTTTAAGGTAATGAGTCTTTTGCCCTCTAGTGGGTTTTTACATTTTTTTTCTCTGTTTTTGGTTTAGGTGTGGTTTTTATTTGTGTCTGCCCATTTAGGGCTTTCAGTGACATTTTAATCTGTGATTAGAAAAGGTCTGGTCATGGCCTCCTCAAGAACTGTTTCTGCCTCACTCTTTTTCCTTTCTTTACAGACTTTCAAATTGCTCATATTTTAAACTCTACAGTGTTTTCTCTGTGGAGCTTATGGTCTTCTTCTTACATGTTTTAATCTGTATATTTTTTCAGTTTCATTCTGTATTTTTGCTTCGACCTGTTTTTGAGGTTCACATACCCCCCCCCCCCAACCCCAGGTATAAAAGCTATTTTGGGGCCCATCCATTGAGTTCTTCATTTTAATGACATCCATTAATTCTCTAATTTAAAAATTTAAAATAGTGTCTCTGACAAAAAGTCCCTACTTTTGTCTTTTATTTCTTAAACATATTAGGCATCACTGTTTTTAAAACTATCTCAGGGCTGGGAGTGGTGGTTCAGGCTTTCAGTCAGATTTTGGGAGGCAGAGACAGGTGGATCTCTGTGAGTTTGAGGCCAACCTGGTCTACATAGTGAAAACCTGTCTAAGATAAATGCCTGAAGACATTTAGTCTGTGTCTTTGTATAACATTGTATCTGTTTAAGACCTGTGTCTGTATCCTATGGGTCTGTTTCTATTGTTCATTATTTCTCTTGATTTTCTGTTTGTTGCTGTTTATTCTTATATTTCTAGCTATAGTGACTGAATGCTGTTGACTGCATATGAAGATCTCCGGAGATAATGGCTAACTCTTGGATAATGTTACTTTCCTCAATATAAGATTTACATTTCCTTTTTGGAAGCTCCAGTCTAGTTTAATTTGATTAGAAGTTGAGATGATTCACACTGGGTTTCCATCTTTACTTGGTGTATTTCCACTTAGGTCAGTTTATGTGTGTGTGTGTGTGTGTGTGTGTGTGTGTGTGTGTGTGTGTGTGTGTGTATTCGGACAGGTGTGCATGTGTGTCTGTGTGCATGGGGAAACCTCATGCCAACATCACATCTCTTTGCCGATTGCTCTCCCTTTTATTTTTTGAGATACAGTCCCTCGTTGGAGCTTATCAATTCTGCTCGACTAGCTGGCCAGCAAGCAAGCCCCAAAGATCCTTCTGTCTCCATTTCCCCCAAAACTAGCTTTATAGATGTGTGCTGCCACATCCAGCTCTTTATCTACGTATACCGTTTCTTTTTATGTCAGCAATAGGGATCCAACTGAGGTCTTCATGTTTGTACAGCAAGTAATTTCCTGTCTGAACCATTTTCTGAGTCCATCCATTTATTCTTATTGATTTACTTTCATTTGTTTTATTTTATTTTCAAGTGTGTGTGTGTGTGTGTGTGTGTATACATGTGAGTGTAGGTGCCCTCAGAGTCTAGAGGCATCGGATCCTTCTGGAGCTGGAGTTACAGGTGGTTGTAAGCCACTAACTTGGGTGCTGGGAAACAAGCCTTGGTCTTAAAAAAAAAAAAAAAAAAAAAAGCAGCAAGTGCTCTTAACTGCTAAGCTATCTCTCCATTCCCATGGGTTTATTAGTTAGAGAGCTTGGCAAGGCTCCAGGGCCTTCTTTTCCTGGTTGAGTGTTGATCTTCAGTGGTCATCTTAATCACTTGAATGTGCCCCAAATTCTGGTCAGCTTCTGAGCCTCCTAACCACCTCCCAGGAGTCAGCACTACCCCTAGGGTGTTTAGACAACTCTAGAAGAACAGAACGTCAACATGATGGAAATTGTATTTTAGGCAGATGCATGTACTCGTGGCATATAAGAAAGAGAAACCGGCCGGGCATTGGTGGCACACGCCTTTAATCCCATCACTCGGGAGGCAGAGCCAGGCAGATCTCTGTGAGTTCGAGGCCAGCCTGGGCTACCAAGTGAGCTCCAGGAAAGGCGCAAAGCTACACAGAGAAACCCTGTCTCGAAAAACCAAAAAAAAAAAAAAAAAAAAAAAAAAACAAAGAAAGAAAGAAAGAGAAACCGGAGAAGGAAATATCAGAATAATAAAGAGGCCATCCTAATAAAGGGCTTTCTAGAATAACAGGTAGAACCTGGGCCTCCCCCATCACATAGACTTGATGAGATCTCAGCTTCCCTAGCAGTTTGCCTTTCAGCAGTTCTCCAACCAACTCCTCTATAGGGGTCCTAAACAAGTCCCCATCTCCTAGGGCTGCATAGTTACATAACAAAACTCCACAAAACCTTAGTGTTGATACCCAGTCCATCAGAAGATAATAGCAATAGCAGTCATGGGTAGTATTACTATCCCAAGAACCAAATCTCAGTTATTTAGATGGAAATTAATAAACATAGTTGATGATAGCTCTAATCAGGACCAGGACATTGTCAGCTCCGTGGTATATTAATCACTGCATGGCTTTATGCAGTGGCCTCGACACCACGGACAACCATACGGTGGCTCTATCTTATCGTGGGTTTTGCATCCTGTGGTTTCTATTGCCTTGGGTCAACTGTGTTCTGAAGCCATTAAGTGTAAAATTTCATAAAATTCCATAAACAAGCATGAAGTTTAACATCACACACTGTTCTGAGTGGTGTAATGCAACCTCATGCCTTTGGCTGTATCCCACCTGAGCAGTAAGCCGTCCTGTGTCCGTGTTGTTTGCCACTTATCATTAGATCCATCAGCTGGCACAGTATTGTGTTGTCTACATTCAGGTAACTCTTATTTTACCTAAGGTGGCCTCACGGGGCGAGAGTAGCGAGGTTAGTTATCAGTGAGGTTGCCGAAAAGAAACCATAAGTAGTTTCTTCGTATTCAAAGGTCAGAGCCCGTGCCGTGGTCTTCATGTGGTCACAGGACAACTTTGTGGAGTCGGTTCTCTCTTTCTGCTTTCGTGTGCTTCCCTCCCCCCCCCCCCAGACTGAGCCAACTCTGGTTGGTTGGAGAAATTTAGCTTTGCTTTTTTTTTTTTTGTTCCTTTTTTTTGGGTAGATAATTATAAAAGCAAGGATAATGTCATCACTTTTTTAGAGGTAGCTATTATAGATACTAGGGCACTTCTGTCTGAATGTAGGGCTCAGTGAATCCTCAAGGGACAGAGCAATTCGAACAAAGCCAAGACACTTTCTCCTTCAGCCATGGTGTGTGATAATCTTAGTGCAGACGTTGTATGCAATGGGAGAGAAACAATGGAAATAAATACAGAAAACTCCTAAATGTTTTTACATGTTTATTCACACGTCTTAGCTTATTTTGTGCTCCTGAAACAAAACGCCCGAGAATGTGTCTTTATGACTGAAGATTAGCGCTAAGCTCGATGTTCTGGAGGTTCGGGAGCGTGGAGGTGGTGGGGACTTCTGGCAGCTGACATCACAGGGAGCGTTTGGAATTAAGGTTGAGGGGAAGGTGCAAGGCTTGCCTAGGAAAGCTCTCCTGTATTCGTGATTGATTCTTATTTTATGTGTGTGGGTGTTAGCCTGCATGTGTGTCTAGGCGCCACATGAATGCGGCGCCTGTAGAGGCCAGAAGAAGGGATCGGCTTCCTTGGAACTGGAATTACAGACTGTTGTGAGCTACCATGTGGGTTCTATGAACCAAACTCTGGTGCTGGTAACCACTGAGCCCTTTCCCCGGCTCGTTCACATCACTGATTCAGGAACAAATCCTGTCCCAGGGACCTGACCTGTGCCAGAGCTAGCATTGATCTGCTCGTGACACTAGAGGCACCATAACCTAATGACCTAGCGGTAGCCTCTACCGCTTGAAGTTCCACCGACTCACCCTACCACACTAGGAACCAAGTCTCTAGCGTATGAACCTTTGAGGGACAAACCAAACAACTAGTATTTTGGCTAGGGAAGAGGTAAACTTTGAATTCTGGCTGAACTGAATCCCTGTTAGGGATGGGCTGATGGACAGATGAAGCAGTAAAGCCTGGCGATTAGATGAATGGAAAAGATCTGCCGCCAGAAAGACCAGACATTGTAGGATGCCACAGAATATCCAGGCAATTCATATGGGACAATTAAAGGGCATCTGGATCTTGGCTTCTCAGAGCATGGTCCAGGGACCTAAGAGCTTATTAGTTTTCTCTCTGGCATTAGGGGATGTTGCACAATGGCCTTCCAGTGCCAGCTGCTGTTGACTGCTGTCTGGTTTCTGGTCCTTCTCCTTCTTCGTCTTTATGTTTTCTTCTTTCTTAGCGTTGCCATAGCACAGACCGTGTGGCTTAAAGCTATAGCAGTGTATTCACCAGAGTTCCACCATGAGTCAAAAACCAAGGTGTTTGCAGGGCCGTGCTTCCTCTGAAGGCTGGGAGAGAGGCTCCATCCTTGTTCCATCTAGATGCTAGGAGCCTTGGGCATTAGTTGGAGTGGGGGAAGATTCCCCTGGTCTCTGTTGCTGTTTCATGTGACTGTCTTCTCTCCATGTCTAGGCCCACAGTTTCTTCTTGGTGTGTGTCTTTGTTCTAGTGAGACTCTGCTCAGGACATTTTCACCAGTAGGTAAATATATAGCCTTGATGACTTAAGATGCCTTGTTTAATACACACTGTTGATTAATACTGAATTTACACAGAGCGAGGTGGCATACACCTTTAATCCCGGCACCCAGGAGGAAGAGGCATGCAGATCTCTGTGAGTTTGAGGTCAGTCTGGTTTACATATCGAATTCCAGGATAGTTGGGACTACCTAAAAAGACCCTGTCTCAAAAATAAACAACAGCAGCAACAACAAAATGAACTCACAGCCAAGCATATATAACTCTGATATGACTCATGCCTGAGTCTGAGTAAGCTTGTCTGAATACATGTATTTTTCCCCATAAGGTACAACATAGTCTCGTGTGTGTGTGTGTGTGTGTGTGTGTGTGTGTGTGTGTGTGTACTTAGAAACACAACACAGTACTTCAGCACTACTTTGAGGGCATTTTAAATGATTAAGTGAACAACAAAAACCACAGAGATATTGAAAATGTCATACGCAGTAGACTGTGGAAAGGACTCTGTTTGCCGTAAAAGACAGGCAGCAAGAACACACCGTGTTGCTTTGTTGACCTCAGCTGGCTGCATTCTTACGAGGCATCTTGCATTTTATACCTTGGCCCAAATCTGTAATGACCATGGAAAGCCCTGTAAGGGGGGATTTTGCAGTTACAAATACATTTTTTAGTAAGATAATTCCCAGGTACAGAACTTGCGTCAGCTCTCCGAATAGGTTATGTATGCATTAACATGGAAGGAACCATACCGTGCTGATTTTGCAAAGGAAGCAGGGGCTACTCAGGTGTGTCTCTCGGACTGCCCTGTCACCGAGTTTAGGCATGCCAGCAGCACCTCTCATAGATTGTCACCTCAGAAGTGGAATCTGTTTCTGTCTGCTAACTACTTCTGTAACTGTCCCTAATGTTGTTACACTGCCCCGCTTCATGTCTTGAGGTCTTCTTCTGTGGGGAGATTTGAGTAGGTTGTGGTCACCACTCTGCAGAGCACACAGCAGTGTGTGTAACTTTTCCCAGTGTTTTCAGAACTCTTTGGTAACTCTGTACACCTATACACAAAGCCCGACAGGTTTCTAATCCCCTTCTTGACTGAGTCCTGAATCCTGCAAGAATCAAGATGTCAGGGAATGTTTTATCATACCCAACTCCCAGACTTTCATTTTCAATCCAAGATCCTTGAATGGATAGATGATGAATGAGTCAGTCAGTGAATGAATGCATGAAGGGAACACTTTGAGATTCATGAAAAGCAGCTGTATTGGTGACTGCTTATCATCATCACATGTCCTTTTGTAAGTTCCCTAAGGTTCCTATTACTGTTTCAAAGAGTGGCCACCTGGAGCCTGCAGATGTTACACAAGGCCGCTGTTCCATAGCGGCTTTGCCTGGCTTGCTTAGAACTTGCCTGGTCCTTGTGTTGAACATTTACTGTGGAAAGCCAAGGCAGAACTTGGCTTCACAGGATTATACATTTCACTCGAAGGAGTGAAGTTCATCCTCTCAAAGAGCTCACAATTTGCATGGTGAGCGGGGCTGTGCACAGCTGAAAAGTTTATAGGCATAAGAGATGAGATGAGAGCTGAGACTCAAACAGCTGCTCTAAAGCAGTGTCTGCTCCTCAGATAACCAGAGGGCGATCTGTGAGAGGTGGAGGAGTTGGAAGAGGAAGGGTCGCTTCAGGCTGGAGTGATCTGCAATGACTTTTCAGAGAAGAGGTGTAGAGCTTAGGTCTTGGAAGACAGATAAAGATTGACAGGGCCAAAGAGGAAGGGAGAGCTTGGTGTGAGCAAGAAGCACAGTGGTCTTGAGCCTTGGGAGGGGAACAGAGAAAAGGTGGGGGGATCCCATGTACAAAGGTGAGACCCTTGCAGATTCACATAATGGTGCTTGTTCTCTTGGCCCTAGCTGGGGACAGAGCATAGGGGAGGGCTTGGCATGATGGAAGAGAGAATAATGAGGCATGAATCATCGTGATCCACATTCATCTGCATAGACTCCTCAGTTCATTGTAGAGGAAAAGAGATAGAGGACTGTAATGTCACATTGCCCGGGACGTCTTGTAGAGGGGAAGCCTGAGTCAATGTCACCTTGCTTTTCAGGGACCAGACTGAACGTAAATGTACAGACCTAAGTATCCTGAGGATGTAGGGTGCAGAGTTGGAAGCGACTTTATTAGTGATTCCACAGTAGCTGTGTTTGGGTGGCAAAAGGAAAGACTGCCGTGGAAGGAGTCTGGTGGGGGCGGACAGAGGCGTTGTGTGGTCTTCTGCTGGAGGAAAGATAGTCCAGCCATGCAAGTGATTTTCAAAGGGAGCGTGAGCAAAGGGAAAAGGCATGTCGCTGAGTCAGAGCAGGGAGGCGGGTCCTGAAGGAAAACGCTGCATGGAGTGACTAAGAGATGGCACTAGAGTTGACGTAGGAGCCAAGATGAGGACAGGGCAAGGTGCTGGTGAGCATAAAGTGAGTCTAGAGGGAATGACTGGTCGGTAACAAACCTTCCATGAAACCAAATCAACCAGTGCTTTAGTACCAGTATTCAGAGGTCCAATTATGTATATACCCTACATCCTCCAAGGAATGCACTGGTTACCAGAGTTTGCCTCAGAACTGTTTGCCTGGCATTCGCTTGGCATTCGGAAGGTAAAACTTTGGTCCTTGAATGTCTGATAGGTTGACAGTTTATGCTATAAACCCAGCTTAGAGAGGATGGGGGTGGGTAAAGATTGGCTGGAGACAAAGTCACTAAGAGGCACTGGGCCTCCAGTTAGTTGGGTGTGTCCCATGTCCGTAAAAACTTTCTTCAGCCGAGAGTCAGTATAGAGAATGTCAGGTCTGGTCCATATTCCCACCATTGAGAGAACAGGATAGGCCAAAGAGCAGGTGGCAGGAGAGCTGGATGTACCCAACTCCCCTCTAGGAAGAGGAGCCTAGGAAAGGGTCAGGCCAAGGGTGTAGAACTTTGTGATGCAGATAAGACGGTCAGTCACAGGAATACCAAATGCTGTGCTTCTCTTCTGCCACAGAGTACCATGCCGGTGGAAAGGATGCGGATGCGCCCATGGCTGGAGGAACAGATAAATTCAAATACAATACCAGGGCTAAAGTGGCTGAACAAGGTGGGTATGTTGGGGGTGTGTGTATGTGAGTATGTGCGTTGTGGGGGCAATGTGAGACAGAGAGAGGGGGAGGAAAGAAGAGAAAAGGGAAGGGAAGGGGAGGGAAGGGAAGAGAAGAGGACATTTCCTGTTGAAAGTGTGCCCACTGGACCACCAAATAAAGTTGTGTTCAAAATCTTATGCTCATTCATACAGGGAACACCCAGCTAACAATGATCACAAAACATGAATTTTTCATGTCAAAAAGGTCTTGGTCACATTTCTGAAATAAAGTGGGGAACAGAGAAAGGGTGGATTTAGGTGACGAGGAACGATGGGATCTGGGTCATGAACACGTGAGCCATGAAGGAGGATACAAAGCTAATTGTTTTTTAACGGTCATTGATTTATCTTTTTTTGTTGTGATGGATAAGTACATAAAAGTACAATGGATAGGGGAAGTATAAAATGCGGCGTGGAGCCCCACAGCTTCAGTATGAATGTTCTCACTGTTCACAAGTTCATGAGACGTTGTAGACTTTGGAGCTGGCTCATCTCCCACCATGATACTTTTCTCTTGCAAGTTCTTTATAGTAAAAAAAAGTTTTCATTTTTTTTAAGTCTTTTTTCCCCTGTCTTCTTCTCAGACTGTCACCTCAACCCGAGGACCAGTTGTAGCGTTTGGTTTTCAGGTGACTTTGTAAAGCTCTTCTTGTGGCTTCTCCATGGACCCTCGCCCTTCCAGCCCTTCCTCAGATCCTGACTCTGCTGCTTCAACTTCTCTAGCACTAAAGGATACAGGGCTTCATGTGGTGTTTGGTTTTGTCTGAGTGGAGGATCTTAGCCTTTACACGTTTCTTTATTTCAGGAGCTTTTGCTTTTGTCTCTTAAAAATGCTTAAAAAAAAGTGCTATTGTGCTGGGTGTGGCATTGCTTACTTTTAATTCCAGAACTTGGGAGGCAGAGGCAGGCAGCTGAGGATCTCTGTGAGTTTGAGGCCAGTCTGGTGATAGAGTAAGTTCTTGGCCAGTCTGGATACAGCAAGACCTAGTCTCAGAAAACAAACACAGAAGTACTGTTATTGCATGAAACCTTGCTTGTATGCCCACTTACCCTAAAAAACTCATTGTTAATTGCTTACATTTCCCCAAATTCTCTCTCTCACACACACACACACACACACACACTTTGTTAACTGCATCACTCTCAATTTAACTGATCTAGCTATTAGGGGTGAATCAAAGAGAGATAATGTGGGCAACTTTGTTTTTAATCTAAAATGCACAGTCCAGAGCAGGGGTTCTCACCCTTCCTAATGCTGCGATCCTTTAATACAGTGCCTCATGTTGTGGTGACCCCCAAGCATAAATTTTTTTTTTTTCTGTTTTTCAAGACAGGGTTTCTCTGTGTAGCTTTGCGCCTTTCCTGGAACTCACTTGGTAGCCCAGGCTGGCCTCGAACTCACAAAGATCTGCCTGCCTCTGCCTCCCGAGTGCTGGGATTAAAGGCAGCATAAAATTATTTTTGTTGCTACTTCATAACTATAATT
Source organism: Peromyscus maniculatus bairdii (assembly GCF_049852395.1). Lineage (NCBI taxonomy): Eukaryota > Metazoa > Chordata > Mammalia > Rodentia > Cricetidae > Peromyscus > Peromyscus maniculatus. The sequence goes on along the minus strand of NC_134868.1, from coordinate 26,828,870 downwards.
TTTCTAGTGTTATGAATCATAATATAAATATCTAATATCCATAATATCTGATGTGTAACTCCTATGAAAGGGTCTTTCAACCCCAAAGGGGTCATGATCCCACAGCTTGAGAAATACTGGTTCAGAGTAACAGCTGAATGTGTTATGACTTCTCTAAGGAGGCTCAAGGAAGGATTTTTTTCTCCTTCCACAAGAACACCAAGAATTCTGAGCAAATGTCTCTTTCTTTTTTTTCACTCTGCTCCCCTCATCTTTTAATCTTAAGGACATGGTGAATAATTTAATGGGCCAGGCTTTATTTTCACACCAGGTATAAGAGCTTAAAGCCAGAGAGCAGATTGTGGCCTGCTTTTAATGAGTGAAAAAGATATTGTAGAGAAATTTTAAAAATACCCAAACCTCAAAACTTCTGGTTTCATTTTATCTTTTCAGATACCTCTTAAATCTTATTCTTTCTCTTGCCCATTTATTTTGAATTTAATATAACTAAGTGAATATCTGTTCGAGTCTTTTCTGAAATAAGGTGGACCACAGAGAAGACTGAAATAAATAAACTGTGTACTTGTTTCACATGTTTTGTCCTGTACTGGAACGTTTTGTGGCAAGCAATATATTTTTTCCTAAACTTGCAACATCTATAGTTAGTTGAGGTTTAGGTATATAGTTAGTCTCTTCTAAAAATACAAGCAAGAACTCAGGCTACCCTTGACTGCTCAGTGAACAGCAGTACAAATATAGGTAAAAGGAAAGAGGGTGGTGGTTTAGAGACAGTATGAGGAAATGTAGGGTAACAGAAAATAGTAATGGCAGCTGACTTTTGCTAAGTATTTTGTGCTATTTCCTCTTCTAAGCAAAGCATTGCATACATCAACTCCACTTAATCCCTACTCTGGGAAAAGGCTGTTATTTTTCATGTCGAAGACTAGGAAACAGAGGTACAGAGAGGTAAGGAGGACTTGTTTGGACTCATGGTGTGAGACTGAAATATGTGTTTCTCAATTCTCAAGAGAAGCAAGTGGTCTGTTTCTGCTCTTTCTTTTTCTAACACCTGAGTTGTCTATTCTCACTGTTGTTTGTCCTGAAGCACATCTGTATGTGGAGAACATGGGGTGCCATTGTGCCTCTTTTGTTAACTAGGCACTGACAACCTGTAGTTAGGTGGTCTCTGCAGGAGGTTGACCAGTAGTCTCTACCTCCAGAGACCCATCCCAACCTCTAGAACTTGGGAGTATGATCTTATTTGGAAAGGGGCTTTTAGTGCAGTTGAGGACTTCAAGATGAGAGCATCTGGATTATCTGCCTGGGTCCCTGAGTGGGCAGGTGTCTTTAGAAGAGACAGAAGAACACAGAGGAAAAGCTTTGTGAAGACAGAGGTGGGTGCAATGAAGCCACAGCCAAGGGACTCTGAGATCTTCAGAAGCTGCAAGAGGGAGAAAAGACTCTTAGAAGTTTTGAAAAAAAAAATGTCTGCCAAAACACTGACTTTGGATTTCTGACTTTCAGAACTGTGATAGAATGCATTTCTCTTGTAAACCACCCAGGGTATGGCCAATTTTTATAACAGCCCTAGGAAAAAAGTACACCCTCTAAGTACTTCCTCCTCTGTGGAGACAGCTTTTCTGCTGCCCCTGCTTCCAGCACTGTGGATAAAAAAGCCTTATGCTGCTGCGCAAGTACTCTGCCAGTGAGTATATACATAGCCCTGTTCATATTTTTCTGTTCTAGGGCTGGAGACAATAATTTCTCTTTGTATAACTAAACCCTTGGCATGCTCAGGGGCCCCTTCTCTGCTGGACATCCCTTCTCAGTCTCTTGGCACCACAATTTTCTTCCCAAAGAAGAGTAGGGAAGGGGACCTCCTTGCTGTCTTATAGGCACTTTGGCTAGAGCTGGACCTGGGGCCATCTGATTGAAAGGAACATGTCACTGGCTCTAGCTACCTTGGTTTCTCAGGATAGTATTGACACAGGAATGCCTAGAATGCTCAGTGTCTGAGGGTCCCTGTTAGACAAGTGACCCACAAGAACTAGGGTACAGCAGGTGTGTTTCTATGCACATGGACAGTACAGGCCTGAGATGGGTCAGGGTATTTTCTATCCATACCTAAACTCTCATGGGGACCTTTTATAGGTTTTCTCTAATTTAGGCTTGTTGGCATTCATCCATCACTAAGAGCCTATTGTTTTTCCATCACAAGGACTCCCAGAACCCTCTTGGTATTTTGAGGTTGGGTTGAGGTCTTTCCAATACCTGGTTTCCTGTTGAAGACTGTTGGGATTCTAGGGAAAGATATGCACCATCTCCAAGACTTTGTGATTCTCTCATGCCACAGTTGGTGTTCTGGTGCACTGCTGTAACAGAATGTGTTAAACTGAATGCCATGGAATTTGTCCGACTTTCAGTACAGGTGGCTGGAACAGAACACATCCTGGTGAGGGCTGCTTGACAACAGGGCTGACTACAGAGGAGGCAAATCTGAAAGCTAGGAGAGAAGACCTGGGCAGGGCAGTTTGCTGTTAAAAACGATAAACAAACAAACAACCCCAGCAGATTCTTTAAGGAACTAGGATACTCCTACCAGACCTGATCCACTTCCCCAAACAGCACCAACCCATTCATGAGGGCAAAGCCTGTGATTCATTGTTCTCCACTGGACCCTCATCACTTAAAGCTTCCATCATCTCAACCCATCCATGCTGCAGACCTTAAGAAAGCCTTGCAAGAAACATTCCAGCCACATCCAGACCATAACAGTTGACACTCAGAATGCATTTTTACCTACGCCTGGAAGCTGTCGGTACAGGGCATGGCTCTCCTGATGGTTACTCTATGCACAGCACCAGACCTAGTCCCTGACAAAGTAGGAGGAGCTGTGGCTTTTCCTGTTCCTTTAATCTCTCAGGCTTTAACCCCAAATTCTGGCTCCATATTTTTTATTTTATAAGACTGTTTAGCAATTTGTCTACACCTATGAATGAAGGTCATGGCCCAAATTCATGGCTTTTTTTTTACACTAAGATTAACAAGCATGGTGGTGTATATCTGTAATCTTCATACTCAGTATTGCTGAGCATTTGAGTCTAAATGGGTCTATATGGAAACCCTGCCTCAAAACATGACAAAAACAAAACAAAACAAAACAAAAAACCAAATAATCAAACAACAAAAAGAAAAAAGAAAGAAAAAGAGAGATCAAAGTTAGGACAGTTGGGTTGGCTGCTGTTGTGTCTATCTCCAAGGAAGAGTCCATCCCATGTAGGGCCTTATTAGTAAGACACAGTAGGTGATTAATTGTGCCTTCATTTGTTTCCATTCCCCATTTCTAATAAAACTGAAGGAAACCTGTCATGGAACAGGTGTCATTTCAAGAGTCCAAATGAACATCTAGAATGTTGCCAAACAGCATCTGAATTACTGCTGAATGAGGCCCTGGAAGGACCATCTACTTTTTATGACAGTATTGACAAAATGGTGCAGTATGGCCTAGTCATATGTCTAGAAATGAATAGGAGACCAAATTCTCATATGCCCACTTCTAGGTTTCTTGCTACTTGTTTTATCTTTTCTGTTTGGGTAGGAGTGGGTAGTATCTTAAAACCGTTGGATGATGGTGTACATCTGTAAGAGTTAGGATATTTTCTTACCTATCTACTATATCACTGTAAATTGGACAAAGTCAATAGTAATTTTTCCAATATCACTGTCCCACTTATATTCAGATGCCGCTGTATTCCCAAGATACTTTAAATTAAATTGTTTATTTTTTGAGATATAAATATAATTACATCACTTCCTCCTTCCACACTCTCCCATGAATCCCACTTACTCTCTTTTAAATTCATGGCCTCATTTTCTTCTGTTTTTTATATGTCTGTTCCTAAATACATGAATACCACCTGCTCAGTCTGTACAATGTTACGTGTATATATGTCTTTAGGATTGATCTTTTGGTACTGGACAACCAATTGGTGTGCTCTTCCCTGGGGAAGACTATTTCTCTCACTCTCAGCTTTGCTTAGGTACCCGTGGCTCTTTGCCTAGGGTCGAAGCCTCCTGAGCTTTGCCCCTTCCACATTACCATGACCCTTGATGCCATCCTTGTCCAGGCAGCCATGCTGGTGAGACTTCATGGTGTGTGCTTTCCGACATATCTAGGAGACACGGTCTCACAGCAAACTCCCTGATCCTCTGGCTCTTACAATCTTTCTTCTGCCTCTTCTGCAATGATCCCTGAGCTTTAGGTGCCAGAGTTGTGTTGCAGATGCAACCATTAGGACTGGGTTCCACCACTCTGCCTTTTGAGTGATTGATTTCTGCAATGCTCTCTCTGTTGCAAAGACAGAGTTTCCTTGATGAGGGCTGAGAGCTGCACTTACCTGTGGGCATAAGAACAAATATTTAGAATGTAGCTAGGGATTGCCCTGGTTTAGCGAAATGGAGGTTGTGGATTCTCCTTGAAAAGCCTTGATTTCACTAATTCTGGGTAGTTGGCTGGGTTTTCAGTACCAGACATGATTTCCCTCTTGATGACTGGGTCTTAAGTTCAAAGTCCAATTCGAGAGCTGTTGGTTACCACCAAGGTATGTGTACCACTACAGAACCCTTTGGGTTAGCGTGTGATGTCGGTCATCCTCGTGGTTCATAGGTGTCAAAGCTGGGTCAATTGTTGGCTGCCTCCCTCCTTTGGGATGGCACCTTTGGATACCATGAGAGCTAGTCTTCAGGGAGGAAGCTTTCAAGTTAGATCCAGCCAGCTCAGGGCTTCTGGGTCCTTGGTCTGAAATGCATACTGTCTTAAACAATAGGGACTTAGTTAGCTTCCATCTAGTGGGTGGGATGAGGTAGGGTAGGCAACTAAAGGCAATAGCATGAGTCTATAATATTTTGGGAATCTTTTGGGTCACTCTGACCAACAACTCAAAAGAGGGCTTCTTATGCCTGTTGTTGGACTTTTACTAGGTGGTCTGTGGCTCTTGAGGGAAGGATTGTCAGCCCAAATGGGAAATTTCATTTAAACTATATATGTGTATCTACATACCAGCTTACATGTATTATAGATATTTTTAGTGAATAGTTAATTGTATGGTTCCTCGTGGCTTTTTCAGACATCCTTACTGTAATTTCACCATCTATTCTTCTGCTGTATTTCTCTCCCTCTCCTTTTTAATCAGAGCCCCCATGTTTTTCCCATTTCCCCTCTTCAGATCCCTTTACCCCGCTGTTCTCTATTTCTATCCCATCCCCGACCCCTGCTATGGTCTCTTTTCACTTTCCTGGTTTCTGTAGTTAGTCTATGTTATATACTCACACCTGAAGATGTGGAGCTAGAACCCTCGGATGTGGGAGAACATTTGATGTTTGTCTTTCTAGGTCTGGGCTACTTCTCTCTACAATCTTTCCTAGTTCCATCTATTTACCTGCAAATTTCATGATTTCATTTTTTCTTTACCGCTGATTTCCAGAGTGGGTATGCACCACATTTTCATTATCCATTCATCAGTTGGAAGACATTGACGTTGTTTTCATTTCCTAAGTATTGTGCATAGGGCAGCAATGGACATGCTGAGCAAAACACCCACAGAGTAGGCTGTGCCCCAGAGTGGTAAAACTGGGTCACGTGGCAGATCTACTTTTAGCTTCCCCACAATGATTTACAGAGCGGTTGGACTAGTTTGCAATCCTTCCAACAGTGAGTGAGGGTTTCTTTTTCCACATCCCTTCTCTAGCATTTTCTGTCAATTCTTTGTTGGATCTTTGCTGTTCTGACTGGGGTGAGGTTAAGTCTCAAAATTGTTTTGATTTGGATTTCCCTAATTGCTTAGGGATGATGGACATTTTTCTGAGGTATTTCTTAGACATTTTTTTCTTCTCTTGAGAACTGTGTTCAGATTCAGGTCCATTTTTTGAATGGGTCTTATGTTTTGTTTTGTTTGACTTTCATTTTTGAGTTCTCTATATATTCTGGATATTAATCCTCTTCTCAGATGTATAGCTGACAACGATTCCCACCCATTCTCTGGGCTTCCTCTTCACTCTACCGATTGTTTCTTTAGCTGTGTGGAAGACTTTTAGTTTCATGAAACCTCACTTGTCACTTGTTGACCTTAATTCTTGGGTCAATGAAGTCCTGTCCAGGGAGTCATTGTCTATACCTGTATCATGTAAGCACCGCCTGTGTTTTTCTCAAGGAGTTTCAGGTTTTCAGGTTTCACCTTTAGGTCTTTGGTCCATTTGGAGTTACTTTTTGTGAAAGGTGATAGATACAGGTCTGGTTTCTTTCCTTTGCATGTGGACAGTAAGTTTCCCCAGCACCATTGTTGAAGATGCTTTCTTGACTCTGTATCCTGCCACATAGCTGAACTGATCATTTCTAGAAGTTTTCTGGTAGAATTGTTGGGATCTCTTATGTATAGTAGCATGTCTTCTGCGAATAGAGATGGTTTGACTCCTTATCTTAGTTATATCCCTATAATTAATTTCCTTCTCTTGCCTTGATGCTCTAGATAGTGCTTTGAGCAAAATATCGCAAAGGACTGGGGCTAGTGGACATCCCCATCTTATTCCTGATTTAAGTGGGATTGACTTAAGCTTTTCTTCATTTAGGATGACATCGTCTTGAGTTTCTCACATACAACCTTTATTACATTCCTTCTAGCCTACCTTGTCTAGGACTTTTACCATGAAGGCATGTTGGATCATGCATCTATTGAGATGATCATGTGGTTTTTGTCTTTAAGTCCCTTTATGTGGCCTATTACTTTTATTGACTTGCATATGTTGAACCATCCTGCACCTCGGATATAAAGCCTACTTGGTTATGGTGCATAATCTTCTTACTGTATGTCTGTGTTTGGTTTGCAGGTTGGGTTTTATGACTCTTGGGTCTCTGCTGACTATGAGCAGGAAGTGCCCTGTTTTTGCTTTCTTTCTTGTCATTGACTTGGTGAAGAATCCAGGCTAGTTCCAGATTTGTCTGTATGGTTGCTTGTAATTTTCCAAGGCCATTTATCTAGGAATGAAGGAGGCATCTACTGCTGGTTTCATCACTTCTCTGGTGGCTCTGTGTGATTTCCCTTCTGGTTGTCGATATTCACAGTAGAAATACATTTAGACCAAGGTACTGTGGCTGCTCCTCAGATCAAAGGACTCTCTATTTCCTTCGCTTTGAAACAGGCTTGTGTTTTTAAGGCTATCTCTGCACAGGGTAAAAAGTTCAAACAGAAGGAACATACCAGTTAGAACATCTTATCAGGGTTGGGGGGGAATAAAGAGAGAGACGACAGAACTAGTTTCCAAGGGGACCAAGGTATGTGCTGTTCACCCTGCTCAAGAGATCCTCAGGTGATTTGCACAGTTCACCCAGGTGGTTGCACGTGATCTGTACAAACTAAATGGAATGATGTCCAGTGGGATACAGGAAAGAGCAGAATGATACTCCACTGTATGCGCATGCCACGCTTAGTTTATGGATTCACCAGCCAGTGGGCATTTGGACTGTTTCCATCTTTGGGCTTTGTAAGTTTGTGCACATCCACATCTCGGTTTTTGCTGAATACTTGTTGTAATTCTTTGAGTACATATCCAGACATTAAGTGAAGTTATGGAGTTGCCAGCAGGCAACTTGTGTGTTTAACTTTCTGAGGAATGGCCGGAGTATTTCCCCCATGATGGCTTTGCTGTATTCCACATTCGTCAGCAGTGCATGGGAGTTCCAGTATCTCCGGATCCTCACAAACGCTTCTTACATTCTCGTTTTCTCTTATTCCCTCTGTAGCCATTCTGGTGGGGGTGAGATGCTTGGTGTTTCAGTCTGTAATTCTTCAGTGACTCAAGCTCTGTTTGGGTTCTTTACCTCTGTCAGCATGACCTGTACTGGCAGTTGCTAGATTCAGTCAGCATTTTTATGATTTCATGATTTTTGTTTGATTCCTGAGACCACATTTGTGTGTGTGTGTGTGTGTGTGTGTGTGAACAAATGTATATGTGTGTGTACATGCATGTGTGTGTGTCTGTGTGCATGTGTGTATATATACATGCATAAAATGCTTGGAAAGATGTCACTCTGTGTCTTGTGGAACAGAATTCTAATTGTGTGACATCAGAACTCTTTTCATGTAGAAAAAAAGTGCAACACGTTCTTCAGAGTCTGTATTTTTAAGCAGAAAGCTTTAAATTATAGGGGTGAATTCCAGGGAAAAAAGTATCTGGAATCTTTTTTTGAAGAATATTTTATATGGATTCTTTGACAGTTTTATGCATGTAAACAATATACTTTGACCAGATCCATCCCCAATTAGCCTTCTCACTCTTGAACCTCCCCTGAATATATCTCCCCTCCAACCTTCATGTCTACTGTCTTTTTGTTTGAATCATCCACTGAGTTCCGTTAGCACCTCCCACACGTGCATGGGTGTGGGGCCAGCAGCCAGAGCATGAGTGATATATTAGCAGCCACACCCCCAAAGGAAAATGGCCGTCCCTCCCTGAGCAGCCATCAACCGACGTTATATCTTCTCAGCTGGGGTGAGACTCTGTAAGCCTGTCTCCCTTCCTTTCTAAATCTGGACTGGCTTGGTTTTGTGCAGATAACCATAGCTGCTGCCAGTTCATAAATGCAGTGGTCATGTGATGTCATAGCACTCCCCAACAGTCATGTGATGTCACAACATTCTCCCGCTATTGCAGTCTTTCTGCCCCTTCTTCTGTGATGTCCCCGGAGTCTGGAGGAGATGGACAGAGATGTCCCTGTTTAGGGCTGACACTCAGTCGGCACTTATTCTCAGCACTTTGACTGGTTACAAGTCTGCACTGGATACTACCCACTTCAAAAAGAGACTTCTCTAGCTAAGGTTAAGAACAACACTATTCTATGGGCATAAACAAAACTATTGAGAAGGCAGTTTGACAACATGTCAGTTTAGCAAAAAAAAAAAAAAAAAAGTTGCACTTGGTTCCCAGCTAGGGCTTATGACTTTCACAGTCATGGCTTTTGAACAGGTTTACAATGCCAGGCACAGATCCCCACCCATGGAACAAGCCTCAGAAAGTAGTTGGTTGCTAACATCCATGCCATTATTGCATTGGTGGACACATCTTGCCTGGCTTCCTTACAGCAGGTATTGTAATAGCATGCAGAGTCCAGTGCTGGACCATTGATGGTTTAATCCCATGGATGTGTTTTCTCCACCAGCATCCTCCTTGCACCTTCTAGCGTTTTGAAATCTAGCCAGCAGGGAAACCATTTCCATGAAATCAGTGTCTTTTTGTTTGTTTTTATTTATTTTTCACAAGAACATCAAAAGCCGCAGTAAGCAATTTTGCTCTCTGATTTTTCACACGCATTAAAAAAATTAAAATTCCACTCAGCCTTCTGGTCCCCCTGCTCATTGGCCCACCCTTGGGCAGTACACACCGAACAGTGAAGAGTTTATGAAAATGTCTATTGCTTTCAGTTCTTCTTTATTAACGGACTGTTATAAATACGGTAGATTTCCCCCCCTAATAACAGTTCTGGAAACTCTCCAGCGTTTTAAAACGTCAGTTCAGTCCCTGTAAGTGGTTCTGTCTAGAGGTCTCTTTGAGAGTGCTGGGTCCTTTTCTAGATTTCACTGTGTGAGATCTGTTGGTGGAGATTCCCTACTGACCTTCCTTTTCTGCCCCAATGTGTGGTGCAGGGAGGGATCCTTGGTACTTAGCAATTATCAGAATGGCCCAAAAGCTTTAAACAAACAAACAAACAAACAAACAGACAGACAGACAAACACACCTCCCTACCTTAGCTCCCAAACTCCCCCACATTCCACAGAATCCAAGACAACAAGGCAGAGAATCTAGATGTAGAGGATGGGAGACAATGTGTGGGTTAATAAGGGGTCACACGACTTTGACTCTGCATTTAGATATGTTGAACCACAAGTTCCTTGGCAAAATAATTGAATTCCCTTCTTCAGTTCCCTCACTTGTAAAATGGAAATGATAAGCATCTACTTAGCTCCATCCATGGTTGCAAGAAACAAAAGTGACCCTCATGTGGACATGCATAGTCAGGTGTGAAGCGCACAGGTGTCGTCGGGGGTGGGCCTACCCACCTCTCTTCGACACATGAGGTGTCACTGAGTAGGACCTTTTGCTAGAGTGTTAGTTTCTGAGCATTTGCGTTTGCTGGGTTTGACTTAAGCAGTCATGAGTTGTGCTCAGGGGGTAAGAAAGACAGAGTCTAGTGTAGGATGTAGGGTTTTTATCGAACTTTTTGCTGGAGAATGAGTATGACCTCACCGACTGGATATCTTTGCATTTCCTGCTCTTATGTCCAGGACAGTGGACCTGGAGGGATTTAGAACAGTACACACACACACACACACACACACACACACACACACACACACACACACCTCTATGTTTGGTAAATACCCATGCAAAATGGAAGGTACTTGTTTTCTATGGGCAGTGACAAGAAGAAATAAGAAATACATACCAGACATTTCAGCCAGTGGCTGGGTTTCTGTGACTGTACAAAAGGGAAGGGAAACAAAGCATGGAACACATCCTTGCAGCATAAATCTTTACCTTTGACCTTACAGTACACTCTTGTTCTTCCAGGCCATGCAAGACTCTGAATTCCTTTTGCACAGATTGTCAGAATTAGGGACCCAATGGGGCAGTGGGATTTTTTTCTTTAATTTCAGTTTTCTTCAAATATGTGTGTGTGTGTGTGTGTGTGTGTGTGTGTGTGTATTGTGTAGGTGCATGCTCATATGTCTGTAATTGTGTCTGTTTGGTGTTGGCTGTCCTCCTTAATGGCTCTCCGCCTTATTTTTGAGGCAGTGTCTCTCCCTGAACCTGGAGCCTACTGACTGAGCAAGATTAGTTGGCCAGCATGCTCCAGGGACCTTCTGGTCTCTACTTTCCCTAGCTTGAGGACTATAGGCTGTTCTGGATAGATTAATGTCAACTTGACACAAGCTAAAAGTCATCTGAGAGGAGGGGACATCAATTAAGAAAATGTATCCATAAGATCAGGCTGTAGGCAAGCCTGTAGGGCATTTTATTAATTAGTGATTGATGGGGGAGGACCCAGCCCATTGTGGGTGATGCCACTGCTGGGCTGGTGGTCCTGGGTTCTAGAAGAAAGCAGGCTGAGCAAGCCATGGGGAGCAAGCCAATAAGCAGCATCCCTCCATGGCCTCTGCATCAGCTCCTGCCTCCAGGTTCCTGCCCGGTTTGAGTTTCTGTCCTGACTTCCTTCAGTGATGAAAAGTGATATGGAAGCATGAGCCAAATAAACCCTTTCTTCCCAAATTGCTTTGGTCATGGTGTTTCATCATGGCGATAGTCACCCTAACCAAGACACAGGCACACACCACACCTGGCTTTTTACGTGGGGTGCTTGAACTTGGGTCTTCATGCTCTTTGCCGGTGGATCCACCTTCCAAGGCCATTGTTTTACAGTTGACCTCATTACAGACTCTCACAAACTCAGTGTTGCTTCGTTGTGGAACTTAGCACTGAAACTTCAGCAGCCCATGCTGTCCTCAGCCAAGCCCCACAACTTCAGTTTTTACTTAACTTCCATCCCCCCACCCCACCCCCATCTCATTTCAGGAAAAGAAGATTTTCCAGATCCCCTGGATGCATGCAGCTAGACACGGGTGGGATGTGGAAAAGGACGCCCCACTCTTCAGAAACTGGGCGATCCATACAGGTACTAACCCTTGTCTTGCTTATTTATACAGTTGCCATTGTTGACTTTTGCTTTCGTTATACAAATATCCTGGCTTATGACCTCATGAAGATAGCTCTGAAATCCCGTGACTTGTCCCCAGGTACATCTAGGGGATGTATGAGGAGTATAGACAGCATCACTCAGAAGTGATGGCCCCACCCATCCTAGAGGTTCCCAGCCCTTAAATTTCCCATAGATGTGGTATTCTCATAAGTTCCTAAGGGCTACTAGGGGAACTTTAGCACTACTAACTTATAGTCATATATTTATTTATTTATTACAAAATTTCTGCAGGGAGCTATCTTTAGAAGTGGACTTTTTACTTACTATTTGAAGCTAGTTAATTCTGCTTGTTGGCTTTCTAGACTTATCTATGGTTTGATTCTTCATCTACCGTTTTATTTTTCCCCTCAAATATGGATGGTAGAACCAGAGAGACCAGCTTGTCCTAGTGTGGTCTCTGTTGTCTAGGTTTTTAAAATAAAATGCCTGTACCTTAGAAATACCCCAGCTTCCGGCAAAGCAGGACCGTTAGTCATCTGCAGCAGAGGCTTTTTGCTCTCTGTCTCTCCGTACTGTTTTAGACCTCCTCCCCTGTGTCTAATGCCCTCCCTCTTTTTCTTTATCTTTGGCTATTTTGCTAGGAAAGCATCAACCAGGAGTAGATAAACCTGATCCAAAAACATGGAAAGCGAATTTTCGGTGTGCCATGAATTCCTTGCCTGATATCGAAGAAGTGAAAGACAGAAGCATAAAGAAAGGGAACAATGCCTTCCGAGTGTACCGGATGCTGCCCTTATCCGAACGCCCTTCTAAAAAAGGTAAAGCCCTCTACAGACTAAAGCAATGATCCCTCACTGTAGACCGTGGTGCCCTTTTAGACTCTTCACGTCTGCCTCTGTCGTCACTTTGAAGGGTAGAATACTTGTTCACCCTAGAGGTGATAATTCCGCCTTCACTTGCCTTGGGAAAATGACTTTCAAGGCACCAAAGGCAAAAAGATTTGTAATTCCGATCTTGTGTAGCTGAGGCAGTGGGTTTCAGAAAGAATTTAATGGAGGGAAGCCCCTCTTCCTCTGTCCTTCGTGAACTGATCCAGAACTACCTTTTTGTTGCCACAGGAAAGAAACCAAAGACGGAAAAAGAAGAGCGAGTTAAGCACATCAAGGTAACAGTCAGTCTTTGGTTGTTTAGAAAGCCCATGTTGTGACCGTGCATTAATGAGTCGTAGTCTGTCTCATCAGAGCAGTAGCAGGACCTTTGTGCAGGCCTCGCCCTTTCCCCTCTTCCTGTTGTGTTTTATGTGCTGTTTGTATTTCCTCCTCTGCATGTACCCACTTGCAGACACAAGTCCACATAGGCTTTGCTCACACCAGTGTCCCAGAGAAAAGTGCAAATGATGTAACAGATTCACAGAGCTTGACGGTCACCTCTCCTTGCCTGTCACTCAGCTCCAGCCAAGCTCCAGCAACCAGCTTAGATCTCATACTGTGAAATATGCTTTCAGGCTATGAAATACGTTTGAAAACTATCATAATTATTACGTATGTCTGTTAAGAAGTCTTAACTATCTTTCTGTCTGTTCTGTCATAAGCCATTAGCTTGGGAACACAGTAGTTCAGACACTCTTATTAGTGAGAGTCTCAATGTTCTTTTCTGTTCTGTGATTGAATGAGTTCCAAGAGTTCTCTATGGGGATGGGTCTGTGTGCTTGAGGTTTTCAGTCGGCTAAGTGGTCTGACCACCCCTACATTTCAATTATTATAGCTCATAGAAGGTATAGCCCCTGTTAAATAGTGAGAGACGTCAAACCCTGTGCCTGACTGGGGAGCCCATCTGTGGCTATGCAAAGGGCGGACAGTACAGTTACAGACCCAGAGACCACCCCGGAGATGATAGTGGTCACTGGCTTCTGTGTGTAGGGGAAGGGACTGACAGATAAATTCAAGTGCCTTGTGTGCAAGGTCACATGGTTCCTTAGAACTGAGCTTGAAGTGGATGTGGGACATTCTGATTTACAATAAAAAAACAAACAAAAAACACAAAGTCAATTACTTTAGGCATCTCATTAGGTTTGAGGAGGGACAACATCCTGTGCTATCTTTGGGGCCTGGTCCTCAGGATTCACCTCCCCTGCAAGACAGCCTCATGGAAAACGATGTAGTAGTGTTGGCATAGAACCTATCCATATCTCCCATTTACTTTAAATTACCCCTTAGTTACTTTTAATACTTAATAGTAAAAAAAAGTTGTGGTGTTATATCATTAGGGAATAATTACGAGAAAAGAAGTATGTATATATATATATATATATATATATATATATATATATATGTATGTGTGTGTGTGTGTGTGTATATATATATTTAGTATAGACCAGTGCTTGGTTGAATATTAGCTATAGAATTGTGGTATGTATATGGCTAGCTGCTATTAGATTTTTTTTAATGCATATAGGCATCTTGCCTGTATGTCCGGGCACCATGTACATGCCTGGTACCTACAGAAGCCAGCTAGGGCCTCAGATCCCTTGGATCTGGAGTTATGGACAGTTGTGAGCCTCCATGTGTATGCAAAGAATTGAACCCCAATCCTCTAGAAGAGCAGCAAGTGCTCGGATGGAGAAGCCATTTCTCTTGACCCCGTGGTTAGAGTTTGAGGGAACACTTAGCTAGCTGTTCCAGGTCGAGACGTGTTTATCTCTGCATTGGAAAATAAGTACTTCAGGCAGACTGTTTAGCAGTGATCCTTTGTTTCATGTTTGATATTTCTAAGTGTCTGATGTATTTTAAACATAACACAGGATTAGGGATTGGAGGGGTAGCTCAGTGCTTCGTGCTTCTAGGGGACCTGAGTTTGGTTCCTAGCGCCCATGGCAGGTAGCTCACAACCACCTTTAACTTCCAACTTCAAAAGATCCAAAACCCTCCTTTTGCTTCTACATGCACATAAGTAACTCTCTCTCTCTCTCTCTCTCTCTCTCTCTCTCTCTCTCTCTCTCTCTCTCTCTCTCTCTCACACACACACACACACACACACACACACACACACACACAAGTTAAAAATAACAAAATATTTTTTTAAACAGCACAGGATTAATGAATTGTGTTGTAGTTTTACTGTGGACAAGTTTTATACACACAGGAAGGAGCAGAGTTGGCACTAGCCCACCGCCCAGATTTTAGTAGTAATCAACTCCTGGCCATGTTTGTTCCGTCAGCGCCTCCATCATTTTCCTGTCTTTCAGTATGACATCACAGTATTTGACCCGTTTTGACCTACAGACACAATTTCTGATAGTGGTCAACATGCTTGGAAGCAAATTTCAAATATGCTGTTTTTTTTTTTTTTTTTTTTTTTTGGTTTTTCGAGACAGGGTTTCTCTGTGTAGCTTTGCGCCTTTCCTGGAACTCACTTGGTAGCCCAGGCTGGCCTCGAACTCACAAAGATCCGCCTGCCTCTGCCTCCCGAGTGCTGGGATTAAAGGCGTGCGCCACCACTGCCCGGCCAAATATGCTGTTTCTTGCCTAAATATTTTACTATGTCTATCTCTAAGAGTAAATAATCTTCAGCTGATGAATTTGACAGTGATTCCTCAGTATTATTAAATATCTCAGGGTTCCAGTTATCTCAGAAATGTTATTACAGCTTCTGTACCTTAATGAAGATCCATATTAAGGGCTGGGTATGGTAGGGAGCACTTATCTATAATCCTTGAATTTAAGGAATAATCAGGGAGCTCTTGAAGATGAGGCTGTCCTGGACCATATCATGGGGAAATTTTGTTTCAGAAAAGAGGAGGAAATTGATATGAGAACCATGTGGGTTTTTTTTTAAATATTTATATGTATTAAGACTTACTTTCTTTCTTTGCGTGCTTGCTTGGTTTTTCTCTGAGGCATGGTCTCACCGTGTAGCCTGGGCCGGCTCCAGATTCTCAGCAGTTCTCTTCCCTCAGCCTCTCCAGTCCTGGGATTACAGACTGGAGCCAACACAACCGGCTTGAGCGGTTTTGTTTTTAATCCCTGGGTTTTCCTACATCTCCTTTTATATAAAAAGATTATTTTCTCCCTGCGATTATAAAAAACTAGTTGTTAGTTGTATTGTTTTTCCATTGGACCATTTCTTTAAACCCACAGTTTGAACATCTTGTTCAGTAAGAGATGCATGACTTTTTCTCTCTCCACAAATAGGTGGTTGGAGGAATTTGCTGCAATCTTTGGTGTGATTGTATCATATTTGCTGTATTCACAGTATTCACTGACTCTCACATAGAACAAATAATTCGTATTTGATAGCTAAGTAGATACATAAACATTTATTTAATAAACACATAAATAAAGTATGTGTGATGGAAGTCAAGGCCTTTATATTAGGGTACCAATTTGATTTCATAATTGTAGTTGGAAAACTGGCAGTCGAGTGTCTACTTTTCAATATATTTTGCCCACATGTAACCACTATATTCCCTTTGATATCAAATACCAAAGAACCTATGGTAGATCATGATATTATGTCTTTTTAAGATAGGAAAACTGCTTCCTGAAACTGGGGCCCAGAGTCAAGGTTAAGACATGTAGTATTTCAGGACTATGGGAACATGAGGAAACGTGAGTCCTAAGGTGGATGGCGTGTGGGATTCTCCTAAGTAATGAGTACCTTTGGTTACATCAGCCTTGTGGGGCTCGTCTTTTGTGGGGCCTCTAAAATGAGCAAGCTGGGGAAGGCATAGCCTTGGGCTGGACTCAGCCATGTTGAACCAGGAACTGAGAGGCCTTAGGTGCAATCATGTGGGTGAAGCTTCTGCTTCGCAGCGAATGTTATGAAATCCTTGTGTAACAAAGATATGATTAACACTGTCTTCCTCAAGGGACATTGCTCCTGCAGTGGAGCGTTGATGAATCATGCATAGTACAGCCTGACCTTTGGATGTAGATATTTTTTTGCCTATGTCTTGCAGTGTTACAGTGGAACAGGAATAAGGCCAGTGGGCTTCCCCGATTCTTGCATGGCTTAGGGTCCCTGCAGAATTAACTCCATGATTGCTGTGGGATCATATAGTCAAAGATTTTCTTCAATAACTATTAATAGTTTACTTTTTTGTGTGTTGTTTTTGCGAGTCAAAATATGTAAACTGAGCTCTGCTTGGTGGCACATGCCTATCATCCCAGAACTTGGGGGTGTGGAGGGAGAAGGACCAGGAGTTTTAAGGTAAGCCGCAGCCACATAGCTTGAGGCCAGCCTGTGCTACATGAGAACCTGTTTCAAAAAATAAAACAAGCCCCATCAAAACAACCACGAAACTAACAGAACACCTAAGCTGATTTCTTCAGTTGTATGCCAACGCGTGAGTGGCTAGATGAGCTAGAGGCCTTCTGAGAAAACTGTCTGTGTACCTAGAACTGCAATAACCTACAGCCGTTGAAGCAAGCTCTTCCCAGTCTTCAATTCAAGCTAAAGTTTTAAGTAGCAAACAATAGTTAGGGCATGCTAGCCAAGTACTTGAAGTTTTTTTTCCTGGGCCACAGACATGTTGGTTGTAGGCTCTTCCTTGGCCCACAGAATAGTTTCTCCAAGATTTGTGGCTCTCTACGGGGAAGTGGAGATGAGCGGAGAGTCTGTCAGAATTAAAACCGAGTCACGCTGGGAGCGGCAGCATCTTCCTGTCATTCCCCACTTACAAAGCTGAAGCAGGAGGATATTAAATTTGAGGCCGGCCTGAGCTTCATGATAAGCCCCTTCCTCAAACCAAGATGGAGTTTCTTATGCCAAGTCAAGGGAGTAGAAAAAAGTGCTTCTTATGAACACATACCTGACACTGACTAAATATATTCTAGCCTTCATTCCTATCTGCATTCTGATTATTTATTCAGACACAGACACCTCTGGATTAAGGACTTAAAACAAACTGGTGGCTTGTAACTGGCCTGGCAGAAGTGAAGGTATTCTGAAGAGACTGTCAGGCTATTAAAACAATGAACCCCAAAGAAATGGGAAATTTCCCAGAAATCTCATGCTGGGAGAAGGAAAAGGCCCCATCCAAGTGGGAAACTTGTCTCCCAATGAGATTACACACAGTCCTAATAATTTGTTAGACCACCTTGTCATACTGAACTTTGGGGTCACAGCCTATTTTCTAAGCCATGTTTGGTCACCCATCCTCAATAAAAGCCAAATTAATAGTAGAAAGCAAAAAAAAAAATGGAGATTTTTTTTTTAAAAGATATGACCACACTGGGAAGAAAAATAGAAAGATGAAGTAAACCCCTCAAGTCTGTCTTTGGGGTCGTGAAAGGCGATTCAAGTTTAAATAGAGGCAGAGAACATGAACATCTTCACAGTCCTGGGCTTCAGTCACATTTGTAAGGTCATCTACTTGAGACAGATGCATCTCTAGAATATCTTCATTTCCACCTCTCAGTCTGAGCCAGACATCACTGAAATAAACTCGGCCTACATGGGGCTACCTGTCTACCTAAGGAGATTAGAATGAGAGAAACACCAGCGAGCATCCTAGCCTGAACATCATCAGGGAAAGTATGTGCTTCAAAAAATATCATGGGGCCGGGCGGTGGTGGCGCACGCCTTTAATCCCAGCAATCGGGAGGCAGAGACAGGCGGATCTCTGTGAGTTCGAGGCCAGCCTGGGCTACCAAGTGAGTTCCAGGAAAGGCGCAAAGCTACACAGAGAAACCCTGTCTCGAAAAACCAAAAAAAAAAAAAAAATATCATGGAACAGATTGCTCTGTGGGAATATAGGCAACACCAAGAACAATAAGGCTAAAAGTAGGGAGAGCAGTAGGTGTTGACAATTTTTAGTTCCCCTAAATGACTTTATTACCTTATTTAGCTCTTCCTGTGATGGTCATATCCAAGAAGTCCATCCAGACACAGGGGCTGAGTCATTTTCCCAAGATGCCATAGCTTCAGAGAGTCAGTGAACTCAGGCCTCAGCCTTTTGGAAACTGCAGAACCCCAGCCAGACGTTGAGGACGGAAATGTGACCCAGATCAGATGGTCAGCATTCCCTAGTCCCAGAAACTTCTTGAATGAAGGTCTAGAGGTTAGAGTTATTTGATTTTCTCTGAATGGATATGGAAACTGGCTTAATTTGAGCGGGTTTTGTGTGGAGAACAATGGGAAATAAAGATGCGCACAGGTAAGAAGGAGTAAGTGCTTCCTGCCTTGGGGGTAGTTTGCAGAGGAAAACCCAAGTATTTCCAGATCAAAGCATCAGTGTTACCATGGAAACAGAATAGAAAGCAGCCTAAAGTCATCTGGTGAAAGTCATTGGTGTATGTTAGTTCTGAGTACAGACTTCTGGATAGGAGTTACAGAAGAGCGGACACTGGTTCTGCAGAACTTTCTCGAAGGACTGTTTACCGCAACTGAGACCAGAGCTATTTAAAACTGTGCATTCCCAGTTAGAGAGGACGGTGACCACTTGTGGGAGCTGTTGATGCAGCAGCCCCTTCTCTGCTTGGGAAAGATCTTTAGGTTTGAAACTGTGATTACAAGAGAGTCTGTATCAGCGATCTCCTTGAAAACACAACAGAGCTGCTCTGGATAAAGCAGGCTAGGAGGATGAAGCAGGTTAGGCGCCATCTCTGGTCCTTCCCTTCTCCTGCTGCTGGGCTAAATCACATCTATGGACTGTAGCAGGAATCTTAGAGAGTCTTATTAATAAAAATCAAGCCTGAGGCCAGTTATTGGGGAGATGGCTGGAAGATCAGAGAATCAGAACAAGCCACAGCTTCCTGACCTCGACAGTTCCTCAGCTGATCCTGTTTCCTCAGACTGGAAGCTTCTGTGTACTCATCCCAATGGCTCTCAGCTGAACTGCTGCTCACAGCCCGAAAGCTTAACCAGCTAAAAGCTTAACTAGCCAAATGCTTCTAGTTTCTGATCTTCACGCCTTATATATCTTTCTGTTTTTGCCATCATTTCCTGGGATTAAAGGCTTGCTTCTTGGGATTAAAGGTGCGTGTCACCGAGCCTGGCTGTTTCCAATGTGGCCTTGAACTCACAGAGATCCAGAGGGATTTCTGTCTCTGGAATGCTAGGATTAAAGGTGTGAGTGCCACCATTTTCTAGCCTTTGTATCTAGTGGCTATCTGTTCTCTGACCCCAGATAAATTTATTAGGGTGCACAATATTTTGGGGAACACAATACCACCACAATGGACACAGAAACGATAGCTTTCACCTTAAAGGAAAGAAAAGATGGTTCATTTTAGAACTAAGTTTGAGTGAACATGGCTCTGGAACATAGATTTCGGTCACTCCAAATTCCATGTTCCAACATGGAAGCGGTCCCATGAAGTTTCACAGTTTTACAGAATCAAGAAAATCACAAGTCAAGGCACGTTTAAAATGCATTGGTGACTACATCAGAGAGGTGCTTATGGAAAGACGGGGGAAGCTTTTCCAAAGGCCTCATATCTGATGACATTCTTTTTTTCTAATTATTTATTTTTATTTCCTGTGCATTCGTGGTTTTGCCTGCATGTATGTTCATATGAGGCTGTTGGATCTCCTGAAACTGGAGTTACAGACAAGTTGTGAGCTGCCATGTGTGTGCTGAAAATTGAACCCGGGTCCTTTGGAAGAGCAGCCAGTGCTCTTAACCATTGAGCCATCTCCCCAGCCCCCTGATGGCATTCTTAGTTTTGGAGTTGATGGAAGGTAGTATATTGCTATATTAATACATTTTTTAAAGTTTTTATTGACAGGATGTTAGTTCCGACACAGAGGGACAAGGACTATTATGGAGGCTAAAGCTAGCTCACGGTCAGCTAATTGGTCCTGGACCTGCAACGTTCCAATCACTTTATATGACTAAAGTTCTATTCAGTGGATCATTCTCTCCAGACAGCGCTTCTTACCAGGAATTCTTGTTCACATGTCTATGGATAACTTTAGGAAATAACGTTGAACTACTTCACTTGGGGTGAAGTTTTGGAGCCCAGTGGAGTTTATATTTAAAGGCAATCCATGATAGGAGGAAGAGAATGATGGACTCGAGCAAGTTTAGACAGAGATGGCGACCATTGCAGTGGAGAGGAGACCTTTCTTCCGAGTATGGTCAGAAAAGACAGGAGCGGATTAAAGAGGAGGGTACAGGGAGGGAATCCTAGGCCTGGAGCTTGTGTATGACATGGGAGAGAGCCCTGGCAAGCACATGTCACGCTGACTCTCTGAGGTTCAAAGGCGCGATCGTTTTACTCCAGAACAACTTTGGAAGCCTTGAAAGCAGGCCTTCTCTAAGACAGAAATTCTCTGAGACGAAGGGAAAGAAAAGGAAGTGAAGAAGGAGCCAAGGGCAAAGGTCAGAAGGGAAGGTGCAGCGAGAGCTGGGGGAGAGTCCAGGAAGGATGGGTGTGCTCCAGGGAAGGGAGGGGAAAGGTGGGCTGGAGGATGCGCCTTGGCTTTTGATCTCTGTGGTGCTGTGACTGCTGTGGCGGGTCTGTGTACCCTCCGAGCTTCAGTTCCCTGCCTGTGTTGGTGAAGCTCAGCCTGGACCATTTGCTAACAGAGCCCTGCAGATGCCCTTAGATTTGATGCCCTCAAATTGGCTTTAGGAGAGCATTTTGGGATAGGAGGTGGGTCAGGGTGGGACATGTTCTTATGGCCATTCCACCGGGCCCTAACGAGGACAGGTCTAGACAAAGTGCTTTAGTCCAGGGGTGAGGCAGAAGGGGCTCCGAGCAGAGGTGTGAGATGCTTCTGCCACCAGCACCTCTGCTGCTTTATCTCAGGGCCACTCTAAGCCCATCTAGCAAGCCAAGCTGGAGAGCAACCAAAGCAGGATGTTTCCCAGTTGTAAGCATGGCCAGTTTCCTTTTGCTTAGGAATCCTCTAAGCTCTACGGCAGGTCTTAGATTCTGTAATTGCAGAAGGTGTCTTTGAGCCTAAATATTTGGCAGGGTTAATGCACAGTAGAGGGAATCTGCCTGAGCATGGTTTGTTTGGTTGGTTTTGTTGGAGTGATGCAAGAGAGTTAGAAAGCAAGGTATTGCTTTGTAAGAGGGCCTCTATGTAACTTGAGGCTCAGGACTCACTGGGCTAGAGTGAGGTATCAGTGAGACAAGGCAGAAGTGGGCCATTAGAGGGACCAGAACAGGCCATCCATCATTTCCTCTGTCTCTGTGCATGTGCATAGACACAGCTTGGAATCCTTGGGTTTATAATGTAACCTGGCTTTGTATTATATTATTTATTATTTGTTTGTGTGTCTGTGCACATGCCCACACATGAACAGTGTATAGTGGAGGTCAGAGAACATCCTAAGAGGGTGGTGTGTTCTCTCTACCACGTGGGTCCCAGGGATTGAACTCAGGTCATCAGGCTTGGCGGCAAATGCCTTTATCTGCTGAGCCATCTTGCTGGCCCAGTTTCGCTTGGGATGTGCTCATTTCTAATTATTTTAAAACTTTCAACTGAATGCTTAAAGAAACATCTCTCTTGGGATGATGTGTTCCACACCCTCAAAGGAGACGTGTCAGGGAGATGCATGGCCCATTGTGCTGCACATGTTACCATCTGGTCCCTCCGGAGTGACAGCAGCGATGAGAGTTTGCCCAGAGTGGTGTCAGGAGGAGTAAGGCAAGTTTCCAATAGTCTCTCAGTAGCCATTGGCTGAGCGTTCTGCTGCAGGCAGGGCACCAGGTAGTCAGAGAGAAGTAGAGGTCCACCCCAATCCATTTCTCTTCCATCCAGATCCATCTCTGTTCTACCTCAATCCGTCACTGTTCTACCCCGATCTATCTCGGTTCCACCCAGATCCATCTGTGTTCTACCCAGATCCATCTCTGTTCTACCCAGATCCATCTCTGTTCCACCCAGATCCATCTCTGTTCTACCCAGATCCATCTCTGTTCCACCCAGATCCATCTGTGTTCCACCCAGATCCATCTGTGTTCCACCCAGATCCATCTGTGTTCCACCCAGATCCATCTGTGTTCTACCCAGATCCATCTCTGTTTCACCCAGATCCATCTCTGTTCCACCCAGATCCATCTGTGTTCTACCCAGATCCATCTCTGTTCCACCCAGATCCATCTCTGTTCTACCCAGATCCATCTCTGTTCCACCCAGATCCATCTCTGTTCCACCCAGATCCATCTCTGTTCCACCCAGATCCATCTCTGTTCCACCCAGATCCATCTCTGTTCCACCCAGATCCATCTCTGTTCTACCCAGATCCATCTCTGTTTCACCCAGATCCATCTCTGTTCCACCCAGATCCATCTCTGTTCTACCCAGATCCATCTCTGTTCCACCCAGATCCATCTCTGTTCTACCCAGATCCATCTCTGTTCCACCCAGATCCATCTCTGTTCCACCCAGATCCATCTCTGTTCTACCCAGATCCATCTCTGTTCCACCCAGATCCATCTCTGTTCCACCCAGATCCATCTCTGTTCCACCCAGATCCATCTCTTGTTTCACCCAGATCCATCTCTGTTCTACCCAGATCCATCTCTGTTCCACCCAGATCCATCTCTGTTCCACCCAGATCCATCTCTGTTCCACCCAGATCCATCTCTGTTCCACCTGATCCATCTCTGTTCTACCTCAATCTGTCACTGTTCTACCCCGATCTATCTCTGTTCCACCCAGATCCATCTCTGTTCTACCCAGATCCATCTCTGTTTCACCCAGATCCATCTCTGTTCCACCCAGATCCATCTCTGTTCCACCCAGATCCATCTCTGTTCCACCCAGATCCATCTCTGTTCCACCCAGATCCATCTCTCTGTTCCACCCAGACCCATCTTGGTCTCCATAGGGATGAACGCAGAAGACAGAGACTGTCTTTGCATTTGAACATGCTGCATAGGCCAAGGCTCAGCTCAGCTCCTGTGTCTCAGCAGGCTAAGTGGAGCATGATCTTGGAAAATTAATTTAGTGAGTCATAATTTTCTCTCACTAGAAGTGACAAAAGTATCACTTGCCACCCGTTAAACTGTAGATCATGTGAAACACTTAGAAGTTTCTGTTGCAAAGTCAGAATCATTCAATTTTTGAATAATGCAAACCTGACTGATTCATTACTTTGGTAAGAAATGTAGAAATAGAATAACTTTTTAAAAAAGAAAACCAAAGAAGATCATACAGAAGCGGTTCTTCCTGTCCTGTCTTTAGAGACCCATACTTAGTTCCTCGAGGAGGAATTGAGGAAAGGAAGTGGCGTAATAGAATGTGGAACGTGCCTGGGGAGGAGAACAGGGGCTATTAAGAGAGCCACAGAGAAAGGATGGTGCCATGGGAGGTGGGCACCCACAGCAGTGTCAGGGGATTCAGGGTGTTGAGAATGGAGGCATGGTGCATGCTTTTAGTCCCAGCACTCAGGAGGCAGAGGCAGGGGGATGTCTATGAGTTTGAGGTCAGCCTGGACTACAGAGATAGAGTTGCAGGACAGCCAGGGCTACCTAGAGAAGCTCTATCTCAAACAAAACAACAACAACAAATGGAGGCAGTGTCCTCCCTGTTAAGGGCCAGAGTATGGAACTGAGGGGAAGGGACTTGAGAAAGGGCCTGTGGATTTGGGAAGCAGTTTTACTGGTGACCTGTGACGGTAGCGGGTGTTATTTGATAATAAATGCCGTGTCTATATTCATCTCCTGTACGCTTCATCCCGCGGTGTGGTACCCATTACTGTTCTCAGCACACAGATGTCCGCAATGCCTTGAGAAGGGATTAAAGGGTTAAATTCAGCCTGCCAACTAGTGAGACACAAAGGAGCCAGGCTTGGTCTGACCCCAGAGTCCTCTCCTTAGCCCATCCTCTGGGGCCTTCATTCTGCCGATGGAGGTGAGGCGGGATGGTGGGCCTTTTCAAGGGTGCTCGTGGGGAGGCAGAATTAGCAAAAGCAGCCATTGGTCCAGATGTTTGACTGTAAAGGAAGGAAAACTGGTAAGATCCCCCCCACCGCCCCGCACCCCGTGGTCCCCCAAAACACAAGCCTTTTATTAGAGCAGCGGGGAGGGATAATATGACTGCTCAGGGGACCTGCCCTGGGCCCTTCTAGGTATTTGACCTTTGGTAGAGAGGGTAAACCCTACAGTGAGTTTTGTTATTGTTGTTGTTGTTGTTTTGTTTTGTTAAGCTGAGCTGAACATTAAGGTGACTCGGCCTTGAAAGCCATAATAATCATGGGAGTTTGCCAGAGGGCCAGGGGGACTGCATGGAGTTTGATCTTGACCCCCCCCCCCAGTGTGACCAACTGATAAGAGTGCCTCACATGCCTTAGAATGCCAAGTACTCCTGCCTTTACCACTCCCACAATCCTCCTCTGCTGGCAGCCCTGTCGTCCCCCTTCTTCTCCAGCCTCTTTCTTCATTTTTGATTCCCCGGGAGAGGTCTTCTGTGGCTTTTGTTCGGCCCTCTGCTGTCACTGAAACACACGTAGTCTTACGGGAAGGCAGTGTGCTCATGCAAGTTCCCAGAGTCGCGTGCGCCTCAGGACTGGCTCTCCTTGATGGGTTGGTGCTCTCAGGGAGTGGACGGTTCAAGGGTGCATGAAGGAAGAAGAGATGCGGAGGTCAAACAAGGAGTGGAGGGATTCCCCTTTTGTCAGTGCCATTGTGTCGCTAGCTGTTGGGCCGGGTGGCCTTTTAGGCCCAAAAAGGACATTTATGTGACGCTGTGGAGGTGGGGTTGCCTGTCTGGTGATGGGCCAGTGAGAGGAGGCTTCAGCTGAGGTTGGGGTCCCCGTTATCATCAGACCACCAGTGCAGTGTGCTCAAGTGGCAGTACCCCACCGCAGAGCGTACCGGAATGCTCACCACCTTCCTCGGGGCTCCCGTCGCTGGCTAGTCATGGGGGCAGAGTTAGTCCTAAGAAGTGATCGATTGTGAAAGCAGGGACGTGGCTTCTTACCTCTGAGAGAATCCAGGAGCTGGTCCCTCTGCGTCCTCCCTCAGAGGGGGACGTCTCGGGGACCCACGCAGTACAAGACTTGCATCGTGCTGCAGCTCTGCTCCACCCCCCCACCCCCCCCCCACCCCCGAGCTATCCTTTGCAGCTGCAGGTATTTCCTGAAGGCAAGCCAGATGTGCTGAGAGCATTTCCTTGAAGGAAAAAAAAATCGAAGAAACCGAATAGCTGGCTTCTTGAATGTCAGGCTAATTTAGAGAGGCAGGGGACGCATTTGGGACATGACGCCAATGACTAACCCCAGGATTCAACCAATTAGACAGGGGGAGAATTGAAGCTAAGAAAAGGGAGGGGAAGGAAGTGTTCTCAATTCTGTTTTCTTTTCTTCTTCCTAGCAAGAACCAGTTGAGTCATCTTTGGGGCTTAGTAATGGAGTAAGTGACCTTTCTCCTGAGTATGCGGTCCTGACCTCAGCTATAAAACATGAAGTGGATAGTACGGTGAACATCATAGGTAAACTGTTTTGACATCTTATTTTTATACTCACGAGCAGCCTCCAAGGTCTGAACTTTGCAAAACAGTCATCTCAAAACAACACAGTCAGTAAGGGGAAGTCTTGGAACCCGTCCAAACACAAGTTCTAGTCCCCAGATTTCAGCGCTTCGCAGATGAAATAAAGGTTCGTAGACGAGTCAGAACCAAGAAAAGGAGGCCAGGCCTTCGAAATGCTTCCTCCCCGGGGGCTACTGGTTAGCGACTCTTCATCACTCATTGTTCAGTCCCATGGACAAAAATGTCATTCATTTAACTTGGGAACTGAGGAAAGGGAAAGCCGTTCCTGTGAGCCCCCCAGCTTCTGCCTTGTGTCCACCTGCCCAGAGGTGGCACTCATTTTTACAGGCCAAGAAACTGAGGCACAGAAACTTTCTGTGAAAGGACAGACTGGTGCTACAGACTCGCTGAGAGTTCTCTACCATCCATACACAGTTCTGTGAGCAGGGAGTCAATAGGGAGCAGGTTCAGCTCTATTCCAGTTTTTGTGGGGACCCAGTAAACAGACAAAGACACAGGTAAGCATAGCACCCCCATTTGTGGCCTGTGATACAAGGGAAGAAAACAGAGGTAATTGGGAACAGCCTAGAAAACCAGACTTACATGGTTGTCCTGGCGAGTGTCCTCAGAAGAGTGACATTGCCCTATAGTGGGTGTGTGAGGAGCAGCAGGTGACACACGGAGGCAGACATGATGTCGACAGAAACCCTGAGTCGAAAACATCTGAGGGAACAGGAGGCAGGCCAGAGTTGCACAGTAGAGGAGGCATGGTGACTTCTCATGAGGTTCCCTCCGAGGTGGTGTGGTGGCTGTTCTTGGCTGTCAGCTTGACTACGTCCGTAATTAGCCAAAATCCAAGCAGCTGGGTACAGCTGTGAGGGATTTGTTTTCCCTTAATTAAATCATTTGAAGTGGGAAGACCCACCGTAATCCAGATCTTTTGAGGTGGGACCATCCACCTTTGATCTGGGCCACCCCTTCTGCTGGCAGCCTATAGAAGGGGCATGGAAGAAGGAAGGTTTTTGATTTTTGCCTGCCTGCCCTCATTCTCACTGGCAAGTCCATTCCTTCACTGGTATTAGTGCCTGCTTTTTCGGGAGTCTGGCACATACTAAAGACCAGCTGAGACATTCAGCCTCATGGACTGAACAGCTACTGGATTCTTGGACTTTCCATTGGTAGACGGCCGTTGTTAGAATAGCTGGACCACAGCCTGCAGGCCACAAATCCCATATATATTCATTCTATTGGTTCTGTTGCTCTAGAGAACCCTGACTAAGACAGATTTTGATGCCACAAGTGGTTTTAGAACAACAAAAGTATAAGGATGATTTTTTTTTTTTTTTTTTAGTATCTGGAGTAGGCTTTCCAATTTACCAACACAGTTACTGAAGCCTCTCCTAGGAGCTTGGAGAATAGTAAAAGCCCATGGTGCAAACTAGTTTACAAACTTAAGGAGATACATGCATTTAATTATCCTGATTCACCAACTGTGAGAAGCAACAGGTTTGGTCACTCTGTATATAAAACTTTTAACAATTTGTGGAAAAATAAGGAAAATGATGATGCTGGTCGATTGCTCCTAGTACCTCTGGGGGATAAATTGACAAAGGAAAAGAATGAGCTCGGTGATCAATTAGCCAACTTCTAGCATCTCGGGATACTGTGTAGGACAACAAAGAACTTGTTGATAAAACTGACCAGCCCCAGATGCACATATACATCCTAGAGGTCTCCAAGTGTTCCCTGGAAGAAAATCTTCACTCCAGCAGCCACAAAGCACAAGTTGTAGAAAATTAAACCAAAGCCCTCATTATAAGGTTGGCTGAATAACAGTGAAAATTCAAGCTGCAGCCTTAGAGGGTGTGAGGTTGGAGCATGTGGATGGTTAAAAGAAGGGCATTAATTGGCGAAGAATGGGATCCTATAACTTGGGGTGGAGATATGTGGGAGGACCCAATTGAAGCTGGGATCTCTGAACCCTCAGATTCTCAAGGGTTTATCTTATGTTAGGAAGGAGTTTCTCCACCCTCAGCAGAAAATGTACTCACATGCCCAGCCCCTGAATATTGCCTTTTTCATTATTGACTGGGAAATTAATCTTTTATTATCTGCTAGCACATCAGTGACCCTCTCTGAAGGAGATGATGGGCAAGACAATACTGAGGTCCCTCAGGACCCACCAATGGTTGTTTCTAGACCTATACCCAGACTTGAGGCTCAGCAGGCTCCTAGAGGACGGATAGGAAGTGTAGACCCCAAGGAGGTGCACCACATACACTAATAATGAGCTTAACAAGTTCGCTGATTTGTCTGGGGAATCCTTGTGGGAATGGATTTTAAGGGTGTGGGATAGTGATAGAAGGAACGTAAAACTGAGTCAGGCTGAGTTTACTGGTAGGAACCCACAGAGTGGAGATTTTATTTTTAGTGTGGAAGCTTGCTCAGTTAAAAATGGTGTCGAAAATCTGAATGGTGGTCTGAAGCATTTCTCGGAAGATGACTGACTGAAAAAAAGTTGGAGATGCCTGCTATCCCTTGGCTTAGTGTTGATGATGGATTTTAAGGATCAGGGAAAGCAGCGCTAGAGTGAGCATGCTGTGTAAAACCTCATCCTACACAGTAGGAAGACCCGGAAGACATGGCCTTCACTAATCCTGTAAGACAGCAGAATGGTGAGGGGGCACCTGCACATTTGAAGAGCTGTGTTGTCTTTTCCCTGTGTCAGAGCATAGGATTGAGGATGCTGCTGCCCAGCTGGATGAATTAAATCCAGTGAGTTTAATTGGGGCCCGAAGTAGGAAGGGCCAGGTGACATCACTGAATTGCCAAAGCAAGGTGATCATAGATATCGTAATGAGCAGCATAGACTAAACAATGTTCATAATGGCCTGACCCATAATGGGCAATACAGGTGACATGATTTTTATGGTGGCATGACTTATATGGACCTTTAGTACTGGCTAATCAATATGGTTTCCAGGCATGAACCAGATTAAAAAGCCTATTGCATTTTTGTTTGATCTATATAAATGGAAAAATCCTCAAACAAATGAAAGAGAGGTTACATCGGATCATGGCAAAAGAGAATCTCGGCTTATGAGCCAATTTCCAGACTTGAGCCAGTTTGCAGACCCAGAACCCCTTGAATGAAGGGATGGCCAGGTTGTCTTGAGGAAGGACCTTGATAAAATACAGAAAAGGTTACTGTTAGCCTTTCTCCAGTCATTCCCAGAGGAACCTATGGCCTTTACAAGGGTAACTACATTGGGAGACAGGAAACAACCAGACTTTCCAGGGTCTATTGGATACTGGCTCTGAATTGACATTGTTTCCGGGAGACCCTAAGACATGCTGTGGCCTTCCAGTTAAAAGTAGGGGCTTATGGAGGTTAGGTGATTAATGGAGTGTTGGCCCAAATATAACTCACAGTAGGCACAGGGGGTTCCCCAGTTCACCCTGTAGTCAGTTTGCTGGTTTCAGAATGTATGATTGGGATAGATACACTTAGAAATTGATGGAATTCTCACATTGGCCCCCTGACTTGTGGAGTGAGGGCTATTATGATTGGAAAGGCTAAAAGAAAGCCATTGGAAGCCAGGTGGTGGTGGCACACACCTTTAATCCCAGCACTCGGGAGGCAGAGGCAGGTGGATCTCTGTGAGTTTGAGGCCAGCCTGGTCTACAAAGTGAGTTCCAGGAAAGGTGCAAAGCTACACAAAGAAACCCTGTCTCGAAAACAACAACAACAACAACAACAACAACAACAAATGGCCATTGGAGCTGCCTCTGCCAGGAAAATAATGAGTCAAAGACAACATCACATTCCAGGAGGAACTGAAGAAATTAGTGCCACCATCAAGGTACAGGAGAGGTGGTTCCTGCCACATCTCTCTCCAACTCTCCTATCTGGCCAGTTCAGAAGACACATGGATCATAGAGAATGACAGCTGACTACCGGAAACTTTATGAACTCGTGACTCCACTTGTAGCTCCTGTACCAGATGTGATGTCCTTACTTGAGCAGATGAACACATCTCCTGGTATGTGGTATGCAGCTATTGATCCAGCAAATGCCTCTTTTGCGGTACCTCTCCATAAGGACCACCAGAAGCAATTGGCTTTCAGTTGGCAAGGCCGGCAATATACCTTTACAATTTTACCACAAGTGTATATATATATATTAACTCTCCTGCCCTGTGTCATAAACTTTGTTCAAAGAGATCTTGGTTAGCCGCCTTTTTCAAAAAATATCACATTGGTTCACAATATTGATGACATGCTGATCGTACCTAGGGAGCAGGAGGTAGCAACCACTTTGTACTTGTTGGTGACATTTGTACATCAAAGGATGAGAACTAAATCCAACCAAAATTTCAAGGGCCTTCCACCACAGTGCAATTCTTAGGAGTCCAGTGCTGTGGGGCATACAGAGATATCCCTTCTTAGGTGAAGGATAAGTTCTTGCACTTGGCCCCTCCCACCACCAAGAAAGAAGCACATTTAGTAGACCTCTTTGGATTCTGATGACAGCCCATTCCTCACGTGGGTGTGTTACTCCGTCCCAAATATCCAGTGACTCAGAAAGCTGCTGACTCTGAGTGGGGCCTGGAACAGGAGAAGGCTCTTCAATAGGTCCAGGCTGCTGTGAGGGCTACTCTGCCACTTGGACCATATGATCCAGCAGACCTGATGGTATGTGAGGTGTCAATGACAGATAAGAGATGCTGTTTGGAGCCTTTTGGAACAGGGCTCTTCCATCATCTGCAGACAACTATTCTCCCTCTGAGAGACAGCTCTTGGCCTGTGGTTGGGCCATAGTGGAAACTGAATGTTTGACAATGGACTACAAAGTTACCGTGCAATCTGAACTGCCCATCATGAGCTGGGTGTTATCTGACCCTCCAAGTCATAAAGTAGGATGTGCACAACTGAAATCCATTGTCACATGGAAGTGGCATATATGTGATCTGGCCCAAGCAGGGCCTGAGGGTACAAGCAAGTTACATTAAGAAGTTGCTCAAATGCCTATGGTTTCTATTCCTTTCCTAATGTTGACTGCTCCCAAGCCTGCACCTATAGCTTCATGGGATATGCCCTGTGATAGGTTGAGTGAGGAAAGAAGACTGGCCTGGTTTACTGATGATTCTGCATTTTATGCAGACATCACTCAGAAGTGGACAGCTACAGCATTACAACCCCTTTCTGGACAACCTTGAAAGATACTGGTGAAGGGAAATATTCACAGTGGGCAGAACTTTGGGCGGTTCACATGTTCATACGTTTTGTTTGGAAGGAGAAACGACCCGATGTGCAATTGTTCACCGATTCATGGGCTGTAGCCAGTGGATTTTCCGGATGATCAGGGACTTGAAAAGGGCATGGTTGGAAAACTGGTGAGAAAGGTATCCAGGGAAGAAGTATGTGGCTGGATCTCTTCAGATGGACTAAGGATGTGAAGATACTTGTGCCCCGTGTAAATTGATCATCAAAAAGTCACTTCAGCAGAGGAGGAATTGAGTAATCAAGTACATAGATGACCCATTTTGTGGACAGTCAGCCTCTTTCCCCAGCCATTCTTGTCATTGCCCATAAACAAAGTGGCCAAGGTGGCAGAGATGGGTGTTGTGTGTGGACTCAACAACATGGACTTCAACTCATCATGGCTGACCTGGCTACAGTTGCTGCTGGGTGCCAGATCTACCAACAGCAGAGACCAACACTGAGCAGCCTCAGATATGACATCATTCCCCGAGGTAACCAGCCAGTGATCTGATAGCAGGTTGACTAGACCGGATCATTTCTCCCATGGAAAAGACAATACTTCATCCTTACTGGAGTAGATACTTACCCTGGTTATAGATTTACCTTTCCTGCATATGATGCTTCTGCCAGAGCCACCATCCATGGATTTACAGAATGCCTCATCCGCTATCATGGTATTTTCTACACGGTATTGCTGCTGACCAAGGAACTCACTTCACAGCCAGAGAAGTGTGACAGGTCAGCCCACAACCCTGGAATCCAGTGGCCTTATCATGTTTCCCACATTCTGAAGCAGCTGCCTTGACAGAAAGATGGGTGTGGCCTTTTGAAGACACAGTTACAGCACTAATTAGGTGGCAGCAGCCTGGAGATCTGGGGCAGGGTTCCCCGAAAGACTGTATATGCTCTGAATCAGCATCCAGTATATGTACTGTTTCTTCCATAGCCAGGATCCTTGGGTCCAGGAATCAAGGTGTGGGAAAGGGAATAACTATCACCCCTAGTGACTCACTAGGGAAGTTTTTGATTCCTGTTCCCATGACTTAAGTTCTGCTGGCCTAGAGGTTTGGGTTGCAGAAGGGAAAGATCTTCTACCAGGAGACTCAACAAACGTTCTAGTAAATTGGAAACTCAGACCTCCCTCTGCCTACTTAGGGCTTCTGATGCCCTTAAGCCAAGGCTAAGAAAAGAATAACAGTATTAGGAGGGGTGGGTGATCCAGACTACCAAGGGGAAATTAGACTGCTTCTCTTCAATGGAGCTAAGAAAGATTATGTCTGGGGTTTTATTCAAATTATTGAGGGGGTGTTTAAAATTGAGATTGGGGGCTGGAAAATTGGCTCAGCAATTAAGAGTGCTTGCTGTTCTTCAGGAGGATTAGAGTTTGGCAGCTCATAACTTCCTGTAACTACAGCTCCAGGGAATCTGACATTGTCTTCTGGCTTCTGTAGGTACCTGCAAACATGCACACACACACACACACACACACACACACACACAGACATGGACACACACAAACACACATTCAAACACATAAATTAATATATATATATATATATATATATATATATATATATATATATATTTTAAGTTGAAGCATAATGTAGACAGTAAAGTGCCCCAAAGCAAGCACTACTCCTTCAGAGTTTCAGGCAAGTGGGTGACAAGTCATGAATTACATCACAGTAATATCCTGCTGAGATGCTGTGATGAATGGACTCTGGAGACACCTAGTAAAAACTAAAACCAGTGAACTTGGCTTGAATCTGCACTCAGAATCCAGAGGTGAGGCTTCATGACCCAGGGATACCTTTTGGTCCATAAAACTTGGCTTCAGTCTGAGCTTCTGACGTTACTAAGACCTAGAAAGAGCTAACAAAGATATAACAAGCCTCTTGAATAGGTGGCTTTCCATCTGACAGAAAGCTACAGCCAGAGGCTGTCAGCACCCATCATTCTCCTTGATTTTGGAGATTCATCTTTATTTGGGAGGCATCCCCTCTTTCCTGCCTCCGGTCCCTGTCTCTTTGCCTGTGGGGTACCACTTAGCTTTCTTAGCAGGCAGGTCCGGAGAATGTACACATGACTCTTGGAGCCTTTCAAAAATACCACCCTCCCCCCAACTCCAGACACAATTTCATAAGACTTAGCTCATTTTGAATGTGTTGGATGGTTCTGGAGTTTCCCTTCATTTATTAGGTGAAGTCAGCCCCAAATGATCTGCCAAACCAAAGCTAGGGTTGTACCATGTCCCACGATTGTTGTTAATGCTATTTACTTACTTTTAAATGACAAGTAATAATTATGACTATATATAGGGTGATGCTATGATCGATGTGTAGGACCATTAACTCATCATGGTAATGAAAGCATCTGTCACCTCATCATCATTTTCTTTTGTGGTATTAGGAATTTTTTTTAAAGACATGAATTCTTCCAGCCATTTGGAAGCACACAGTACAGTATTACTATTGCTGACAACATGCCGTGCTAATGACCTCTAAAAGTCACTGCTGAACTCTACACACGCTCTGTGCCCTTGGACCGGCAGCTTGCCTTTCCCCTCCCTCCCACTACTGGCCTCTAGTGATTACCTTTCTTCTAATGAGATTGGATTTCTTTCGACTCACATGCCGGGGCCAAGCAATACTGGCTTTCTGCACCTGGCTTACTTCGCTTAGCAGTGTGTCCTCTAGTCTACCCTTCTTTTCTTGTCGTTTTGGTGGAGTCGGCAGTGTGTGCCGGTTTCCTGATCACTCTTTGCCCTTTCGCATGGCTAGTGCTACCTGGAGCTGGGGCAAGATTGAGTCATTACACTCTTCTGGGACAAAGATGCTGGTCAGAGTTCCTGAGACCATCACCCGCTAGATTAACAATTCCCTTCCTGGTCTTAATAGTGACCAGGAAGTTAATAGTTAATAGACTTAATAGTACATTAATAATGCATGGCAGCAAAATAAGTCTGAAGATATCTTTCTGTTCAGCTGGTTGCTCTTACAAAATAAATCACATTGAAATGAAACAGAGCCATCACATATTTTAATAGATGGATAATTGGTGCTGGTGTTCACCATGTTACTGTTTCAGACTTTAAACCCCAAAGAGCATTTGCATACAACCTTCCATGTTTTCCCCACTGGCCACCTTGGTATTTGAAGCTTGTAGATAGAGTTAAGAAACAGGGATCTGGATCCATGGCTGCAATGGCTTCTGAAATACCCTCTCTGTTTCTTTAACCTTGAAAATGGCTTCCTTTACAAATGACACCATTTCTCACTTTCCACTGACTTGCTTTGAAACCTGGCTTGCATTTCAGTTTTGTATTTAGGCCCCAACACAAAAGCTACGAGGTGTTTGCATCCTGTGCTGATGAACATATGAAACCTGGGAGCTGAAATGGGTACTTAGTATGGTAACATTTCATAGGATAACATTGCCCATGCTTTCTGGAGGCTCATTCGCCAGGGAACTAGACATAAAATCACTGAGTTCGTGGTCACCAGTATACTTTTATTCTGCTCAGGGTTGGCTGGTTTCATAAACAAAAACGGTACAACCTGAAATGTACTGTTGCCTTGACAAGTGAACTCTTGGTTAGTGTCTACAGTGTTCGATTCATTTTTGCCATAAGTCACAACAACAACAACAACAACAACACACACACACACACACACACACACACACACACACACACACACACACACTCCTAGAGTTTAGAGTTTGGTTCTCAGGACCCATGTTGGGCAGCTCACAACTGCCTGTAACGAATTCCAGAGGATTTGACATCATCTGACATCTGTGGGTATCTGCATATTGGCACCCATACACACAGACAGGCAGGCAGACAGACAGACAGAAAGACACACACACACACACACACACACACACACACACACACACACACACACACACACACACACGGAGGGGAGGCAGGGGCTGCCCTCTGCTCCTGTCACCCTCTCCATAACATCTGGTAGCCTCTTTGGGCAGTCCAAAAAGGGAGTAATGTCCCCTTGCTGAATGAATTGTGTCTTCTAAAGTTCCTTTGCTCTGAGTGGTTAAAGTCACAGGCTTAGCACCCAGAACACCTATCCCTATTTCCCGTTCTAAGGAAGGGGAGGCTTTTTTTTTTTTCCTTAAGCATTGAATTTTGGTAGGGCGTGTGGTGGCTTATGTGTTCAAGATGTGGGAGAAGCCATCAGCGTGTCGAATTGTTCTGATGGTGCCCCGCTGGCCTCCTGCCCTAGGAAGCAGAGCTTTTGCTGAGCTCTATGGGAAGGAGCTGCAGGCCGGTCCAGGAAGCCTGCAGGTGCCTCGCTCTGCCTGACTCACTGAGGCCTTGCTTTACAGTCCCATTGTGTTTCTTGATAAAAGGGAACCGCACCCTTGGCTAAGGCAGAGATCGCCGGAAACAAGGGGCGCTATTCAACAGTCTTACTATGGGCTTAAAGCAACCAAAAGTGGCTGGGTACAGGATAGTTAGGAAGTGATGTATTTTGTCTTAATTTTAGTTATTCAAAGCACACCTTGGAGGACTGCCTTTTCTGACAGTGCCTTCCAATTCGATTAGCTTTATGGAAAGCAAAGCTCAAGTTCCAGAAGCCTGATTTTCTTTCCCTTTCCTTCAATTTCTGAGTTGCTGGGGAGCGAACCCAGGACCTCATGTATGTTAGACGAACTCTCCAGGGCTGAGCTGTGCAACCTTAGCCTTAAATAGGTTTTGTGTGTTTGTTTTGTTTTCAGCAGAGCCTCAAAATTCAAGTAACAGAACAGATACTATGTTGTATTCCCATTGGCACCTGAGCCCTCTAAAGCTGGCTTATGCAGATAGGACAGTCACCATGTGCTAACCGGAGCCAAAGGTGGTGGTGTTTGGATGCTGTTCTCTTTTTCTAGCCTTATGGAGGGTTTTTGTTTTTTTATGTGCTTAGGAAGGCTGTCATATTTCCATGAGGTTTTTCTCTCCTCCCCTTCTTCCTAGCCACCTTCACCTGTTGATAGTTAACTGCCGGGTCCTCCCTCTGTCCTCTGCTCCATCTCCTAGTTCCGACACCGTTTCTAACCACACTTTGCTTCTCACTCTGCTTCCATTCTCCCCTCTTCCTACTCATTCCTCCGTCACACAGTGATGTTTTTGAAAATGCTCTTATTACTATGTGAGCATCGCCTCCAACGCAAAACGCGCTGGAGTCTTCTTTCATGTCTGACGTCACCCGTCTCTGCCTGTCATGTTCAGACTGTGTTTGAACTTGAAGTAGCCTGGATGATCTAACTGTAGGTGGCAAGAGGCTGAAAAGGAGGCTGATGGGAGGAGACCTTAGGACCAAGCAGCGGCGCCAGGGCTCTCACTTCATTGCCAAGTGAAGCCGCTCACCCGGGGCACTCTGCTCGCGTTTCTGCTTCCAGATTGCTGACCTCTGAGATGCTGATGAACTCTGAGTTTTCCTGGGAAGCCCTGTGCACCCTGCTTTGTAAAGTAGCATGCGACACTGTGAGCTCTGAGGTTAAAGAGTCCCCTCTGCAGCAGCCACGCTCCACTCTTGCTTCTTCCTACACCTGTCTCAACTAGTTGAGGTAACTTAGGAGTCACCTAAGGAGATAGCCCAGCCAGCTGAGCCATGCCAGGACTCAACTCTGGCCTTCCGTTCCTAACCCTATTTTGACTCTTTCTCTCTCAACCTGGTGTTGGCTCTTATTTTATAAAAAAATGAAAGATTGCCATATTTGACAGAGATGAACACCGTTCATGGACTTAGATTCTAGACCTACTTTTGCAGTTTTTGATTCATACCCCTTAAAATCTGAGACTCTCTGTATATGCGAATTGGGAACAGGACTTGCTTTATTATCTGTAAAATGGAAAGATTGTATACAATATTGTATAAAATGAAAATGATAATACTGATCCTACACACTACGTGGAGTTGTGAGGGTCAAATGAAATGAGTTGGTCATCCTCTGTTTAGAAGGAAGATAGGATGATTATATTTCCAAAATCAAATTAACGTGCATCTGAGTAGAAAAAGTGTTTCCCTGTACACTGTGTATTAGCAGTTTCAATCCTCAAACCTTCTAAAGCTACATCTCTCCTGATAGTGAGATGTCGATGGTCTGGTTTTAAACACACGGCCAGTGAGTTCATTGCTCGACCTTGTAGCTACCTGGTAACCCTGGCAATTTACCTCACCTCAGCATTTCAGCTTTTTAAATTGTAAAATGATAGGCCCAGTCCCCCTCAAGGGCCTTTCTGTTCCCAATAGTCCCTGCTCTAAAGCCCTTTCCCTGAAGCCAGAGAGCAAGATGCTTTCTCAGGTGGGGCCTTGCATCAACTCAACAATTGTTAATAAAGTAAAGAATGACCTTTTAAGCCATCAAACTGGTCTGTCAGTAACCAGCTATGAATAATATTGTTGTGATTCTCAGAAACTAGATCCAGACAAAGTTACATGCCCGAGGGTGACTTTGCATATGGCCTTGACCTTACTAAGTTGGATGAACTTGGTGGATTTCTTGCTTGCTAACCCAGTTGAGAATTCCTGGCACCAAACAGGAAGCTGGTGGAAAAAAAAAATTTCACTGTTGGTTGTGGGCCCAATGATTCATTAAGGCGTGATTTGAAAAGCTTTATCTTGAAAGGGGCTTAAGAAGTGAGAGTCGTTCAGTTTGAACTGTATTTAGGGAGACCATGTCACAGAGGAGTTGAAATTTGGAGTCAAAGAAAAGCTGACCTTGACTTCTCAGATCTGTCATGTACTAGCTGGCTGACCTTTGCTCGATTACGTCTTTTTAATTCTATCTAAAATGGGGGTCATAATTGCAGGGCATGTTCCTTACAGGGTTGGGAGGCTTTCAGAGAGTGTGCAGAGAAAGTTGAATGTTACTGTTATTTTTCAGTCAGGTTACTCATTATCTAGCACCTAAAGGTGTGCCGTAGAAAGAGTCATGAATGGCAGACACCCACAGACCTCCTCAGACTCTGGGCTTTCCCGGTTTCTATGGAGGGGTTGCATTTGAGAGTCAGGACTTTTCCAAAGAGCTTTTGCCCGTATGTGGATGGAGGAACCTACTTCCTTCTCAAAATCGCACAGCCCTAGGAAGGAAGTCTGCTCTCAGAGATGGTAATGTAACTGTGGAGACTAGGTATCTAGTTCTTAGCCCAGAAGACAAAACCTTAGCTGTCTGTCCTAGCAGCTGGTGTTCAGGATCCACTGATGATCGAAATGGAACTACTCGTCTGCATTTTCTCTCAAGTCATGTATATTAGGCGAAATCGAGGACAAAATTAACTCCTTTTAGGTGTATAATTCAACATTCTATGAGTTATGCCCCAGCCCTGGCAACTTTCCAAGTGCAGACAATGTGTTCGGTTGTTTAGCTAGCAGCATAGTCCAGGTACAATGTTTTCATCAACCCAAAACCTTCTTACCCTACCTTCCCATAGCAATATTGTCTTTTTCACTGTGGAAAGTTTTTAAAAAGCCCACTTACTGCAACCCTTGACATTTGCCAGAAAGCATTAATGTCATGTCCCATCCTTGTGAGTTGTGAACTCCTCACAGACTCTGGCTTTTGTCACTGAGCCTGAATCCCTTCACTTATTACTGGTTCAGGAAAAGTCTGTTGAGCCCTTGGCTGGTCCAGCCATGAGCCTGGCCCGTGATGGAAGACAGGAAGTGTTGATGGCAGTTCTCGGCTCCCGGGAGATACTGTGCAGGCAGGGAAAAGGTGACATGAAGACACACAGGGTTAAGAAGCAACAGAGGCAGGAAATCAAGATGTACTGCAAGGTCATACAGTTTGGGCGGAGCTCCAGCTACAGGGTATGAAAGGTGCAGGTGAATCTGTGGGTCGGGCTCAGGAAGGGCTGTAGAAAATAGGGCCATCTGAGCAGTACCCTTAGCTCAGCTGGCCCTGCCTTATTGAAACCTTTGGTTTTCCAGCTAGGGAAGAAAACAAAAAACAAAAAAAAACCCCTCTTTACTTCCTCCTTTGATCTCCCTCTGGATTTCATCCCTTACAGTCTTTCTCTGCCTTCCTCCGTAGATGGCTATATGCTGGCCTCCAGCCCTCCAGGCTTCTCACAAACCTATTCCTTGTCTGTCGCCATAGCATCCTCTCTGCCAGGACCAGATAGCAGGGTCCGTGCCAAGCAGGTGCTCCCCCAGTCTGGGTGGGTTGAATAACTAAGCTGGGCATTGTGAGGAAAAGAACAGAGAGAAAAAAGGACTCCTGGGCAGACCAAAGGGACAGATGCAAAAGATACCTGGGCTGTGCCCTTGTTTACAGTCCCAGCCAGCTTCCTGTCGCTGTGAGGAGTGACAGCACAAAGGAGGAAGGAGCTTTGGAGCATTGAAATTAAAGAGGCTTTGGCTGAAGTAAAGTTATTGTAGGAGTCTGTTTCCATTGCCCCTTCGGCTTCATGCATGTACTGTACATGGATGCTCGAATATGTGTGCACACACATACATACACACACATACACCTGCTTTATTTTGTAGGACTTTGAGTAGGGTAAAGCCTCGTCTTCCTGCCATTTTCTCTGTTCCCCTTTCGTTGGCTTTGCTTGGGAGAAGACGCAGAGGAAACCACAGAGATGTCAGCACCCAGAGTCTAGGGAACAGCTCAGCTGACGTCCTCACACTCAAAATGGGATGCTCTGAAGTATGAAACAAGACCTTAGATCTCTGCCTCCATGTGTGGCTTGTCTTTCTTCTCTTTGATTTTTTTTTTTCTGCCAGAGAAACCCAAATAGTATCCAGATTCCCTCCCCTTCTGTGTGTGCTTTCATCACACCCAGGCCCCCTTTCCTAACATCCCTTTATTAAAGATCCGATGAATTCTCAGCACCACTTTCCCTGAGTAGAAACCAGATCACACCCTCACTGTGCTCCTAAAGCAGTTAAAACAGAAATTTACTTAAAAATACATCAGCCGAGGGCTGGAGAGATACTCTTCCAGAGGACCTTGGTTCAAGTCTCAGACTCACTCTGGGAGGTTCACAACTCAGCTCCAGGGATCTGATGCTTTCTTCTGGCCTCTGCAGACACTCACACACATGCCCCATGCACACACACACACACACACACACACACACACAAGCACGTACACACTCATGTGAACACACACGCATACACACAGGCAAACACATGCATGCACACATGCTCACATGTGTGCATGTGTGTCTGTGACAGGGTCTCACTATGTATCCCTGACTGGCCTGTAACTCACTCTATAGACCAGCTGGCCTAGAACTCAGAGATCTTCCTGTGTCTGCCTCTCAAGTGCTGGGATTAAAGGTATACACCACCATGCCCTGAAGATGTAAATTTTTTTTTTTTTTTAAATAAATACTGGGGGTGGAGAGATGGCTCACTGGTTAAAAGTTTGTCCTGCTCTTGCAGAGGACCTGAGTTCAGTTCCCAGGACTCGCAAATGCCTGTAACTCGAGCTCCCAGGGAATCGGAAGCCTCTGGCCTCTGAGGGCTCTTACACTCACATGCACACATACACACTTAATAATAAAATACATCTTGAAAAGTGTGTTCAAAATTATCAATAATTTGTCAGCCGGAGAGCTACTTTGAGTGGCTGAAGCCAGAGCTGTGGACAGTAGATAACTTTCAGAGAGACTGGAATGTGGCCTCTTCTGGTAAAAACTGAGCATTTTGCCTTTGCGAAGGGATGGGAGAGGGAGAAGAACAGAGCACTGTGCAGAACCACACTATGAGTTGTGGATGAGCCACTCTGCCTCTAGGTGACCAAGATTCCTTCGTCTGTATCAGGATACTGGTGCTTCAGTGTGATGATTGAAATGTTAAAATAACTTCCATGTGCGAAACACAATGTTGGTAATGGTAGCCTTGGGCTTTGAGGACCTCAGGAAAATGTGTTAGCACGCTACTTTCTTCCCCTTTATTAATTGGAGCCAATTTTCAGGGACATTTAATCCAATTGGCTGCTGACACAGCATACAGTCAATTCCATTTGAAGTTAGAACATAGCATCAGAGACACTGCAATTAAAGACATAGTGGACTCTCATTATTTACCTAGAAGAATGGTCAAAATAAAAATGGTAACAACACCAAGTCCTGGCAAGGATGAGGAGCAATTAGATCACTCTGACACTGCCGATGAGAATGTGAAATATGCACCCGCCCCGGGGAAGAACAGTTTGGCTGGTTCTTGTGAAGCTAAACGTGGAATTTCCATATGAGCCAGCAATTAGACGCTTGGATGTTTATCCCAGAGAAATGGAAACATGTTTGTGGAAAACTTGAACACAAATGTTCACAGCAGCCTTGTCTGCGCTAGGCAAAGACCGGTGTCAGCCCAAGCATCCTTCAGTGGGTGGATAGCGAAACAGCTGGAATAGTGCTCCAGCAGTTTGTAATAGTTGCACAGCAGGATGTGTATACCAGTGATAGAGAACTGGCTATGGGCACCCATAGCTTGGTGACTATGCTAAGTGGAAAAAGTCAACCTCCATGGTTTGCAGTATGAATCTAATTTATTATTCTCCCCAAATAAAATTTTTAGTTTTGGTGTTTTGACCTTATTCTTTAATTATATATACATAAATATAACTCGATGATTCCGTTTATTGTTGCTCATGTGCGTATGTTTTTAGGGGTGACCACTTGGTATTGGTAACCAGTTCGAGGAGAAGGTTAGTCATTAATTACCTAGAGGCGAGGCCACGTGAGATGTCCCCCCACGTCAGCTGGTGTTGTCGTGTTCAGTTTTTGTTTAGACAAACTATATGGTGGAGATTTCATCGGTACATCTTCCTTGTCTTATCTAGAAGAAACTATCTCACAGTAGACTCCCTGGTCCTCTGGCTCTTACCGTCTCTTTGCCCTCTCTTCTGTTATGGCTCCTGAGCCTTAGCAGAGGGAGTGTGTTGTCGATGTATCGGTTGAGTCTGGGTATCCCACAGTCATTTGTTTCCTTCACGAAAAGAAAGATTTTAGCTTAAAATGTATGGGAGCAGTTTCAGAGTATTTAATCCATCTTCTGAGTGTTTGGGCAGTTAATGCTATTAACATTTGCTAGACTCAGGGCGCCAGGTCATTGTTCTGATAGTTTGGACAGTCAGACACAGTCAGATCAGGAAAGGTATGAGAAGAACTTCCCCTTTCCATTCAGCCGGAAATGGCACAGTGGGTAGATTTTTGTGTTTTTTCCTTCTTGTGAAGGTTTGACAATGTCTGTCTGGACCACAGAATCCTGAAAATAAACACAACACTTTCTTGCAAGAGCAATAGCAGAAAACAGTACTAGGTTGGGTTTAGAGAGTTAGGATATCTGGCCTGAGAGTCGTTTGGTCAAGATGCAGCCTGAGATCTTGGCCATGATCAGGTTGAGTTTGAGACTCAGTACACTGTCACCAGGGTGTACCATTAGCAGGCCTGTGGGGCATACATCTGGGCCAACTCATTGCAGGCTACTTCTCTGAGACATTAACTCAGAACTCAAGTTTGGTTTTCCGCTTCCTGGCTGGTGACGTGGGGAGGCCTGGAATCCGAACCCTAGTTGGCAGCCTGCCTGAGCCGAGGAGGGTTTTCTGTTTGAGAATGGGTGCTGTAATCCTGAAGTCTAGAGACTCTGAGGGATGATGGTCTCTGAGAATGGGTGCTGTAATCCTGAAGTCTAGAGACTCTGAGGGATGATGGTCTCCTGTCCTTTGAAGTTGTAGGACAATCCCATCTGGACAGCAGCATTGAAGATCAAGAGATTGTCACTAATCCGCCAGACATTTGCCAAGTTGTGGAAGTGACCACCGAGAGTGATGACCAGCCAGTCAGCATGAGCGAGCTCTACCCTCTACAGATTTCTCCTGTGTCTTCCTACGCAGGTAAGGGGAACAGGAGGGTGACATGGAGCCTGAATAGGAAACAGACCGCCAAGTCTAGCATCATCCACTTCACCCCACCACAAGAAATTTCTGTACTAGAAATTATTATTGTGAAATTATTCCTACTCTTACGTTCTGGACAGCGTCTTGGACACCTCTGTTGGAAGAGGTATTTATGGTATTCCTTTTCTTAACGGCCCATGATATGGTTCATTGAGGACTACAAATAACATGTCCTGGGAGAAATGCTTCATTGTCATCGTGAACATACAACAAATGATACAGTGACTGAGACCTGGCCAAGACCCAAAAAGGTCTGGCACATAGGAGTTCAATTCCCTTGTAATGTACTTGCCTAAGTTAATAGACTTTGGCATCAGGGTGGTTTGATGGCATCTAGATTTTATTAAGATAGATAGGGCTTTAGAAATCATCTTTTCTCGAGTCTCTGTTTATGGAAATGAAAGAATTTTCTCAAGGTTCCCTGGCCAATAAGTGTCCTGGCCAGGAGTTGAACTCAGCCTTCAGCTTCAAGGTCATTGCTAGATCTAATCCATTTCACTAGCTTTACTTGCCCCTTCCATATATTTCCTACCTCCCTCCCTCCCTCCCTCCCTCCCTCCCTCCCCCCTCCCTCCTTCCATCCCCCCTTCCTTCCTTGTTATATAGTGCTCCTTGTAGCTGAACTGGGCAACTGAGGCCGTTTCTACTCCTGGGGACTGATCCCATCATTGCAGAAATTAGTCAGGCAGAGTTACAGGATTAGACACAGACTGAGAAAGTGACAGCTCCTTCTGTCACCAGAATTACATCATTTTACTCTGCTTTCCTGATCATCTCCATTTGAGCTTTTGGAACTCAATCACAACTAGGAAACCTTAATTCTGAGTCAGTGTTCTTGCTTGCAACTATTAAACAAAAACAAAAACA
Organism: Peromyscus maniculatus bairdii; assembly: GCF_049852395.1. NCBI lineage: Eukaryota > Metazoa > Chordata > Mammalia > Rodentia > Cricetidae > Peromyscus > Peromyscus maniculatus. The sequence continues at coordinate 26,784,664 of NC_134868.1, read as the reverse complement.
AAAAACCAGAGGTCCCAGCATGGGAAAGGCCAGTCAGCTCTAGCAAAGGGATCACCCCCCACCCACTCCCCACCCCCCACCCCGCCAGGTCTGTTTGCATGCTTTGGAGGCCACACAGGGACAGCCCAGACTTGTGTGGCAGAGTTCATCCCAACATCAGTTGTTTGTAAATTATCAGCAGATCAATTAACCTCATATTCCCCAACTGCCAGCTTTCTTTTTTGAATTTATTTTTTAGTGGTGGTAAAATACATATCTCACGAACATGCCATTTGCTAAGTGTCCAGTTGAGTGGCTTTGAGTGTGTTCGTGGTGTTACAACCTTCCTCCAGAAATCTTCCATCTTCTAAAATGATGCACCTGTTAAATATGAACTCCTCTACCTGAATCTGGAGAACCAACAGTCTATTTTCTGTCTACGCAGTGTGCTCTTGTGAGCGGAATCTTGCAGTCTCTACCCTTTTGGGAGTGGCTTATTTTGCTTAGCGTACATCATAACTGGCTTTTGTGTTAGGGGCATGAAAAGAGTGTGAGAAAGAAGGCTGGTGACAGGAATCCTATAATCGGCCAAACAACTGGCCATCAGTCATTGATTCATCAGACAAAGTGTGAGCTCTTACATGTGTCCATCTTTTTTTGTCTTTGCCAGGGCCCAATAGCTCTATTATTTGTTGAGTGTTTATTGTTCTCTGGGGATTATGCTAAATGCTTATAAGGGTTTGTATTGATTGACTTGCTTAATTATCAAGGGACTAAATGTTATTCTCCCCTCTTCCAAAATGAGGACTCTGAGGCTAATGTAAGTCTAGGAATGTGAAACAGATGTATCCATGTGTAGATGTTCTTAGACACTCACCAGGGTGCTACACGGGGTCACATAGCCTCATTTGGTTGTCAAAGGACCGACCAGAGGAGGTAGACCAAAATCTTTATGCAGAAACAATGGTAGCATTAAGCACTACAGTATTTTATTTTGCTTATATTTGCAAAGCTCAGGCTAAAGTCTTGGCTTTCTTCTAAGTCACCCAGCTGCTGTAGTTGTTCATCAGGGTGTCAGGCGTGAGGGGTGGAGCCTTAAAGCAGACAGGTCTACCTGTTTGAGGTTTCCTTGGGGATTTTGGAAAGACCGTCTTGCTGTTCTTCAGCAGTGGTATTTTGCCTTAGCAGAGGCATCCTGAGAACAGCTGATATGTGGAGAAAAATGAAAATTTCCTTCCCCGTTCTGGGACACTTGCATAGATTTCAAAGGAAGGGTCTTAGCTCCGGGGCAGCACAGCTACAGCATGGATTTCATGAGAGCCCAGCTTTTCAACCTGATATTTGGTTCGATAGACCCCTTCTCGAGGGGGCGCCCCAAGAACCCAGACTCCGATCCAGTTGATGCAACAGCAAGAGGTGTTTATTAATGTGGCTGTACAGTCGGTCTCCTCTGCTCCAAAGAGCAAGAGTCGCTCCTATTGCAACCACATGGGTACTTTTAAAGGAAAACCCCACAAAAGCCATAAGATTACGATTCCCATACAATTTCATGGCCTGATCACAGGGTGATCACAGAGTGGGTACAGTCACGTCTGCATGCACATTCTTCCTGAAATCTCAAGGGGGGGGGGTTATCAGGGCGGGAGTGGAGTTTACACAAAGGTCACAGTGGTCCTTCCTGGAACACTTGCAACTATCCCAGTCACAGTTGAGCGCATCTCTTAATAGAAATCTCTTTACATTGTTACATTGTGGCAGGGGTGATTGAGTAATGATTGAGTCAGGTTGCCCTTGGAACTAGTTTTCTTTTTAGTTCCTTATTCTCCTGGGGCTTGGGGGGTGTAAGCCTGAAGGGTTAGGGTCTTTCAGGTTCATTCCATTGTTTTCATTGTCGGAATTCTCTAGAATCTTATAGAGGGAAGCTTATTGGATAGAGCCAAAATGTTTTGCTGCTGGTCCTTTCTAGACTTGAAGACATGTTACAAAGTTCTCCATTACTGACCATGGCTAGATCAAGTCTTCTAGGGTTTCTCTGTGTAGCTTTCGGAGTCTATCTTGGAACTCTCTTTGTAAACTAGGTTGACCTTGAACTCACAGAGATTCACCTGCCTCTGCCTCCCAAGTGCTGAGATAAAAGGTGTGTGCCACCACCACCCAGCCTCACCTTTTGATTTTATGTTCGTTAGTAGCATAGGCTGTTTGCTTATTTTCATGATAGAGATCCTTTGTGCAGACTGCACATTCAAATGTCAACTACCTTCATTCTCCTGCCCAGGAACCTGCTATTTGGAGGCTGTTGTTGAATAGTTTTTTCCTCTAAAGATCACTGATATATCATCCTAGGAATATCACAAAACCACATTCAGCTTTACAACTCTGTCTTCTACTGTATTATTTAATTGTCAGGCCAAGAAGGAGCTGAGGCAGCGTCTTTGGGTGGAAGGAAGTGTTTGCATTGGATACTTTAAGCTGATAGAGCACTTGGGAGGCAGAGGCAGGTGGATCTCTGTGAGTTCAAGGCCAGCCTGGTCTCCAAGGCGCAAAGCTACACAGAGAAACCCTGTCTTGAAACACCAAAAAAAAAAAAAAAAAAAAAAAAAAAAGGAAAGAAAAGAAAAAAGAAAATTCTACTTTGTTTGATAAAATTTTCAGAGTGGAGAAAGTATGTTTCCAAACCCCGGCTAAGGAAGCACTAAGGCATAGTCATTTTTTGTTGTTTGTTTACGTAGTTATTTTTGAAGTGCTGAAGATAGAACCCAAGGCTTCAGGGCATGATAAAACAAGCACTCCACCACTGGTCTGTAATGGCCAAGCCCTCACTGTATTTTGTTGTGGCTGTATGCCACATCTCCCTAGGATTTGACTAGATGGTCAGTTTAGTAAAAGGAAACCATGATGGTAACTCAGAAGAAAGGAGGCAGAAAACAGGTCTGCGTAGGAAGCAGAGTAAGAATCAGTTGGTTATATACTCAAGAGAACAGAGGTTGTGCAGGTAGCCGACCATCATTCTCCCAGAAACCATATATATGTGATGAATAAGGCAAAGGTGTATTGGCATGGAGACTAAGATTCGGATTTGAGCTGCTGAGTGATTGGTTGCATCTTCTAGTGAATGTAATTGAGGAAATTATATGGAAAGAAATCAATGCTAATCGTATTTTATTGAATGAGAGCCTTCCAGAAAACATATCAGATATCACATAATGCAATAATGTGTTCCATAAAATATATCTTCTCCTTCTCCGTGATGTTCTCGAGGTGGTTTGGCAATATGTGTCCTCCAGGCAGATGTTAAAACCTGGGCTGAAGTGTCATGATGCTAGAACTGGCACTCAGGAAGAGCTCTTGATGTCATCGGATCTGAGTCCCAATCACTTTCTTCCCTCTTCGCTGCTTGTAGGAAAACAGGCCAGAAAGGTTAAATCATTTCTTCATGTACCTGCTACTACTCTGTAAACATTTCAGCTTCTTCGGACCATGCTTGCAGAGCAGCTTCAATCTTTCTTTTTTTTTTTTTCCCCATCCCGTTGTATTGGAAGTCAGTTTGAGAAGGATCCAAACTAATAAAAGGGGGAAGTGACATAATCCACATTGATGTTTTGGCAGTCACGTTGATCTGGAAGCCGCAGCTCCAGGGAACTCATTTGTCATGTAAGGAGTGAGTCTGGAAATGGCTGTGGTGGAAGAACACCAAGAGAACAGGAATGAGGACTGGGAGCCAGATATTGAGTAATCGTTCTAAAAACCGCCATTCATCTAAAAGCAAACTTTGGGATCCTCAGACGGGAGCCCCAGGCACCGGCATCTCCTAGCTGAAGACTCTCGAGGCTCCTTTCTCTATAAGAATCAGAATTATAAACCAGTGTGTTAGTCCATCTCACATTGCTTTAAACATGTGAGGTAGTCAACTTTAAGAGACCAAAAGACATCATGGCTCACGGTTTCAGAGATTTCAATTCATAGCTACTTGGCTCCGTTGCTTTGGGCCAAGTAATGGAACAGAACGGCATGGCCAGAAGCACTCGGTGGAGCTAAGCTGCTCAGACCACGGTAGCTATAAAGGGAAAGAAAGACAGGAAGAATCTGGGGGTCCCATTATCCCCTGCATCAGTAATGAGTGCAGTGACCTCACCTCCTGGAGTTTCCAACCCATCCCAGCATCACCATCATCTGGGGACCAGGTCTTCAACACTTGAACCTTTGGGAGACAGTTAAAATCCAAACCCTTACGCCCAGTTCCCGAAGTTATGGAGGGAGAGGCTCCCTCCATAACTACATCATTTAGAAATGAGTCTCTCCAACAAGCATTTGTGTCGGCCAAAAAAACAAGGGCAGAGGACGTGTGCCGTTCCTGAGCAACAACTTTCTTCCTCTAGTTGCATGCTGGGTATTTACAGGAAATGAACATTCCCATCCCCTACCAGGTCTGTTCAAAGTCTTACCAAGGAGTTTAGCCTGGCATCTAACTTCCAAACCCTCCAACAACTGTGGCGTGAGCTTGTGGGATCCTAGGACCTTGATGTCGACAGCGCCTTTCTCTGAACCTTTGGCCTTCCAGCACATGCCTGGTGGCTTTGTGTGCTTGCTTTTCTTCGAAGGGAAAAGGCACAGACGGATTTATGGGGAGTCGTGAGGAGGAGAGGGGGCTTGATGCGCATGGAAGGAAGCGAAACTTTGGCTTCAGAGCACAAACAAAGCTAAGCATGAAAATAGAAAGGGGACCTTGAAGCTTTGCCAGCAGGAAGGCAGTCTCCATGCTCTGTTTGCGACGCTGGGATCCGAAGTACAGTTTTGTTTTCTTTCCTCTGCTGACTCAGTCCGAGACTTGGCAGGTTTCTCAACATCTCCGTTTCTCATTTTTCTTCTTGGGAGTGGCAGTCCTGTCTCCCCTGGAGGCTGAGTTCATGTGGCTTTTGTGTTTGGAGGGCAGTTTCCTTTTCTGGTCTTTGCTTACTTCTGCCTGAAAACATTCCTTGTGCCTATTGTCGGGTTGTCTCCGTGGCCCAGACCACTGTCAGCTAAGACCTAGGCGTCCTCACGGCATCTGTGCCCCTATATGGGGCTGTTTGGGGGCAGAACATTCCGAGTTGGAGGAGCAAAAGATCTGATTTTTGGTCAGTCTGTGACCATCTCCCAGGCCTGTCTGAAGTCCCTGGAGAACAGTGGCTGAGTGAGAGTCATGCAAAAAAGCATTCCTGGGTGAGACTGGTGGATCTCACATGCTCGCTGTCTGTTTAAGGAATGCACTGGGGGTACAGTTTGTCCATTTGCTCTTTCACTTGATCTCTGTGGGGAGACCAGTCTCTGGCCCGTAACTGGGATGATGCAAAGGGATCTGGCGGGCCTGGAGCCATGGGATCTTAACTCTGCTGTCGGGTAGGCATGCAGCTAGAAGCTAATCTCCCTCAGTAGTGGCAGGGCGCGGGAGAGGGTAGAAAGCTCTAGAGAACATATGGCCAGATGACAGCCGCTGCCTTCTGACTTAGGATCGTGGTAAGATGAGCAGACCTGCATACAAAGGCTCTAGCCGAGCCTTGCTGTAGTTCTCTAAATGCCCAGCTCTTCTCAGTCAAATAAATGATCGAGACACAAGGACCTACGAGAGCCTGTGTATTTTAGATCTTCTACTCTCTATGCATTAATTTTGCAGTGGCGATGAACAGTGAAAAAACGCCTGCCCACGGATGATATGTAATCAGCAGTCGCTGAATTTGACTCTGCTGTGCCCAGCCCTATGTGCCAACCTAGTAGTGGATACCAATGATACTGCAGGCACGGTGTGTCAGCTCCGTGCTGGGCCTTTCCAAACCCCCAAACACTCTCCCACTACTCACCATGGAATCCTCTTTGGAAAGTGCCGGGTTAACTGTGGCTCCCTGTGGTGAAGAACTTTTCTCTGTGTCTCACAGCCAGCAGGGTCCAATCAGGTTTATAATGGACCAGCTATTGCCCTGGAGCAGGATGACCACAAATGCCATGGCCTAACACAAGACACAGTTACTCTCTCACAGTCTCTGCGGGGTGCGAATCCAGGTGTGGCTTAGCTGGATTCTTTGCCGCAGAGCCTTGCTAACCAGTCCTCAGGGGTTGGCTCATCTGGGAGACGGCTGTTCAGCCACTGGCCCATGCAGCATTGGGCAGAGTTGAATTCCTTGTAGGTGTTGAATGGAGATCCCCAGTTTCTTGATAGCTTTTACCTAGAAGCCGCCCTTAGCTTAAAATGTGTCATGTGGGCCTCCCAAACGCAGCCAGCAAACAAAAGACAGGTTAAATCTTATAGGATGACATGCTCACGCTCATGTTTATATCTTTACTGTGTTCTGTTGGTTAAAAGCAAGTCACAGTTTCTGCCCACACTCAAGAGGATAGGCGCAAAGGTGGTAAACTTGGGGCATCTACAACATGGCCGTCATCTGTAGCATGAATCTTAAAAGTTCTTATTAATAAAGTCAAACCTGAGGCCAGTTATTGGGGTGAACCCTGGAAGATCAGAGAGCCAGAACAAGCCACAGCCACTTTACCTTGCCAGTTCCTCAGCTGGTCTTGCTTCCTCAGACTGGAGGCCTCTGAGTCCTCATCCAGAATGGGTCCCACCTGAACTGTGCTGCTCAAAGCCTGAATGCTTAACCAGGCTAAATGCTTCTAGTTTCTGGTCCTCACGCCTTATATACCTTTCTGCTTTCTACCACCACTCCCTGGGATTAAAGGCTCACTTTCTGGGATTTAAAGGCATGAGTCACCATGCTTGGCTGTATCCTTGAACACATGGATTTCTGCCTCTGGAATGCTAGGATTAAAGGCGTGTGCTACCACTGCCTATCCTCTATGTTTAATATTGTGCCTGTTCTGTCTCTGACCCCAGATGAATTTATTAGGGTGCACAATATTTCTCGGAACACAATACCACCACAGCCATCTGCTAAAACCCCAGTAGAAGCTGGATCTCTATAAATCCAAGGGAGGCTACTAAAAATAGGAGAGGGCAAGGAGAGATTCAGGAAGACTTCTTGGAAAATTTCACTGTGTCAGGACTTCCTGTGACAAAGGGGATGGACTAGAAGACAGTGTGTGGCATTGTGGACAGAGCTTTATGGAGGAGAGGATCCTTCCAGCACTGCACCGAACCCTGGGAGGCAGCGGCTGTGGCAGCCTAGCCTTGTAGAGCGAGCCTCTCCACTCAGCTCCAAAGCCCACTTCTCTTAGGGGACCAGGCAGAGAATGGAAATTCACTCGGCTTGTCCCACTGGAAGTGTTTGACCTCACAGAGTAGAGGGAGAGGGTGTGTGTAGTTTCATATTTCTAAAGTGCTGGCATGGGTTTTCAAGATACTTCCTGAGCCTCCAAAATAGCTTGAGCAACAAGAATATTTCTGTTTTTCTTTCTTGACAGAAAGCGAAACTACCGACAGCGTGCCTAGTGATGAGGAGAACGCAGAGGTGAGCCAGCTTCCTGTTGCCTCTTGTTTTAAAGCACGGGTTTTACTTTTGGGTCCGTGTGCGTGTGTGTGTGTGTGTGTGTGTGTGTGTGTGTGTGTGTGTGAGAGAGAGAGAGAGAGAGAGAGACAGACAGACAGACAGACAGACAGACAGAGACAGAGACAGACAGACAGAGACAGACAGACAGAGACAGACACAGACACAGACACAAGACAGCGAATGTACATAACCTCAAAATTTACCGTAGTTTTTTATTCTGAATTGTAAAATGTGGTGCTGAGCCCTGGGTGGGAGGAAGGGAAGTCAGATGTGCCCCTCAGAGAGAGAGGTGAATATGACATGGCTGGAAGAGAAAATGGAAGTCAAGGCCAGGAAATACTGATATTCTTATGGCTGTAAACATCCTGCTTTGCCAACAGGAATAGAATGGTCTGCCCAGCCCAAAGCAGTGGGCAGAAGTCAGCATCAGGAACAGCTAGCAAAATTATCTTCACACAGATCAGTCCCCTCCCTCCTCTAGTGGTCCTGCAGAGAGGCGGGTGTGTCCAGTCTCTGCTCCCTGCCAGCCTGCTTCGAGCTTCCCTCTGTAGGCCAGGCTCACACAATGGCAGGAAATGGCTGCAGTGTTGATGTGGAGAAAAGGGGGGTTGGAGAAGAAGCTGATGTTTGGTTGAATTCCTACTATCCCGAGGTCAGAAATTCCAAGAAGACAGTGGGCATCCATGCTGGCGTATTTTATGATCTGGCTTCTTCAAGGACGTTACCTCCTTTTCTGCCTGGCAACCGTGAAGCCAGTTGCGGTTCAGAGAATGTGGATCTCAGCCCTATCCACTTAAAAAGCAATCAAAGGGCATGCGCTGACTGTTCCTAAGCCCCTTACTCTCCTCCTCTGGAAATTCGGGCTAACTAATTAGGTTGGGCCATCCATTATGGCCGGAAACCATGCAGCCTGGGCACAGGAACCAGAAGCCAAGTTGCCACCTTATTTTGTACCTTTGCAGAAGAGTCTTGGCCAGATTACCGGGAGATAGCAAATGGGAGTTATCTGAAAAGTAAGAGAAGCCATTGCATTGTATGTGGCATTCAATGGAAAGGAAAAGACGGTATGTGTGTGTGTGCGTGCGTGTGTGTGTGTGTGTGTGTGTGTGTGTGTGTGTACACACACACATATATATATATCCTGATTGTTTTCTCTGAAAGGGGAAACCACACTGGCGGAAGAGGAACATTGAAGGCAAACAGTACCTTAGCAATATGGGGACACGGAGCACCTACCTGCTGCCCAGCATGGCGACCTTTGTCACTTCCAGCAAGCCAGATCTGCAGGTCACCATCAAAGAAGAGAGCTGTCCAATGCCTTACAACAGCTCCTGGCCCCCGTTTACAGACCTCTCTCTCCCTGCCCCAGTGACCCCCACACCCAGCAGCAGCCGGCCGGACAGGGAGGCCCGGGCCAGCGTCATCAAGAAGACCTCTGATATCACCCAGGCCCGTGTCAAGAGCTGTTAAGCCTTTGACTCTCTCTGGTGGTTGTTGGGGTTTCGTAGCTTTGTGTTGTTATTTGTTTGTATTTTATTTTTTCTCTCTGATACCTATCTTAGACAAATCTAAGGGAAAAAGCCTTGTCAATAGATTATTGATTGCTGTGTCCAACTCCAGGGCTGGGGCTTCTTTTTAAACTCAGGACTCCAGCCCCTTGGTAGATGCGTATCTCTAGAACCTGCTGGATCTCCCAAGGCTACTCCCTCAAGTTCATGGACCAACAGCCACACGGGCAGTGGAGGTGCTGCATTGCCTACGGTCAAGGCCAGCATGGTGGAGTGGATGCCTCAGAACGGACGAGAAAATGTGAACTAGCTGGAATTTTTTATTCTTGTGAATATGTACATAGGGCAGTACTAGCCATGTTGCAGTCTGCTTCTGCACCTTATCTTGAAGCACTTACAATAGGCCTTCTTGTGATCTTGCTCTTCTTCACAGCACACTCGGAGTCCCCTCTGTGCCCACTACCCCACGACCCACCCACCCCTCACCAGCCCATCCAATCCCAGCCCACTAACCAACCCCCAACCCATCCAATCCCAGCCCACTAACCAACCCCCCCAAAACCATCCAATCCCAGCCCACTAACCAACCCCCAACCCATCCAATCCCAGCCCACTAACCAACCCCCAACCCATCCAATCCCAGCCCACTACCCACCTTCTCCCTCCCCAACCCATCCAATCCCAGCCCACTACCTACCCTTCCCTCCCCAACCCATCTAATCCCAGCTCTCTACCCACCCTTCCCTCCCCAAGTCATCCAATCCCAGCTCTCCACCCACCCTTTCCTCCCCAACCCATCCAATCCCAGCTCTCTACCCACCCTTCCCTCCTCAACCCATCCAGTCCCAGCCCACCCGGTTCTTTTTTTCTCCTTTTCTCTCCTCAAAGGTAATGTTCCACATATTGGAGGAGGAGGAGGAGGAGAAGAAGAAAATTAGTTTCTCCACAGCTGTCCCATTTTAAGACTGCTTGAAAAAAAAAATCTTTCTAATCTGCTATGCTTGAACGCCACGCGGTACAAAGGAAAACTGTCATGGAAATATTATGCAAATTCCCAGATTTGAAGACGAAAATACTCTAATTCTAACCAGAGCAAGCTTTTTTATTTTTTATACAGGGGAATATTTTATTCAAGGTAAAATTCTAAATAAAATATAATTGTTTTTTATCTTTTCTACAGCAAATTTATAATTTTAAGATTCCTTTTCTTGTTTATCAGCAGTTGTTATTACATCCTTGTGGCACATTTTTTTTTTAATTTTGTAAAGGTGAAAAAAAACTTTTATGAGCTCATGTAGCAATGAAATTATCCTGTGGATTGATAATAAATGAATATGATATATAGTTACAATTTTTAATGGGTATCACTCCTGGCTTTATCTGTGTCTGCTTAGAGTGCAATCATGGATCAGGGCTGACAAAAGATTTATTCTAGGAGACCAGCATGCTTTCCTTTGCTGACCACGAGAAACTTAGGACGTTCCTATGGTGAGGCTGCGAATAATTTCCTCTTCCAAATGCTCACCGCACCGAACCCCTGTTGGAATGTCGTATATGAGTTGCCGTCTTTGCTCACCACAGCTGTGCCCAGAAAGGGCGTTTATCACAACTGCACATGGTAGCAGTGGAGACCTGAAATGAAGGCCCTCTGCTCAGGTGACCCATGCAGCCCGAGACCAGGATGCTGGAACCCAAGTCTGGAGGATTTCTGGAGGAGTCTGTTCCCTAGTCCACAGCTCTCTGCTGTGAGCAGATTCCTCTCATGTCAGTGCTTTTCTGTCCTCATCCATAGGCTTAGACATATAACTCAAGTTTGCGTTGTGTTACATATCTGGGCACAGATAAAACACTTTTAAAAATGAGAAATAGTTGTTGTGTTCTACCTTTCTATTCCTCTATCCTCTAAGACCTGGGCTCTTTACGTGAAGGCCCAGCTCTTAAAATGTAGGACTTTGAGAACACTCGTCTCTATCACCTACTTGGAATTTGTTTTCTCTCCTTTTGAATTATCCTTATTGCCTTCACATACACACCTTGGTATTTCAAGGTACAGCCCCGACCTTGAGAAGGTCACCTCCCTTACCTCCCAAGCTTCCTCAGAATACTAAAACTTAGCTGCCTCCCTACCACCTTTAGAGGTTATGAAAAGATCGCTAAGTTAATATTTGAAAGGTCCTTTCAATTTATGAAAGGACAAAGGGCTCTTTTTAAGTCTATCTCTGTGTGGCTGCAGATACAACCAGTGGCCATAAAATTATCCTCCCTGAACACAAATCACCGGAAACGCGTTACTGTTTGGTGAGTTTGAAATGTCTCACACAGGTGGCCTGTTGTTTCTTTTCAGAGCACCTTTGTAAGGAGTGTTTATTTTCATTCCTTAGGAGTCATACGGTCCTCAGAATATGAGCCCTCCACTTTGGTAGTTTATATTTTAAAATCTCATTAATCATCCTGTTTTTGTTTTGTCTGCAAAACAACAAAAACCCAGTAGTAGAAGTTGGCCTTGGCTGACATGGTGATCAGTGGGTCAAGGATAGCGCGGACCTTCTGTCTGCTCTCCCTTCTGTACCATCAATGAGCCCTGTAGGTCCTCATGCCATGCCACTGCCTTATTCCATTCCTGTGGCAGGAACCAGACAAGGCAGCCAAAATCAGGATCCAGAGATACACCATTTAGGTGCTCAAGATAATATTCTATTGCCAATGAGACCACAAAAACAGAACAATGCTTAAAATACCCCTCCGGAAGGCTGTTATTCCGAAGTCACACTTGCCTGTAGTAAAGGGAAACATGTGAGTGACAAAATGCCTGGGGCAGACAAACAAGCCAGATGGACAGCTCAGGAACAGGAGGCCCAGACCTTGTTGTTGTCACTCACAGGAAGTGCTGGGGACACGTGATTTATTTAGTTGGCCTCTGTGTGTGCTGATATGGTTTTTATGATGGGGCTGGCTGTGGGTGTGTTTAGCAATGTAACTGCCTTTTGGACAATAGTTTCCATTCTCCGGAGGTCACACCCATGACAAAGTTCCTTATACATCTGTGATCTGAGAATTCATTAACACAGTAAGGTAGGGCTCACCAAGCACCTTGATGTGACTGGCTTTCACAGAGCTGTTTGGGTGCCTTAAATAAGTCTGTCTTCAATTATAGCCTTCACTCCCTATTTGGAGGCCGAAGGCAGTGTTCCGTCTATTTGAATTTATTAGGTATACGTGGCTAAGAAGTACAAATCCTTCAGACACCTAAGCCCTAAAACAATCCTTTTTTTTTGTTGGTGCTCCAAATGCAAAGGGTACTATCATGTAACCCGTTCCTGAGGTAGAAATTTTAGGAATGAGGAAGATCAATGATTTGGTTTCAGGAGTCTTGAGTTTTCAAGTTGGTGCTTTTCAAAGTATTTTTCCATGTGAATGGAACAAGAAAGTGTTAAGCCCCAAATGGCCTCTTCCCGCTGCATCTGAGAGGCGAAACCTTAGCCCTTCCATTGGCTAGAGGCTGTCCTTTGAGTGCTGAATTCATTAGGCTTGAAAAGCCTCTTGTCATTTTAGCTTTGGACAAACAGGTCCAGATGAAAGGAGGAAATCAAAACCCAAGACTTCTGCCAAATTTTTCCTGATGACAGACAAAAAACTAGGAAATGGCTGGCAAACAGATAGATGGGTCTCCGGCCTGCCGGGGTAGAATATCCAATGCCTTTACTAGTGTGGGCTTTGGAAAAAGTATGGTGGCAGAAGCCGGTTTTAACTAGTTATATTCAGGCATTTCATCCTGAAACTCCATCTCTTGGTATAACCTCAGGCCAGGATGAATGATCAGAGCCACAGGGACGGGAACCTTTCCTGCCAGGGAGCCAGGAGAATGTCGCCCCCACTGTGTCCCAGCTGCTGTGGACTCCTCCTTAGGGGTGTCATAGTGTTTTTCTATCTCTCACGAGACTGAAAGCCTCTTAAGGTGGTGTCTCCCCACCGCATTCCCATTTCATAAGTGGCACGAGGAAGATATCTATAGATCATCACTCCAGCGTCTCCTACACCCCACCCCACCATTCCTAATGTTGAGAGGACAGTGTCGGTCCTCGGCTAGGCCCCTCAGCAATGACTTGGATACCAGCTGCAGACCTGGAAAAGGATCTTGCCATGGTTGTGTAGAGCTTTGGGTGGGAAGATGTCAAAAAGTGTGCATCGTGGTAGCGAGGGCTTCTTCCTGAAGCTGCCTGGCTTCTGTGCCCCTGCCAACCCTGATGGACACAGAAATAATTCTCTCCAGTGGCTTGGGCATTGCTGGGCCTGCTGTGATCATAAGAGATTTGCTTCTGTGGCCATTCTAACAACAGGTGCCGAGGCACTGTCTGAAAATAGAGACTGGGAGGAAGGAAGTGGTCAGGCCTGAGAGCTGGTTTTAGCAAAAATGTTAAGTCTGTCCAAGAACTTGGTCTTGCTGTGCAAGGATCAGGAGGAGGACCATTTCAGAGGTTACATAGTCTGGGGGTGCAGCTCAGTGATAGGGTGCTTCTCTGACATATGAAGGACCCTGTGCAATCCCCAGCACCTTGAAAACAAATAAGTAAACAAACAAACAAACAAACAAAAGTTAAGAATTTCTGTAGTCCGGCAAGACCACGTTCTAGGATCTGTTGGCATGTTTCTTTGGACAGAAAAGCAGAGCATGTGTCCCGAGCCTCTAAGTAAGGATTGGTCACTTTTTCCTTATCTACTCTATAACCACGTTCATAACAGTTTGCTGGCTCTGTGGGAAATATGGTGCTAGGTTCTACAAGTGCTCTCGGTTTAAGTCCTTGTACTCACCCCTGAAGACTCACTGCTGTCACACTCACTGGTCACACCCAGCGGGTTTGAGTGACACAACCTTTTGTGTAGGTCCAGAAAAAAAAAAGTCCGCACCACTATTACCTCTAAATTCCAGTTTTGCTGAGAACATGTTAAAATTGGAACTCCTAACCCGCATCCACACAAACTGTCAGAGGGAAAAGACTCGAGATATCTTCCATCTGATTAAAGCTTGGGTCGTCTATCTGGGATTGCTCCTGTTGCCCCAGATCCCCCTATAGCATTCAAAGACGATTAAAATCCACATATTGTACTGGGGATGTGCCTGAAGTTTCCAGACAATGTAAACAGCTAGTTAAGAGTGATTCCTATGGTTAGTGATGAGCCAGGCTTTATCCACTCTGAGCATTAACACTGACAGATATTCTCTATAGAGCATGCTGTTCTGTCTGCCAGCAATTCCCCTCCAGGGCTGTAAATCCAGCGCTTATCTTCATCTGCAGCATCCTTGCTCTGGGAAGCCCATACATCATGTTTTTAATGTGACCGTGAAATGCAGACAGGGGGTTCACAGTCCCAGCTCCACAACATTCAGCCTATAGGGAAATTAGAATTTTAGGGGGAAGTGCAGGGTACAGCCAAAGGCTAGTGCTCAAATTCTAACTAGTGACTTTAGGGGGTCACGTGGCAACCAGGCTATGATAGGGCAGGAGTGGTTTAGCATGTTTTTAAGTTTCTATTTGCAGGATAGATTTTAAGTGGTGTAATTCTGAGTGGTTTTCTTTTAGCAGCGTGTGACTTTAATTTGGTAACTAATGATCTTGTTCTGCCCAGAACTGAGAGGTTCTGTAGGATGGGGAATTCTCACTGTTGAAATTGGGACTGTCTCAGTTACAACCACAGGTTTTAGTTGCCCTGAATATAATGACGAAGTCAGAGGACACATGTGTTATGCTCTTTTGAGGATGTTAAAAAATATTTAAGCTTCACAAGAAGGTGTTATTGGGCATATATTGATGATGAGTCTATTACTGATTCATTCATTTAGGTGTGGTATGTTTATGAAGAGACATAGACTTCATTCATTCAACACTATCAGTTCCCAGTATGTGTTGGTCTTACGTGTGAAAGCCACTCGGAAGTGAATGGAACTTCTCCTAAGACAGCATGCATTCCGGTGGGGAGTGGGTGGGAGCCGAGCTAGTCAATCAATGAATAGTAATCTTTGGGTGACAATAAAGGCCGTGGAGGAAAATGAAATGGGGCAAGAGAGGCGGGGGAGGGGGGGGCAGTGCAGACACTCAAGGCCATCATGGCGGTGTTTACAGGATCGGGGCAAGGGCTGGCAGTTGCCGAGCTCAGCAGTTAGGGGGAAAGGAGGAAAAGGTTCCTATCAGCAGTGTTCTGTTGCAGGAAGCTCAAACCACAGTGGCTATTTTAAGCACGAGGGCATTGACCAGAGAGAAGCAGGTGCTTGTGTGGGCAAGCTGGACAAGCCCCCGAAGGGTTGGTTCCACCTCCATCGCCACTGCGGAGGTGGGATGCTAGGAGGCATCAGCTCTGTGAACACATTGCATTAGCTTCAGTCTCGTCAGAGAGCCCTGCCTTGTCACAGCCCACCTCAACTATCCCTTGATACTCATGACTTTAGTAACGGAACCCCGAGCCATTGCACTAGGAAGTCCCAAGGCTCCCTGTCGTGTATGGGACTGGTTACAGCTGGATCAGGAAAATGGCTTTGGCCTCACAGGTTGAGCCTAATTTTGCAGTTAGGGTCTCAGTTGTAAGACTGAGAAATGGGGTTGCAGGTTTCCAACCACAGCAGCAGAGAAGGGCGCACCACAGGCAGGTAAGAATGGATGCTACAGGCTGTTCAGGACCTCTAGACCACCTCAGGAAAGCATTGCAAGAATGCTAAAGGCAATGAGAACAACCAGAGGGAGGTAGCTTCATCCTGCAGACTTCAGCAAATGTGGAAAGGCAACTAGACACAGTGGCCGGAACAAGGCTTTTGGTTTGACTAGCTTTTTAAAAATTTAATCTTTAAAACATTTTCACTATTGTATGTGTATAGGTGCTTTGCCCAAATGTATATCTGTGCACCATGTGTGTGCCCTCAGAAGCAAAGAGAGGCCATGGGATCCCCTGAAACTGGAGTTACAGACAGTTTGTAAGCTATCATGTGGGTGCTGGGAATTGAACCCATGTGCCCTGGAAGAGCAGTCAGTGCTCTACCTTCTGGGTAATCTCTCCATCCTTGATGATGTTTGCCTGTTCTTAAGACAAGCTCCCACTGTGTAGCCCAGGATGGATTCATACTTGCTGTATTGGCTATGCTGCCGGAGCTAGCCTCGAACTCACAATCCTGCCTCTGCATCTAAATGCTGGTATATGCTACAGCATCAAGGGCAGGGCACACTTTTGAAGTCAGATCAGTCTGTATTCAATTCTTACTTGTTAATGGCTTTAGGCAACTGTGTTGACATTTTGAAAGAACAGTTTCTTTCTGGAAACGGGGGCTGTTGACACCTTACTTGTAAGGTTGTTATATAACTAAACATGATAATGCTAGTTATATAGGGAACATAGTGTAGACACACACTCGCTTGCAGCCTCCACAGTACCTGTGTGTAAGATAGCTGTGAGCTGTGGTTTGGAGGACTGGTATCAAATTATTCAGTTTCCTGGACTCTTATGGATTCAAGAGTTTATCCGTGAGGAACTCAGATCTCAAACATGTGACTGCAATGCACACACACACACACACACACACACACACACACAGTGGTGGCTTGAATGAAAATGGCCCCCAACCGATGGGAGTAGCACTATTATGAACTGTGGCCTTATTGGAGGAAGTATGTCACTGGGGGTGGGCTTTGAGGTGTCAGAAACTCAAGCCAGGCCTAGTGGCTCACTGTCTCTTCCAGCTGTCTGCTGATCTGGATGGATGTAGAACTCTCAGCTACCTCTCCAGCACCATGTCTGCCTGCATGCTGCCATGCTTCCCACCATGAAAATAATGGACTGAACCTAAATGTAAGCTAGCCTCAATTAAATGTTTTCCCTTATAAGAGTTGGCATGGTCATGGTGTCATGGTATTATTTCACAGTAATAAATCCCTAAGACATATATATTTTATAATATACTCTCATCCCCCAGCTTCATGTCTTGGACTTTATTAAAAGAGCCTAATTTCACTATAGAACTGGCATAAAACGATCAAAGAGTAAATTCCTCTCTGGTAAACTCTGAAGAGATAAAAACGTTCTGGTAGTTTCCATTTTATACAAATAGATTCAAACAACATTTGAAACATCTTATAAAACCACTAGGTGGGCTCTCACTAAGTTGTGATGTTTTGCATATTGTAATTTGCTTCATTCTTGGGTCATCAATATAATTTCAATTGAGGGTAAGTTTCTGTTATCATTCTCACTGGATTTGTGGATGTGGGATACTTTGACTCAGTAATTTTGAAAGCAGAAATATTTTAACACATTCTTTAAAGCAGAGCAATGAATTGCTGGGCCTTTTTGCTTTCTTGTTATCGCCTCATTTCTAAAAATCTTATTTGAGCTCATGCATGGGATAATCAACTTCATGTGGATTTTTTTCTTTCTTAACTAAGGTTTATTTTATTTTAATTGTGTGCGTGCGTGCGTGCGTGCGTGTGTGCGTGTGTGTGTGTGTGTGTGTGTGTGTGTGTGTGTGTGTGTGTGTTTAGGGCATGTGCATGTGAGTGCAGGTGTCTGTGGAGGTCAGAAGAGGGTATGTGGTCCCCTGGAGTGAGAATTATAGGCAATTGTGAATCTCCTTATATGAGAGCTGGGAACCACACTGAGGTTGTTTATGATGTCAGTGTGTTCTCTTAACTGCTGAACCATTTCTTCAGCCTAGGGCAGCTGATTTTTGAGAATCTAAACATATGCCAGGTGTGAGGTTAGGGCACACCTTTCTCTGACCTCTGCTTAGATGAACTAATTGACATAAGATGCCATGGAGCTTCACGAGAAAGGATCTGTCCCCGTGTGTTAGGGAATGGATTCCTGTGAAAGAATGTAATCTAGGGATGAGACCATCTGGAGCCAGCTATTCCCTGAAGGTGGAAGAAGCTGCTGTTGGCAGCAGGTTGAAACTATGACTGAATCCCGTAATGGCACCCATTGTGAAGGCTTACATACCTTGAAGAAGAAAATGGCTCAGAGTGATGGCTAATGTTCTGGCCATCCTTCTTCAGTGAAGGTGTCTGTGGTCCAAGCCCGGGTGACAGTGAAATAGAGAGAGAAGACCTTCCTTGAAGGTAGCGGGGTGGGGGTACACTGTAGAAGTCCCTAGACCTTGTGTCATAGGACTGTCTTGATTGTCAGCTTGACAAAAGCTAAAATCACTTACAGCAAAGACTTTAATGAAGAACTGCCTAAGTCAGGTTGGTCTTCGGGCATGCCTGGGAGGGAATTTGTTTTCATAATTAAATTCAGTGAGGCAGGAAGACACAGACCACCACAGGAAGTGCCATTCCTTGGGTCTGAATCTGGGCCTGTAGAAGAGCAGAGGCGGCTAGCTCAGCACCAGGTGTTCATGCGTTTATTCTCCCTCTGCTCTTGGAGGCTTTGCAACTGTTTCAAGTGCCTGTCTTGACTTTCTTGCCATGGTGTATTGTAACCCCGAACTGTGAGCCAAATAACCCCCTTCTCTCCTAAGCTGTTTTTTTGCCTAGAGCAGTTTTTTCTTGTTGTTGTTATTGTTTGTTTTTTGTTTTTTTTAAATCACAGCAACATACAGGAGACTAGGAGAGAGTACCTAACTAGATGACACAGTGTGAATGTTTATATTCCCTCCACGGCCCATGTGACAAAAGCTAGTTCCTAGGGCCATGGTTCTCAACCTTCCTAATGCCGGAACCCTTTAGTACAGTTCCTCATGTTGTAGTGACCACAACCATAACATTATTTTGGTTCGTACTTCATAATTGTAATTTTGCTACCGTTATGAATTGTAATGTAAATATCTGTGTTTTCTGATAGTCTTAGGTGACCCCTGTAAAAGGGTCTTTCACTCCCCAGGTTGACTGAGAGCCACTGTCCTAGAATGACGGGACTAAAATGGCGGCAACTAGATCCTGAAGACAGGTCCCTCAGAATTATCATGAATCTGATGTTTAAAATGCCATACGTGTATTCTCTTACAGTCATGTCATCGCAGCTATGATCCCTTGAGGGCTCAGGGGAGAGACTCCTTCTTTATCTCTTCCAAGCTCTGATGACATCCAGTGTTCTCTGGCTTGTGGCTATATCATTCCAGTCTCTGCCTCTGTCTCCACATGGTGCTCTTCCCATTCAACTTTAGGCCTTCCCTCTATTTTTCTGTCTCTGAGATCTATACCATGTGTCTCCCTTTTATGGGAAGATTTTTTCATTGAATGTAAAAGCCATCTGGATAATCTAGGACAATCTTTTAATGACATCTACAAAGGCTGTTTTCCAATTAAGCTGATAGTCACATGTGTCAGGGATTTGGGACTGGATATATCTTTTTGGGACCATTTTTCAGCTCATTCCAGAACCTCTAGGTAAAAGGTCAAATCATTTATGACGTCAGGCTTCTCATGAATGACATGAAAAGGAAGCTAATAATGGGAATAATTTTTAAGTGACTTAAGTGCAAAGAATGCAAGCTGGCACTTTGCTATCCAACTAAGCTGCCCTTCACGTTGCAAAGAAAAACAGCTTGGAAATAACTCAAGGAATACTATCCAAGTATCAGTTGACTTTTAGAAGATGAGTTTCATACTGACAAGAGGCAACTGGGAAAACACCAGCAAAAGTATTGGCAGTGCACATGTGCGTTCTCATGTAATTTTATCACATGATAAAGATCACTGTGTTTCATTGTATAGCTCAGGCCATGGATTGAAGAGTAATATGTAATTGTTGGATATTCTATAAAAATAATAGACATGGCCAAAAGGGATAGGAGAAAAAGAAAAGAATTACCATGGGCAGTTCTACAGAGAGTGGGCCATGGGGAGCCTGCAAACAGTCTATAAAATATTCAGCGGGATGGGAAGGGGATTATGTGTACTGCAATCAAATAAATACAAAAATAACCATACAACAAACACACAAATATCCTGAAATGCTGAAAGAAATGAAAGACAAGTAGCAAATAAAATAAGTCAGTGGAAGTATAAAATAAAGGGTAACAATGCAATAATTATGAATTAGTATGGTATGACCAAATATAGCAGCCATGTTGATTAATGGAATAGGTTTTTAACTTTTCTCCCTTTTGTTTTAGTGACAAATGGGTCAATTTTCAGTTTGACTCATAACACAAAAGCTAAACTCATACTATATATAATAAACACACCTCAAATATGGTTACTCAAGGACCCCTAATCGAAACCCAAAATTAGCAGAGGTGTACTATAAAAATAAACACTTTGGTGATTCTAATCAGGCAAGTGAACTCAGCCCCCAATTCTCTGTGATGTGGGTTTTGAAACCTACATGGATTACATTTGAAAGGTGTAATAAAATGTAGAAAAGTGTGATTCCCACAGTGAAGATGGAACAGTTAGAAATATGTATGTGCCGTGTACCATAGCAACGATTACATGAAATATAAATTTCATGAAATAGAAACACATTAATAATAGGTGATGTTAACACCCCATATTCAGTACAGACAGCACAAGAATTAAAAAAAAGATATAGGTATAAATAATTCAGTTAATAATAGATCAGTTTTAGGATATATAACATATACGCTAAAGATGAAGACTGTCTCCCTATATGTATCTAAGACTGTCTCCCTATATGTATCATTTTAGCAAGTATTCATTTTTGTGGCTGCATGAATTGACCCTGGATTGATATCACACCCTTGCTTCTATTTTACATTTTATCCTGTCTTTTGCCAAGGTCTATGTAATGTGAGATACATATGCAGGCAAACCAGTTCTCGCTGTAATGTGTGATTAGATCTGAAACTCGGCCAGTGGTACTGTTTTTTTTTTTTTCCCTGACCTTTTCCTGACACTGCATACAATTATCTCCCTATTAAGCAGGGCATGTGGGGTGACTATAAGTGAAATGTACTTTTAGACAGGCATTTGGAGATGCGTAGCTCCTTCAGGCCCCCAGACCTGGTTCCAGGACTATTGGATGCTTTCACAGGACACTAATGCTCCATGCTGTGGCCTGTTGCATGCACAGTGTTGTCGTGTTCCATTCCCAGGGTCGGCAGGAAGCTTGAAAAATGTAGGTCAGGGGCATATAAAATATTCATGAAAGATAAAAGCACAGATGTCCTTTCTTAGCACACCTACCAAGTACAGAATACTTGAACAGTAGTGGTTTTGAGTTCTAGTTAAGATATGTATCTTAACGATTTATAATGCTATTTAGTAATTCTTTTCTCTTTTGCAGTAAGTCATTTTAGCAGCAGTGATTTTTTTTTTAAGTGCGTAGTTGGAGCTGAGGAGAGGGCTCAGTAGTTAAAACCATGCTGCTCACGCAAAGGCTCCGAGTCTGGTACCTGTCAAACATGGCAGGTGGCCCACAACCACCGGGAATTCTAGAGCCAGGGGATCTGATGCCCTCTTCTGGCCTCTGTGGGCACTTGCATTCATGTGGCATACATTCACACACAGACTATACACATACACATAATCAAAAATAAAACATGTCTTTAGAAATAAAAAAAAAATTGAAGTACATACTTAGTGAAAAAAGCATTACTGTCTTTTGGGTTCTCAAAAAATTTGATAAATAAGCACACATTTCATGGAAAAGTGATTATTGTCTTTTGATTTCTCAAAGAGGCTGGTGGCAAATCCATAATCTGCAGAAAATGTTTGTAGACTCTGCCATCCCCTGGGGGCCTATGATGAGATCATTGACCATAAGAGAACTTGAGGCCAAATTTTTCTAAAAATCATATCAGCATCTATCTCAAGAGCTAGTAATTATTTTAAGAAGGCCGTGCTGAAAAATGGTTAACATAAGCAGATGCAGAAGGTGAATTTACATATCCCTGTGAGGCAGTCATGCTTTTTTATTTAGATCCAACATCTGTTCTTCTAAGTGCTTTGTCCTGCCCCTTTTTCCAGTAGGGCCTCCCCAGTGAAAGGCCATGGATGCTGGTAGGTTGATGACAAGTGAAAAGTCCAAGACCTCACTGTGCCACTCAGACACATTCAAAAATGTCAAAAAACAGCCTTTTCCTGGGAAGATAGTTCAGTCCTCGGAATGCTTGCTGAGCTATTGTGAGGACCCGAGTTCGTCTCCCTAGCTCCCATGCCACATAAAATAATCCCGGCACTTGGAAGCACATGCCTGTAATCCCAGTAGTGGGGAGGCTGAGACTGAAGGACCCCTGGAGCTTATTGGCCAGTCCCCCTAGCCAAACTGGTGAGCCCCAGGATCCAGGAGAGACCTTGTATGAAGAAATCATGGGGGCCAGAGAGATGATTTAGCAGTCACTAGCTGCTCTTTCAGAGGGCCTGAGTTCACTCCCTCCACCCACATGGCATCACACAGCTATGACTCCAGTTCCAGGGGACCTGCCATCTTCTTCTGGATTCTAAGGGCACTCTGTGCAAATGGTACACAGACATAATACTTGTACACTTAAAACAATGAAATTAAAAGAAATAAAAGGCTGGGGAAGAGATGGAGAGAGAGATCCAATGTTGACCTGCCCTCCCAGTCCCAGAGAGAGAGAGAGAGAGAGAGAGAGAGAGAGAGAGAGAGAGAGAGAGAGAGAGAGGTGCATATATGTAGACACACATACACACATAAACACAGAGAGAGAGAGACAGAGATGCACATATGTAGACACACATGCATACATACACACACAAACACACATATACAAAGAGAAAGCAAGACAGCGACAGAAACAGAGAAAGAGAGACAGAGAAAGACAGAGACAGAGAGAGATGTGCACATATGTAGACACACATGAGAGAGAGAGAGAGAGAGAGAGAGAGAGAGAGAGAGAGAGAGAGAGAGAGACATAAACACACATACACACAGAGGTGCACATATGCAGGCACACATACCCACACAGAGGTGCACACACACAAACACAGACACACAGAGGTGCACATATGTAGACACATATACATATACTCACAGACACACACACACATACACACACACACACACACACACACACACACACACACACACACACACGCACAGGGTGAGGCTTTGTGTTCATAAAGAAATCAACCTGAAATACAAATAGATGAGATATATCGGAAGGCCTGTGTGATGAGCGGGGGCATGACGTGGAGTCTGTGGCCAGGAGTGACAGGTCAGTGTTTCTTGCTGTCCCAGCGATGTGCTGCTAGGCATGAGGGCAGTGGCCCCTGAGACTCTGCTCGCTTGTCGAGGGGTCTGACCGAGCGCATTGACAGAGCCGAGGGTCGACCAGCCATCCAGGACACACAAATCACGGGCGTTCCTCCGCCAGGCTGACTGAGGGCGAGAGGCACCGAGCTTCACAACGCAGTTCTTCTAGGGCTCTGCAAATTCCTTCCAGAGATTTCTGAACATTGGCCGGCTTTGGGTTTTGCCTCCCTCCTCTGTAGATTCTTATCACAGGCTTCCAGCCTGCAGAGTTTACCCTTCCCCCTTTTACGGAACTGGTCAGGAACTGTTTCAGAACCCATGAAGCCAAG
The DNA here is from genome assembly GCF_049852395.1 of Peromyscus maniculatus bairdii. Classification (NCBI taxonomy): domain Eukaryota; kingdom Metazoa; phylum Chordata; class Mammalia; order Rodentia; family Cricetidae; genus Peromyscus; species Peromyscus maniculatus. The sequence goes on along the minus strand of NC_134868.1, from coordinate 26,761,216 downwards.
CGATTACTGGTGAAGCAGGAAGGGAGGGGCGTTCTGTGTGAACTTGTAACCACTGTGAGAAAAAGTTGTTTGAAGGAGGTGGAAGAAAAAAAAAAAAATACTTACACTAAGCAAAAATAACCACCCACAGGAATACACAGACTGCAGAGTGCTTGCAGGGGATTAATTCCTAATTCCTCTCTGAGATTCAGGTGGGTGTTTCACACAGCCATATGTCAATATCAATTCAGAGGATTACAAAACCTAGACGAGGGAGCCTTCTTTCCTCAGCAAGCCATGAAGACAGGGATTCACCCATGAGCCTCCAGGCCATGGAGCCTCCTCACCTATGAGAAATTACTCTGCCTGCAGTTTAGCAGGAGACTTCAAATAAGCTTCATTGCTGACTGTTCCCTCCAGAAGGCTCTCCCCCTTCCCCCAAGCTGAGATTTGAACCCCTTGTCATTCGTGTGGGAGCCGGAGGGGCGCCGCGAACTCGGAAAATGCAGACGAGGCAGCAAGTGTCATCCAGCTCAGGGACAACGCTCCAGCTCGGCAGGCCAAACGGAATTCTCGGAGCTTCGACACCTTTGAAAACTGCCCTTCTAGTGTGTCTCACTTCATTTGTTCATGTTAACATTTAAAAAAAAAAATTGGGATATAAAAAGAAAAAAGATTGCCAGTCGCTGAGCCCTGGGGTGAAGCGCTAACACGGTTGGCATTGCCTTCGGGAGTGCAAGCTTCGCCAGCGTCGTAGAACTAGCTGCTCATGTCACATCCCTTTCGCTGTGCGCATCTGTGGCAGCCCAGCGTTTGCTTAGATTAGTGATCCTAATTGTCATGGAAAATGTCTTCACAAAGTTGTCACTGCGCTGCTCTACGGAACAGAAGTCGCCATGTGTGTGTGTGCATGGGATTGCCTGGCACGGGATTGCCTGGCACCAGACAGTTGTTGCAGAGAGGCATTCCACAGTGCCTCATCGCGACTGAATGAATGGTACCCCTTTTTAAAGCTGGAGGAAGTTGGCATGACAACCTCAGGCATCGTGGAAACAAGTACCCAGCCTCCGAAACCTACCAAAGGCTTCTAGTGATTTCAGAAGAAGCCGCTTGATGTTTCGCTTTAAGGAAAAGCACACAAAATGAGAAGTATGTTAACTGTCTCGGTTAGCTTTCGGTGGCTATGATAAAACACTGACCTAAAGCAAGCTGGGGGAGAAAGGGGGTTTATTTGGCTTATAGGTGACAGTCCATCATCAAGGGAAGCCAAGGCAAAAACTCAGGGCAGAGCTTGACACAGAAAACACGGAGGAGCGCTGCTTATTAGATTGCTCATCTTGGCTAGGACAGACAGCTTACTTCCACAGCCCAGGCCCTCTTGACAAGGGATAGTACCGCCTACAGTGGGCTGGGCCATCCTACATCAATGATCTGTCAAGAAAATGCTTCCAAAGACATGTCCAAAGGCCAATTTGATGCAGTCAATTCCACGGTTGAGAGCCTCTCTTCCCTGGTATGTCTTGGTTTGTATCAAATTGACAAAAACTGAGCACACACTAACATGCTGCCGGGATTCTTCACGATGCTATCAATCTTAAGTGTGCTAGAGAGACCAAGCTCACAAACACAGCAGGCAGGTGCCATGCCTCCACAGACCTGCGAGGGACTGTGGGTGTCTGAAATGATGTAGAAGGTTTAGTGTCTGACCGAGAAATGGAGTGCAGTTAAACTCTGGGAATGAAAGCAGCATATCACTGTGCAGTGTTATGGTTGGAACTCCCACAGGTCCATGGTTTAAAAGCTTGTTCCCCATCTGGTGGTGTTACTTTGGGAACTGTGGAACTTTTAGGCTATGTGGCTTCACTGGAAGAAGTGAGTCACTGGTGATGGACTTTTAAGGTTATCTGTCGTCTATTCCTGATGCCCATCTCCCTCTCTGGTTCTTGGGTTTCCAAGTGACCATGAGTAGAGCTGTTTCACCATGCCTTTTCTGCCATAATTGACTGAACCATGAGCCACAGTAAGTGGTTTATATCAGGTAACATGGCCGCTGTGGTGCAGGAGTAGCTAATATGTGCAGGACCAATGGACCAAGGCCATTCAAGGGTCTTCACAGTATGCTTAGCCTTCTTGACTTCTACCTCCCCCCTCCTCTCTCTCTTCTATGTCTTCTCTTTTATTTTTTAATCTACCTTTCTTCCTTCTCCCCTATCCCCACCAAAAGGCCACTCTGAAGTTGAGAGAGCATTATACAAGTGATGGAATCTTAGGCTGGAGAAATTATTTTCCAGGTTGCTGGAGTTAGCCTTTGGTGGTGGTGATGGTGGGGGTAGGAGAGTGGGATGAAAGATAAAGACGATTTCAAATAAACAATGGGATTTCCATTGCTGTGATGAAACACCATGGAACTTGGGGAGGAAAGGGTTTAACTCAACTCACAACTCACAGGTCACACTCCATCACCTAGGGAAGTTGCAACAGGAACTCAAGGCAGGACCTGAAGCAGAGGCCATGGAAGAACTCTGCCTCCTGGTTTACCCCTCTAGGTTTGCTGAGCCTGCTTCCTTATATAACTCGGGACCACCTGCTAATGGGTAGGACCACCTACCAGAGTGAGCTGGGTCCTCCCACATCCACCATTCTGCTGGCTAGTTTTACGTCAACTTGACACAAGCTAAAGTCATCTGAAAGGAGGGAATCTTAATTAAGATAATGTTTCCATAACATCTGTAGGCAAGCCTGTAAGGCATTTTATTAATTAGTGATTGATGTGGGAGGGCCTAGTCCATTGTGAGTAGTGCCACCCTGGGCAGTTTGTCCTAGGATCTAAAAGAAAGCAGGCTGAGCACGTCACGAGGAGCAAGCCAGAAAGCAGCACTCCTCCATGGCCTCTGCATCAGCTCCTGCCTCCAGGTTCCTGTCCTGACTTCCTTCAGTGTTGAACAATGATGTGAAAGTGTGAGCTGAATGAACCCTTTCCTCCTCGACTTCCTTTTGATCATTGTGTTTCATCACAGTGATAGTTAACACTAACTAGAACAATCGTTAAACAACAAAATGTCTCACAGTCTTGCTGACAAGCCAGTCCAGTGGGGGACATTTTCTCAGTTGAGGTTCCCTCTTCTCAAAGACTCCGGCTTGTGCCAGGTTGACAAAAACCTCATCAGGACAGGAAGATTGATTACTAAGTCTCATTAGAGAAGAATATTCTTGTAAAATGCAATGACCAGAACAGGGACAAAGGCGGATGGAAACCATCAGCAAAGGGCAGGTCCCTCCAACTCATTTGGAGTGGAGAGAGGGAAAAAAATAGTCTTCAGCTTTGGAACATGGCAAGCAGGTTGTGTTGAGGCAATAAAGCAAGGGGTAGTCTCAGAAGATGACGATGAGCAGAGTTTGAACCCTTGGAGTCTAGGTTCAAGGTGGAGGGAATCATGCCCCCATTGCTGAATGTCTTTATTTCATAGATGGAGAAAATGCTGCGCACCTGCTGCAGGCCCTCAGAACTGAACGGAAACCCCAGGTGTCTACTAATGGCTTCTAAAGCGACCCCTTAGTCCACAGAGCCTCTGTATTTCTGCCCCACGAGGACCACCGTCCTTGACCTACCCGGTCCCGTGCCTTTTCCCCCTTATCCCCCTCACATTTTTGCCAAAATTTCCATTTCTCACTGAGACTTTCTCTGAGGAAGTCAGAGTATGTCCACCTAGGAATATGGCTGCAGAAGCCTCCTTGGCCTGAGGATTATTTTCAGCTGATTTTTTGAGAAACGGATGAAGTACAAGCTCCTCTGTGCTCTGCAACTGTTCATCTCACTCATCGACTTGATTGGATCTGGAATCAAGCGAGAGGTGTGCCTCTGGGCGGGTCTGCGACAGTACTTTCTGGGGGGACTGAGCGGAGAAAACCCTTCCTGACAGTTAGCAGCTTCCCACCGCCCAGACATAAAGAACCCTGAGAGACAAGCTATGCTATGTCTTATCTGCTGCCTCCACTCCTCACTGATGACTCTATCCACCCCGCCTTCAACCCTGCCCCCACCCCCACCTGCGCTGACACTCAAACCCAGCTTCTTCAGCCCTTCAGCAGAGACTGGAGACCATATCTAGGAATCTGCCAGGCCTTCAAAGCTGTCTATGTGATATGGGAAATGGGACGCATCTCTGAAGTTCAAAGGATGCCTTTCTTCTGGCCTCCGATGGGCTCTTCTTAACTCTGATGTCAGATGCTCAGGGTCACACTAAATTTCCCATGAGTCAAATGGACTTAGGATTCTTGTCTTGTGACACCCAAGAATAAAATCCACGGACTTCAGAGAGCGGCTTCTAGAAAGAAGGCTCTTATAGACTGGTAGGTAGGAGTTTCTGAAGAAGAGGAGGCAGAGATTCTGCATGGTATCAGTGGGTCCCAGGAAATGGGGGTACCACTGTCCTGCTGGTCTGGGGCCTTTTGGAGAACTGATGTCAGAACTAGGGATAGGCATGGGGGATGTGGTCAGTCCAATGGATTCCACCTTGAGGTATCCAGATGCCTCCTCTCAGTTTCATTCACATCCTCAGGCAGAGCTCCCACACAAGGGGAGGGAGATGGGGAACCAGAACTTTCTTTTGGCATTCCCAAGGCCTCCAGCAGAACTTCAGTGAACTGCTTTGTGGTCCCTGCCCTACCTCAGGTCAACTTTTGAGCTCTACACCCCTGAAACAACTTCAGAGGCAGACACTGACTGGGTTCTCCCAGGAAGCAGGGACGCACGACTTGTCCTTCTTTGAGAATTATGCTCCAGGGCAATGACTCGAGGTCAAGAGAAAAAAAAATCTTGAGCTGTACAACGGGCATGAAGTTCACTCAGTCTCGAAAAATATTTAAATGCATTTGAAAGGGACACAGAAAGGAAATTCTGAAGAAGAAAACAAAAGCAAGAAAGCAGAAAGTCTCTTCCCACTTATTTTCAATTTGTATCTGTCCTTCTGTGTCCCTAGCAGCTAGAGCAAGGTGTTTGGTGGACACCCACTACTTGTAGGATGAATGGGAAAATGGCCGATGCTGGTATGTGATTATACAAGTGCTTAATCTGGCGTCAAGCCCTGTCCACAATCTGTTCCTTGTAAGGATTATTGCACAAGACATGAATAGTGCTTGGTTTCCATTTTGCTTGTTGGCCATCTATTTTCTGTGTGGTTCTTTTTTGCTTAGCCCCCCCCCATTTACTTTTTAAAGATTGCTATATAATTTATATGGATTAAAATTAGTCTTTTAAAAAATACTACGTTTTATGAGTTTTATGACCAAGAGCGGCTATGTCCCATGGCTTGTCCTGAGGTGAGACCTTTCTCCCTGCGGCAGGACAAAGGGACTGGAGAAAGTTACATCAAGATTGGCATATGAGAGAAGGCAGCTTGCAGGGTGAGCCTGGACACCCTTTCCCTCCTGGGCTACAGAAATCAGACAGAGCATGCTCAGGAAAAGCCCAGTGACAGAGCTGTGGGAGTGGATGCTGTGTAATTGGACCATAAAGGGTTTGGTGGCACAATGCTTTTGAGTGCATTCTTTTCCCCCGACCACTAGGCTACCCCTATTCTCCGGAGTGCCTTTCTTCTTAATAATAAATGGTCTCTGCTTCCATTTCTAACTATGGGTCCAGCCAGTTCTTTGCCATGGACACAAGAGCCTGGGAGCTTCAGGGGGTCCTTTGGAACTCAGATGCTATATCACCCCCTGAAAAGATGCCCCTCAGGGCCTTTGGTCTCATTCATCTCTCTCTCCCAGATTCTGTCACCTCTGTGTTAGCTTTCTCTTCTTACAAGTTGTGTCTGTTCTAAGACGAAACGTGAATGGGATGATGCAGTGTGTCGTCTTGTAACCTGCCTTCTTTTTTTTTTTTTTCTCAAAATATACTTCACATCCGTCCAATTTATTGCATGCATTTAGCAGTTCAGTTTTATTGCTAAGTAGTACTACATGGGATAGACACATCATAATTTGTTGGTCCAGACATCCACTGAAGGACATCTGGATTGGAGCAATGATGAACAAAATATCTCTAACATCTGTATTCTAGTTTTTGTATAAACATAAGTTTTTATTTCAATCATCTATGGATGAGGTGCTAGGAATCATGTATATGTATATTATAGATCAGTGGTTCTCAACATGTGGGGTGCATTCCCTTTGGGAGTCAAATGACCCTTGCACAGGGGTCACCTAAGACCATAGGAAAATACAGTGATTTACATTCTGATTCATAACAGCAGCAAACTTACAGTTATAAAGTAGCAACAAAAATAATTTCATGGTTGGCGGGTCACCACAGCATGAGGAACTGTTTTAAAGGTTCACAGTGCAACATTAGGAAGGTGGAGAACCACTGTTATAGATTGAAGATGAGGACACAGTAAGAAGAGGCCATCTTGAAAGCCAGTATAGAGGCCTCACCAGGAAGCCACTGGGCTAGTAACTGAATTCTAGTTTCTAAAACCACAAGGAATGACTGTTCTTTAATCCATTAGTTTTATTATTTTCTATCATACCAGTTCCAAGTGACTAAAGTAGCAGACATTTAGTTTTATCTGAAAAGACTTCCAAGCTGTTTCCCAAAGTTAGAGCACCATTTTGCACTCTAACCAGGAGTGTGCAGATGTTCCGAATGCTGGGCTGGAGAGAGAGCGTTCAGCAGGGAAGAGCACCTGTTACTCAGGAAGAGGCCCGAAGTTCTGTTCCTCACACTCAAAGGCTCACCACCACCTGTAACTGCCGCTCTAGAGTGTGATGACCTCTCACTTCTTCTATGGGTGCCTGCCTGCACGTGTTCATGTACACACAAGCACATGAACATACACCCCTGTGGTCATTCGATATGAAAATATCTCTTACATTCTAAGAGACTAGAACTTTGGTTGGACCTCAGAGCCAGAGTTAATGGTACAACTTGAGGCCACTGAAAACTGCCAGCCTACTGTGTCTGCAGCCTGTGTGTTAAGAGAACAGTGCAGCCGGGCGGTGGTGGCGCACGCCTTTAATCCCAGCACTCGGGAGGCAGAGGCAGGCGGATCTCTGTGAGTTCGAGGCCAGCCTGGGCTACCAAGTGAGTTCCAGGAAAGGCGCAAAGCTATACAGAGAAACCCTGTCTCAAAAAACCAAAAAAAAAAAAAAGAGAACAGTGTAACAATCAGCCATACTTACCCAAGACTTCCCATGTAATCAGCTTTTGCAACCTGTGCTAATACATAGCTGTGACCATAAGCTATGTGCTCTTCCAGGCTCCTCACCCAGAATATTATAGGTGTATCATTTGCAGAAAGCACTAAATACAGGTTGAAAGTAACCTTCTAAAATTACTATCCACCATAAATGTTGAATGTAATATTTGGATATTGGTTACTAAACAATGATATTTGTAGTATTGTTTGATGTCTGGGTCAGTTGGGTTGGTTGGGGCCAGTGATTTAAGCCCTTCTTAAAGATGTCTGTAAAGTACCCCATCCCTTCCCCATGTGATGCCTTCTGTACTCTTCAATAACAACAGAGCAAAGCCCTTTGTTAAAGATAAGCACAGACAGACACACAGATACACACTGATAGGCATGGACAGACACACAGAACACACAGTCACAGAGACAGATTCCTAAGACAGGCTCTAGGCAGGCACAGACTCAGACTCATACGACAGACAGAGGACAGAAGACATAGGGAACATAAAGAAGAGAATTCAAGTCTGGACTTGCTCTTGGTTAGATGACTCCAGGGGAAATGCTGTGATTACTTTCCTTAATGTGACACCCATGTGTTATGGGTGACTCAGAGCTAATCACTCATGTGCTTAATCCATGCATAACCCAAGTAAGTTTTTTTCCCTAATCCCTAATCTTAAAAAAACCCTCTCCTTTGAAAAGGAAAAAAAAAAAAAAGACAATGGCTTGAAATCCTCATTAATACCAGGTATTAACATTCTAATTTTCCTCGGAATGCAAAGTTTTCTAGCAGGTCTGTTATTCTTTTCATTTGCATATCTCGAATTACTAATGATGCTGATCTTCTCGTGTTTAATAGAGCTTGACCCTCATCTAAGCAGGTCCACTCAGTCTTTGCTATATATAACTCACAATGTGCAACTCAGAGGCACAGAGAGCTGGGGAACCTTTACCCTAGCAAAGGTTCCAAGGCTGGGGTACCAGTGAGGACAACATAGAAAACACTGGCCTCTGTTATGGAAGGGATCCAGAATATGTTAGTCTAAAATATGCCACTTTGCCATGAGCAGTATTTTGGGTTGAAAGCCCCTGAAAATCAGTAGATGTAGGAAAAGCTATGCTCTCTTTTTCCTGCTTGAAGACCAGTAGTCAAACTCTCTGTGGGGGGCTTTCTCCCCAAATTCTGTGCCGGGGTGGGGTGGGGTGGGGTGGTGGTGTGTGGAGCTGATCAGAAACAGAGCAGCACCAAGATGGATGTACGTAAGCACCCTCTACCACTGCTTTCCCTCATGTCTCCTAATCACTTTCTCAACCCAACTTCTGTCTGTCACAACGACGTAATGAGACCCCCGGGCTTCACGGCACTAGTTATTGGGATGTTTTATTACATAACAGTGGATAAATGAACCACTCAATGACTTTTCTGTTACCCCCCCACCCCCACGCCAAGTACCACTCTCTACGTCCTTGTCTTTCCAAACGGAAGACTAATTAGTCGTCGTCAGGCTGCTCCGCTCTTCTTCCTGAATTTCAGCTGGCGTCAGAACAAATTTCACAGATGAATCAGCTTCCTAGAGCTGTTGTAAGAAGTTACCATAATCTTGGTGGCTTAAAATACAAGTTACCCTCTTAGATTTCTGGAGGCCAAAAGTTTCAAGCAGCATGTAACAAGGGATACTGTGTCTCTGCAAACTTTCTGGTGTCCTCAAGACATTCTTGGCTTATGGCTGTACCACTCCGAACTCCACCTCTGTCTCCATGTGATCTTCTCTGAGTCCTTTCCTTTTCTTATGGAGATGTCCATCATTGAATTAGAGCCCACCTTACGGCCACCACAACTTATTTTTGACTGGATTCAGAAGTGGAAGCTCTTAGCAAGGACAGCTGATGATGTCTCTTGGCAATCTGAAGTTTAACATGTTCTGCACTCTTCTTATTCTTCTTAATGTGTTGTATCTTCAGAGCTAGAAGTCGGGACATGTGGAGTAACAAGACATGGAGTCTTGGGGACTTTGATCCTGGGCTTCTTATCTTCTTTGTTTAAGGGCTTTCTGACAACGTTTTGGTAGACATCATCTTCAGTAGAGAGATTGGAAAACTTTTGGATTCCGCTGGCTCTTTGGGGTCCCAGCCTCTGAGGCACAGTAGTATCTGCCAGTCCAGGAAATGCCCTCCCTATTTTTCTTCTTCTTTACAATAATCAAGTTGAGAATACCCAGATTGGAATCCACAATGCATTCCTGAGAATGCTTCCACTTCTCAACAGTTCTCCTTGGTCTACATAGCAAGAACTCCCCTTACTCAACAGCAGGCACACTCTGCTGTGGGCCAAGTCCCCTTACTTCCTGGGAAAGCCTTGTTTGTCGTTCCCACTATGGGTTCAGACTGCAGAACCAGTCTGCCTTCACCCACAGCTTTTCCTGCGGCTGGGCTTCTCATGGAAAGTGCGGAGCTTGCATTCGTCATCCACTTCAGTGAGTTTCTGACAGAGGGCAGCTGGAAGGGGACTTTTCAGCCTCCTCATGATACAGCTGTTGCCTAGGAGGTACCACAGGGGAAAAAAAAAGCCTGATTTCTTTTTGAGGTCATATTATGGTTGTATCTGAAAATATCCAATTTTCAAATAGGTTCTCATTCTCATGATGTTTTAGTCAAATTTCCATTGGAGAGACAAAATGCCAGAGACAGATCAATAGGAAGAACAGGTCCTGAAGTCTCAGGCCATGGCTGTCTGGCAACCAGTCAAGTCTGTGAGAAGTAGAACACCGTGGTGGGGAGCATGCAATGGAGCAATGCTGTTCATGTCATCAGTAGAGGAGAGAGGAGAAAAGGAGAAAGGATAGAGGAAAGACAGGGAGGGGTGGGGTCTTCTCAAGGGCACATCCTCAATGACCAGTAGGTATCATCTTTGAAGGTTTACACCAGTCTCCTCAAGGGCACATCCTCAATGACCAGTAGGTATTATCTTGGAAGGTTTACACCAGTTCCAAGAAGCACCATCAGCTGAGGACCATTCCTTCAATACATGAACTTTTGAAGGACATTTAAGACTCAAACAACATTTCCCTTTTAGTTCCTGGAGATTCTTGTCAGTCTCAAAATGCAAACGATGTTGGTTCCATCCCAAGCATCTTTATAATCTTAATTGGACTGCTCAAAAGACCAAGCCAATTACCCTTTGAGACTCAAGATAAATTCTCAGCTATAAGCTCCCATGTATAAGGAGTCATTTTTTTTCTGAAGCAACATAATTCCTAACTGTATTCTAAATACTTATTATTATACCCACAGATTATACTACAGGTATAGTGCTTACCCTTTACCTTTGCAGCAGATATGAGACCATTACAGACAGCCACAAATGGTCAAAATGCAGAGACCAATAGAATGTAGGATGCCCAGCCCCATTAATATACCTATAACACAGCTCCTACGCCTAAGGATCAGAGAACATCCTGGAAGACAGCCGGAAAGACTGTAAGAGTCAACAGTCCAGGAAGTCTGCTGTGAGATCGTGTCTTCTAGACACAACTGTTATATCCATGAAATCTCAACAAGGTGACAGCCTAAACAAGACCTCAGTAATTCCAATTCCAGTTGACTACCTACTGTGAGTGAAAGGAAGTCTCATGGGCCCTCCCCTTAGATGAAGAACTACAAACAAGGAATTACTGCTGAGAGGCAGAGAATCAGTCTTTCCTGGGTATGAGGCCCCTACCTGATTGTCTAATACCCAGTGGTCAGTCTAAAAACATACACACACAAACAACGATAAACAGACTCAACCTGTTATGTTTAATTAAAGAAAAAGAGGGCACACATTTGAGAGGGAGTAGAGTGTGGGATCATGGGAGGCCTGGAGGGAGGAAGGGGAAATGATATGATATTTTGATTAGAAATAAAATAAACAAGTTCCATACTTCCGATAAACAATGGTGCAAGGGAAATACCGTCATTCAGAAGGGGAGGTAGAGTCATGGAAAGGAAGGATCAGATCAAAAGCAAGACGGGTACTCAGTTAAACAAATACTAAAACCTGTGCCTCCGTGACTAACACCTGTATACATGAAACTGGGGTATGAGCTCAGTAGGGTTGCAGCAGCCCCCCTTCTTTCTGAAAGGAGTCCATGCATTTTTCTCTTCAGCTGGCTCCATTTGCTGCCTACCCAGTCCAGGCTCCTGATCTTCCTGGGGTTTCCAATGCAGCCTCAGCTTCTGTCACACATCACCTTTTAGAGGCTGCCTGGGAGACTCTTGTTCTGCCACAGGCTGCCTAGACTTCCAGAGCCTCCTTCACAACTTCATTGGAAACCTCCGTGAACCCATGACTCACGCATTCTGTATTCAGGTGAAACCAGAATCAAATGGGGAGGATCCAGTTTCTGGGGCTGACTTCAGCAGTAGCTGGGTCAACTTGGAGTCAATTCGAGCAGCCTCTGAGTGCCTAAACAGCTAAATATGGGCAAACAAACCCAGGGAAATGATTTACTGGGTGGCTCAGAGTGAGAGCAGTATACCACAGGGGTCTCTCTCTCTCTCTCTCTCTCTCTCTCTCTCTCTCTCTCTCTCTCTACCTTAAACCTGAGAACCTGGATGAGTCTTGCTGATCCCTGACATGCCCTGGGGCATCTTTTCTAAATGTTACAATGCAAAGAAACGAGCTCCTTTGTTGGATTGGCTTTATCTTCATTTGTTATTTCACACACGTATGAAATGTAGATTGGTATTTTCATCCCAGGTACCCTCACCTAACCGCCTCCCCCATACTCCCTGAATGCTCTCCTTCCTCATGTTCTTTCTGTCTTGTTGGTGATGATTCACTTGAGTGTGAATCAGCGCCACTAGCACGATCATGCTGGCTTTTTGGTTGGGGTCAAATGTGGCTAATTTCTTCAGCAGACACACCTTCCTTGGCTGCAACTTTAAAAGGATTGATTACGCTTTGACTATCAACTATTTCCCATGGGCCGGTCGGTGCCTTAATAGTTTGGTCTCTAGCTAGTTCTGCAAGCTTCCTGAGGTAGGATCTACTGGAGAAAGTTAAACACTTACGTAGGTTCTGGGGATCTTGTCCCTGGCCCCTTCTTGTCCTTTACTATGCTTCCTGTCCCCTATGAAGTGAAGAGCTTCTCTACTTCTACCCCCCCACTCCCCGTGTTCTGTGAATTGCAGAGAGCCAGGCTTCCGCCCACGGAAACTCTAAGACCATGAGCTAACTGCCAGCCTTCCTTTAAGTCTGCCATTCTCAATCTGTGGCCGTGACCCCTTTGGGAGTCAAACGACCCTTCCACAGGGGTCTCATTACCAGATATTTACTTTATGATTCATAACAGTAGAAAAGTCACAGTTCCGAAATAGCAATGAAAATAATTTTCTGGTTGGAGGTCACCACAGCATGAGGAACTGTATGTACTAAAGGGTCGCAGCATCAGGAAGGTTGGGAATCACTGCTTTAAGTTATTGTCTCCGGTATTTGGTCACAGTGACACTAAACCCTGCCCGATACAAACACCCTCTTTTCCTTTCTGCTGAGTGCTCCTGATTCTTACTGCAAATCTGCATGAAGGGCATGCCCATGCCCCAGCCTGAATGCTCTGCTCCCTTAGTGATTTCTCACCAGATAAAAAAGGCCATCACCCTTAAGCTCGGCCACTTACCACGTCTCAGAGCTTGCCAAATGTAGCCAAGCTGTTTGCCAGAATGTACCATGAATGGCTTCTTAATCAGTCTCCCAAGAGACCTTGTTTCTAGCTGAAACCATATCCACGCAGTTTGTTTGTTTGTTTTTTTACCGTCCACATTCCTATCTGCATTCTGGGTTTGAGATCCAGCCTCATCTGCCCCTTAAACATCACTCACAGCAGCTGATGCTTTCACAAAACTTCCCTAACGCATCCCGCATTGAGATTAGCCTGAACTACGTAGCAGTCATCTCAATTTACGCATCCCGATGATTCCAACTGACCCCACCTCTCGGTACCAGGTTTTCTCTGTCAGTCAGGTTTCTGCTGCTGTGACAAAGTCATGATGATAGATTCATGTAAAGAGTTTATTTTGGTCCTTGGTTCCTGAGGTTTCAGCCCACAGTGTCTTGGACACATTGCTTTGGGTCTATGGTAAGGCGGAATCACATTGGGGAGACCGTGGTAGAGGAAAGGCGCTAACATCATGGTGGGAAGGAGCTAGAGCGAGCGAGCAGGAGTGGGCTTGGAAACCGATAGCCAGCTCCTTTAAAGGCACATCCCCAAGAGATGCCCCTTACTTCCCCGCTAGGCCCCGCCTCCCAAAGCTTTCGCTTCCAATAAAAGCGGTTTCCAGGGAATTTAAGATATATACTGTAATGCATGAAGTTCAGGGGACGTTTCAACTTTTCACAAAAAGTTGCAAACATCAAGACAAAAGTAACTCCTTTTTTTCTGTAACAATTTGAATCCCATATTCTCAGTTCCCGGAACAATGGATCCATCAGAAGTTTAAACTTTGTTTCTTTTGGATAATGAGGATTTGGGGGAGTTTCTCTCATTTATTTATTTATTTTTATTTTATGTGTATAGGTCTTTCTTTTGCTTTTTTCTTCTCTCCCTTCTCTCTCTCTCTCTCTCTCTCTCTCTCTCTCTCTCTCTCTCTCTCTCTCTCTTTCCTTGCATGCAGTGCCCATGGAGGCTAGAAAAGAATGTCAGATCCTTGGGGAACTGGAGCTACAGGTGTGAGCTGCCATGTGACCATGTCCTTTGGAAGAACAACTGATTTTCTTAGCAGCTGAGCCCTTTCCAGCATTTTTTTTTTTCCTGTGCTCTGTAAGACAGTGATGAGACCGGGGCATAGCATGAGGCTAATGGTATTTACTCTGCAGGATCTGAGACTTGCTTGGGCTGCTTCTAATGCGTGGCACGCGCATGTGGTGTGTGTGTGTGTGTGTGTGTGTGTGTGTGTGTGTGTGTGTGTGTGTGTGTGTGAATGTGTTCAAATGGTCGTGTGTTCATGAAATTTGCAACAGCGGGATACTTGACAAGTTGAAAGGACCGACTTTTCATCTTGGCTTCCTTTCTGTTTCTATTTTTCTTGTGTTTTGTGTTAGTACTGGGAGTGGCCCTGGGTATCTTTGTACTTGCCTTTATGACATCTGTGTAGGGAAAGCATTTCGTTTGGGTTAAATGGGACATATTTATGTGGTTTCTGTCAGGCGGTTTCACATATGGTTGAGTTATGAATAGCCACCATGCTGAGGAATGACTTCCAGGAATACTCCCAAGCCCACAGGGCTGATTTGCCCAGTGTCAAGACATGAACGTGCAGAGCCAGAGAAAGCATGGCAATCTGTGCCAGCACTGGGAATGTGTGGGGAGTGGAGGAAACGCAGGGCTGGAAACACAGAGAGCCAGAAGCTAGTATGTGGGAAGTTCTTCCATTCATCAGAGCGAAGGGTTGGATTTCCAGTGATGCCTATTCCAAAGTGTGTTTCTTCCCAGTTAAGGCTAACTCTGCTAAAGAAGTGTATATGAGTTCACCATAAGTATGCTTTGGTTTTCCATAGCATTTTCATGAGATAAAAATCTATAGGGTGGTGATGTAACTCAGTTGTAATGGGTTTGAGTCACAGCATTGCATGAAATAGGTGTGATAGCTGGGTGGCGGCGCACGCCTTTAATACCAGCACTTAGGAGGCAGAGGCAGGAGGATCACTGTGAGTTTGAGGCCAGCCTGGTCTACAAAGTGGGTTCTAGAACAGCCAGGGCTACTAGAGAAACCCTGCCTGGGGGGGGCAGGGATCATTAAAACAACAACCAACCAAATACCTGATAGTTCATGCTTATAATTCCAATACTTAGGAGATGGAAGCAGAAAGATCAGAAGTTTAAGGTCATTCTTGACTACATAGTGAATTTGAGGCCTGGGATGTATGAAACCCTGTGTTAGTATTAGGCACAATCTCTAACAGAATTACAGACATAACTATATCTACAGTCTTATATGAAAAAAAGACTATGTAAGTTTCCCCAAACATGAAAACAATCCCAATGTTTATTACAATATTAATGATAAATTTGTGAAATGCAATCTTTCATAAATTCCTCAATAATGAAAGCATGTTTTGATTAAATATATAAGGAAAAGACTGCACAATATTTTTGTTCTTTCCATTTAAATATGACGTTATAGGTAGGTATGGTTGCATACACTTGATATATTAGCATTCTTGAGGCTGAGGCAGTATTGTGAATCAGGCTAGCCTATGTTACTTAGTGAGATGCTACCTCAAAAACATATATTATTAGATTATTACGAAGTAGATAATAATTATATGGAGAAAGTATAAAAGAGGTGTTTTAAGTATCCAATTAATAAATATTTCAAGTTTCATGATATATGATTTACGTTGTGATGGTTTGAAAGAAAATGGCCCCTAAAGGGAGTGACATTATTAGGAGGTGTGGCCTTGTTGGAGGAAGTGTGTCACTGTGGGGCAGGCATTGAGGTCTCTTTTCTCAAGCTTCCCTCAGTGTGACTTTCAGTTGACTTTCTGTTGCCTGCCAGATGTAGCACTCTCAGCTCCAGTACCACATCTGCCTGCTCTCCTTCATGATCATAATGGACTGAACCTCTGAAACTGTAAATGAGTCACCCCAATTAAATGTTTTCTTTACAAGAGTTGCTGTGGTCACGGTCTCTCTTCACAGCAATAGAAACCCTAACTAAGACATTCATGTTGACAAATTTTAGTTATAAATATTAAAGCTCATTTCTAATTTGCAATTGCAATTTTGCATTTTCTCTTAAAGCATATGTCCCAGCTGTGTGGGCTTTTGGATGCCACAAATTCTAAGTCTAATTATGTATTTCTCTTAATCTGTTCAAGGCAGATAGGAATTTTCATTAGTTTTTCTTCTACACTTCCTATCAAGTACTTGCCCCAATAATTGGCTTCTGCGCTGCTCTCTGTGATTTTTTTTTCAAGCTATTGGCCAAAACAGAAAGCTAGATTGTATAAGGCTTTCTGTGGATTGGGTCTCTTGATGGTCAAAACATGAATGAGTTTTAATATGGAGGAGGGCTTTGCTACTTAGGAAGGGATTCTTGCCTCATTCATCCTTGAGTGAGGAGGTGAAGGGCAAACAAATCACTGTGGGGGGAAAAAGCAGGGGGCCTGGTTATGGTTCTTAAGAAGCTTGTCAAGAAGTTATCTTGAGCTTTGGAATCAGAAAGACAACATTTCTTCTAGATGTGAAGCCCTTGCATGCATCTATGAAGAAATATTAACTCTTGAGAAGTGTGACCATCAAAGGCTGGTTTTATTTAACATTTTTAGAATTAACCAGGAGACAGGGCTGTTTGCTGAATTTCCCCAAGTCTGTGGTGTGATCAAAAATCTTTCCAGAATTGAAGGATGATTGTCTTAGTTAGGGTTTTCATTACTATGAAGAGACACCATGACTACAGCAACTCTTATTTGGGGTGGCTTGTTTATGGTTTCTGAGGTTCAGTCCATTGTCAGGACAGGGAGCATGGTGTCGTACAGGCAGACTTGGTGCTGGAGCTGAAAGTACTACATCTCAGACAAGAGGAAGTCAACAGACACACTGGGGGGTTATCTTTAGCATTAAAGCCACCCCCACAGTGACACACTTCCTCCACCAAGGTCACATCCACACCAACAAAGCCACACCTCCTAATAGTGCCACTCCCTCTGAGATTATGGGGACCAATTACATTCCAACTACCACAATGATATTAAACTATAGGAAGCATTTTAAAGGTCCTGGGTGATGCTGGCTTACTTTAGCCCAGGCTACAATAAGGTTAGGTGAATGAGGAAGAGGCCAAGAAGCCCAGACCTCTAATCTGGCAGAGTTTTTCCTGTGGGTCTTGTGCAGTCATGATGTGCACTAGAAGACTGAAGGCCTATGGGGAAGCAAAGGAAACTAAGAGTTTTGTGTTAGCCATTATGTATGGCAGGCATCCTTAGGGGAAACTCATTTTAACACACCTTCAAAGGAGCTTTGGTGTTTCAGCTAAAAGTTTATGATGACAAGTCGAGCATGCCCAGAGACCTTCTGGTTCACCATGCTTAGTGGTGCAAGTTGAACATGCCCACAAATGTTACTGTCTGTCATTTTAAGCTTTTGAACATATACTCCATGACCTTGATGAGGCCACCATCTTTCTTTCTTAGTTACAACTGAGCATGCTCAAGATTATACTTACTTACTGAGCATGCTCAAGAATATACTTACTTACTTACTTACTTACTTACTTACTTACTTACTTAGCATGCTCAAGACTATACTTAATTACTGAGCATGCTCAAGAATATACTTACTTACTTACTTACTTACTTACTTACTTACTTACTTACTTACTTACTGAGCATGCTCAAGAATGCCCCTTCCTTCTAACGTGCTTTGAATGAATATGTGTAGATCTTCCCAACAAAACCCCCCATTCACTCATTGTTAGAAAAGTGCATTACTCTGGATATAACTCCTGGGCTCTTCTTACCCGCCACAAAGAATAAATCTGTGTCCACTTTTTGTTTCTTGGGAGAGCTTGATTTGACTTTGTACTCACCAAAAGGTGAAGCTATGACGTTCAGCTACACCAGCATTGCTCCACACACTATCAACTACACATAACATCTCTCCTCTAGAGGCACCGTCAGCTCGGCCCAGTTCTTTGAGAGGAGCAGAGAGAGAAGTTAGTGTGATTCAGCAGATGGAAGAGCTCCAAACTATGCACAGGTGTTCTCACGTATTTATAATCGTGCCTCATGCCTGAAAGTTCTCTGTGATCACCAGGGGTATGAAGGAACTCAATAATAAAAGCTAGGAATCCGGGCTGGAGACATGGCTCATAGGTTAAAAAAGCTAGGAATCCTGTGATGTGAAGCTCAAAAAGAAGGTGGCTTCAGAGTCACTGGTATCATGCGCCACTTCCTACAGCACAGAGCCGGCTCTGGTGGTTTTGACATGTGTGTAACATGGCTAAAAGGGTGTATGAATTAGCAGCTTGTACATGCACAGGAGACCCCCTTTTCCCCAACTCCCAAGGATTTTCTAGATGCTTCAGTTTGATTGGAAACATCAGTGATGCTGGAGTCCGCTGCTTCTCAGATAGGCAGCTGAACAACTGGGGATGAAAGGGTTGGGTTTGCCACTAAGAAGATGCAAAAATGAGCCTGATTTGAAAGTAGAGTGAGCTGACTCAGTGGGTAAAGGCACTTGCTGCTAAGCCTGAGGACCTGAGTTCAAGTTGAAGGGCCCATGTGGTGGAAGGAGGGAACCCACTCCCACAAGCTGTCCTCTGGCCTCCACGTGCACAGTGTGACAGCAGTACCTGTGTGAGAACACATACACACTTAATTAATTAATTAACTAATTAATTAATAATGTGATGAAGGAGAGTGACCTGGGCTTGAGTCTGAGCTCAGCTATACACTACCCCTGTAGACTTGACCTCTCTGAACTTCAGTGTCTTAAAAAACGTTGTTGTTGTTGTTTTAATTATGGGCATATGTGTCTCAGAGTGAGTATGTGTACTTGTGTGTCGGGGCCTACAGAGGACAGAAGAGGGTGTCTGATCCCCTAGAGCTCAAGTTAGAAGTAGTGGTAAGCCACTCAAACCGGGTGCTGGGAACTGAACTTGGATGCTCTGTTAAATTTCAATTTAATCTGTGTTGTAGATGACAGAGTATTTTTGTGTCACAAACTCAGAAGTTGTTGTCATGATTATGTGTAGGATTAGACAAGTTAGAAACACTCAGTGACACACTGCATGGATTCATTTATACCTGTAAGTTCTTAAAACCGTAGTTACAAATACATTATAAAATAAGTGGGCTTTTTAAAATAAAACTTTTTATTGATTTCCTTGTGGATTTCACTTCATGTGCCCCAATCCCACTTGTCTCCCCGTCCCTTCGTTATCACCCTCTGCCCTTGCAACCTCCCCCCTAAAATAAAATAAAATAAAATAATAAAATAAAAAAGACAAACAAAAACAGTTTCGTGGTGGAAGCTGTAGTGTGGCCCAGTGAGTCACACTGTATACCCTTTAGTCCATACATCTTCACTTGCAAATGTTCATTGGTCTGGTTGCAGGCCCCCTGGCTTCTGTTACACCATCAAGACTGGATCCTCCCTGGGACTCCTCTTGGATAGCCTGTTGTTGCCTGTGTCGTGGAGATCCTGCAGCTTTGGATCTGCTGGACCGGCCCCTTCCCATGCTCCAGCAGTTCATAGATGGGGTGGATGTTGGAGTGAGTAAACTCAGCCCTGGATCCGGGCCTGGGTGGTAGCTGAGATGCTCAGCCCACCAGCTCTCCCCCATCCTCACCAGCAGGGTGAGCTCTCCAGCGCTTCCCGGGCTAGCTTAGGCCATGCTGCGGGCAGCGAGGGGAGGGGCCGGGTCTCCTGCTTTCACACCCTGCAGGCTCACTGGTCACCCACACCACCTAGGCCAGCTCTACTGTGCTGCCCAGAGCAGGTGTAGGGCTGCTCTCTGCTGTACTGCAGCTGGTGAGGGGCGGGACCAGTTCTTCCACTCTCGTGCTCCTGAGGCCAGCTCTCTTACCTGCCAAAGCATGGCAGACAAGGGGTGGAGGGGTGAGCCAGCCAGCTCTCCCTCTTTATGAACTTAGGGCCGGCTCACCTACCCACTACCACCAGGGCCAGCCATACTGTGCTGCCCCGGCAAGGTGTGGGGCCAGCTCTCCCAAACTTTTATTTTTTCCGTATATTTTTCACTCAAAGCATATGAATCACTTCTAATGGGTTCCTGACTGTTTATTTATGTATTTGTTTGTTTATTAGGTTTGAATAGACATTTGGGTAGAGGTCCGTTATCTAATTACATCCCATTACGGTCCCCATAAATGGCTGTGAGTCTCCAACGGACAGCATTAGACCCTTGGGTGAGCGCAAAGGCAGTTCTGACAAATGGTTAAAATCCCTTCTATCAACAAATACCAGCTGTGGAATCTTCCCCATAAAAGCTCATCCCCGGCTTCCTCGGAATTCTTAAGTAGCTAAAAGAGCATCTAGGACCTGCTAGAAGAAGTGACCGCACTTGTTAAGGAAGAAATAAACTAAAGTGTACACACTCACAGCACATGTCCGGGGCTTCGAGGGCTGTGTCACTTGGTCAAGCAGTCCACAAAAGGAGCCTTCTGAGACTGCAGGCCAGCCAGGGATTAGTTAGCACCATGTCTGATGGATTCCATTTGTTCTGTTAACGGTTCTTGCGCAACTGCAGGACTCTGTGTTCCCTTTCCGATAACTGCGCAACAGCAGCCCCTCTGGGTAGCTCTGCTTGTTTAAATCTGACTCTTAATTTGCCATTGTTTTCTTCTGTAAAGTCAAAATGACAATAATAGTCTTTGTAGGATCACTGCGAAGGTTGAGCAAGACAGTGTGTGTTCAACACTCAGTGCAATGTCTAGTAATATTAATCCTCTAACAAGTGGAGCTATTTTTCTCCTAAGAGTCAGAAGGGAATGTGCAACATCTTTCCTTGGTATCGCCTATCCCCAAATGTTCTACCTCTGTTTAAAGTCTTCAATCACACACACACACACACACACACACAAATATTTCCACTAGGGAATATGATAATAGCAGTATGGCTTCTTTGCGACAGTAACCATTTAAGTGACTGGTTGGTCACTTTCTGAGTCAGCTGTGCTGTGCTGGCATTTCTGGATACAGACAAGGGATGCCTCACTGGTTTGTCGTCTGTGGAGAAGCAGATCTGTGAAACGAAGAAAAGTGGGGCTCTTATTGATGGCGACACAAATACTTTGCCTTAGTCGGTCTTTTCATTGTTGTAACAAATACCTAAGAATCAGTTTGAAGGGGAAACAGCTCATTTTGCCTCACAGTTTCAGAAGTTTTAGCCTATGTCCTGCCCCGCCCCCCCTCCCCCCCCCCCCCCCCCCCCGCCCCGGCTCTGTTGTTTTCTGTTGATTAATGATAATACAGAAAACCATAGCAGGGAGCACATGGTAGGGCAAAGCAGCGAACCTCGAAGAGAATGAATGGGAGGCAGACAAGAGCTTAGCTTTCCAGAACGTGCTCCCAGTGACTTACTTAACGTTTCTAGCACCTCCCAAAAATTGTGCTGTGAGCTGGCGATCAAGGCCTCCACAAGTGAGCCTGTGGAGGGAAATTCATAGTCAAACCATTAAACACTCAGAAGCATCCAAAACATGTGTTATGCCTTTCATCCTATGCGAGACTGAACGTAACTATATATGATAAAATACATACTTTTGAGTGAAAGGTTTTGCATGTGGGGGTTGTTCTTCAAGGTACATTTTGGCCCTGAGCATTCTGAATAAACCCCATTTGGGAGAGTCCTGCCAGGAAGGGACGTATGGGCTGGTGATTGCCTTGTGTGTTTTGCCAAGTGGTCATTCCCATCATATGATGAGAAGGAAGGACAGACTTTAGAGTCACAGAGGTCTGGACTCAAGATCTCAGTTCACCTGCCCACCATTCACTTTGATCTTCTTGACCTTTGAAAATGAAAATGATGTCTATCTTATAGAGTTATTGCTATGGTTATATTTTTCTTAAAGTACCGTCCTTGTATAGACAGTACAATAAGATAACAATAAATGGAGATTTCTATTGCCATCACTTAAGTGAAGGGGAAGGAGGAGACCACAGAGCACACCAGCTCGTTATGTAGATGAACAGGTCTCTAAACAAACTTGCCCTTTCTTCACATAGAGTACAGCCTTTATAGCATTAGCGGCTAGTCATTGCAGAAAGAAAAAAAGGCATCTACAATTTATTACTAAATGAAACCATAGCTAAGAGCTAGTCTCAGCAAATCTGGATGCTCTGAGCTGGCTTGCCCTGAGGGCACTGAACACAGTAATGTGTCCATTTATCATTGAGAACAGAACACACTTTCTGTTCATAAAACCATCCTCCATTAGCTAGACTTCCTTAGTGAAGGAGCAATGGAAGCCGGAAGAGCTGGAACACGACTGTGCTGTAGTGTGAGCTAGGCGGGCATAGCCTCATCCATCTTTTTTTTGTTTACTCTGTTATATAATGTATATTTACCATGACCATCCTTCATGACCTCCCTCTAGTGGGATGGGGAGGGAGGTGAGGATGGTCATGGTAAGTATACATTATATAACAGAGTAAATAAAAACAGTTATTAAAAGTGAGAGGGGAGAAATGTTCTAATCAAACTATAATCTGAAAAATATACTCACAATTCCATCTCCAAAAAGTGAATTTTATAACAGCAAATACAAACAAGATGATTTCAGTTAACTTTTCCTAGTGTATCAGCTTGAGCATGCCAGACCTTTGGCTCTATAGTGATCAAGTAATTGAGGGTATACAGTAAGTAAATATATTGAGAAGATCAAGGTACCTTATAGCACCTTTCAGTGCACGTTTACACGTTTCAGGACGAGAAAATGGAAGCCCAATATTTATCTTTTAAATATGCATCATTGGCTGATAAGTAGATCCTGAATGCAGAATGAAAGAGAGACATTTATTGCAGATTTAAAATGTCGTTTCTTGAAATTTCTATATCCAAATGAACATCTGGCTTTAACTCCTTGGTAATTATTGATGGATGAATTAAAATTTAATATCTTAAACAAAGGGAAAAAGTCAAAGCAATTATCATTTGAATACCCAAATACTTAAACAAAATCGACATACTACTTTACTGTTGAGGTACTATGATAGAATCAGCTCTTCCCTTTCTCATGCTAACCTTTTTCTGTGTAAGGGTCCCTGAGTGAGAACTGCTTACTTTCACTTCATGAGTCTGGCTGGGATTACTCTGTCCTACAATTACAGTATGTACCATAGACTTCTCGGGAAGTTTGCCAATTTCCTCACATTTTTGCCACAGAAAGCAAAATTCACCAGAAGCATGTCCTTCCCTTTTCTTCCAGCAGCAATGACTTCCCTCCGTCACCAGGAAGTCCCACCCACGGCCAGCTGCTCCGAGCCTGCATGTGCGGGTGTGTGCCTGTGTGTTCCCCACGGTGACATCAAAGGGCAAGTGTGTGTAGCAACAGAGAAAGCGTTTTTGCGGCATTGCCTGGAACTCTTAGTATACCCCTTCCCATAAGCTCCTTGGTGACTTTCCTCCTGCAGGACTCCAGTCAGCCCCAGTCGGACCGTGGTCTTCCCACATCTGTGAGCAATGCAGCTGGGAATGAAAGCCTATTCACACCGGTCTCTGGGAATTCAAGTTCTGATCTTTGAGAACCATCTTCTTTCCTTGGTTATTATCCTGTACCACTGATCTCAGAACGGGTCTTTTTCCTATTTCCTTTTCGCCTCTCGCTGCATCGGAGCTTTTAGAGAGGGCATTCATGCTCCTCTAGCTGTCCCAGGATTAGCTTGTCTGTTACAATAACGGCTGGGATCCTAGCTCTGTTTCAGGAAACTTCACTAAGCAATAAACTCAGTGAAAGTATGTGTGCTGCTCTTCAGTAGAAATTACAGAAGCCCGTGGCTTGGCCCATGCTCTTGTAGGTGAGTCCCGCAGATCAGGCTAAAAATCAAAATGGAGGTATTCACACTACACTACCTCCTCACCAAGCTAAACAAAGCTGTTTATTTGATCTTTCAAGTAATAGGGATTACAGAGATAATAGGCCAACTTCCCCAACAGGCTAGTTTTCTTTGGCATGATCATGAAGTTCCCTCTACCTTAGTCCTTACCATGAAATTAACCTAAAGTAACCTGATGTTAGTCAATCCATTATTTCTTCTTGTTTCCTCTCCCTGTCCTCACTTTAAAGTAACTTTAGAATTACTAATCTTAGCCCATAAAAATGGGCAATTATTATGAGTCAATTTAAAAAATATTGTGAAAAAAAAATTTACTTTTCTCTCCATGATGGACCCAGCATCCTTTGCCCTGCTGATTGGAACACTTTTTCTACCACGCAGGATTTTGAGATGGAGCAGCCTTTCAGAGCCCAAATGAGCATGACCCAGGGACTTAAGATGTCGGAAAATTACCGTCATCCAAGACAAACCTGGGACCACGGCTCCGGAGTTGGCTGTCTCATGCCAATAAAGATTAAAGGTGTAGACTTTGATGGGAGTAAGCAAAGCGGAAAAAAGTTTTATTAAGGGTTATTACAGAAAAGTAGGAAATTGAAGAGAAGTGAGAAACTTAGGGAAAGCAAGGGACATTTCCAAGAGCTGGGAGGGATTTCCAAGCGAGGGAAAGGCTGTTCAATTTCTTTGTTTGGTGGTTTTTATAGGGCAATGGCAGAAACAGGACAATGCTGAGGTAATCTCTGTTGAGATTGGTTAATTCTCTGGGTTATTATGGGATGAGCCAATAGGGGGCCATGCCTGTCCCCCTGGCCCAAACAGGAAGGTGAGCATGTGCTGTCCATGCTCGGCCTACCCTGTTAAGGGTAGCTGAAGCCTCTCTCTGCCCATTTCTGACTTGTACCTTGTTAGCCGTTGACCTTGGCTGTTAGCTAGCTGTTAGCCACTTGGCCGGCGCTATAACTCTCCGACCTGGCAGGAGTGCCAAATGCTGTTAATTACACTGAGATACGTCTGCTCTCTTGGTAAGCAGGAAGTAGATGATGCAGTGTGTTCGGTTATGGCTTTGTCTATAATAGGACTGACTGCTCGGGGTCTCTGCCCTGAAAAGGAACAGGCTTATTAGACACCCTTCTTACACACAGCTTAGTCTGTTATATCTCTCTGCCTTAGAAGCAGTAAGTCAAGAATACGTACTGGACAGTGGCGCCTAGCTTATAGCTCCCTAATGGGCGAGGTCTCATGGAAGCTGGCCAGCCAGCCCTCTGTAACTGACCTTGCTTCTTTGAGCCTGTTTATCTCTTATCGGGGTCCTTGGCCTATCTCCTCTCTCCTACAATCATCTTTGTCTCTCTCACCTTTAGTGCTCCCGGTTACACAGTTTTAACCCTTACATCCCCTTCTCCCCTCAGCTTCCATTCTCGGGTTAGTGAAGAAGGCAACTTGTGGTTTCCACCCCGGCTCTTTTCTCTTCCTGCCTACTCACTATCCACTAACCCCTGCCTCACCAGTTCACGGGATGAAATGTTACTAGATCATAGAGTGAAAAATAAAGAAGTAAAAATGTCCTTTTGTCCTCTGGCCCTGCTCATATCCAGTGTCCCAGTAACTACTTTCATATATGAAATGACCCACACATGTAGTAATTTAATACAATCATCTCGTCAGGGATGAGGGTGCACACCTGTGATTCCAGCACTCAGGAGGCCGAGAAGGGAGGACTCACTCAAAATCCATGCCAGCCCGGGATACATAGCAGTATCTGCAAGAGCCTGAAGAGGATATCAGCTAAGCACTGAATACTTAGCCCCCAACAGCGCTGTTCTTTTGAGATGTGTGGGAGACTTCAAGAGATGGGTAAGGCTAGAGGAAGGTTGGCAGGGTGGGCCTCTGAAGGGCATGCCTGGTCCCACATCCCTTCCTTGCTCTCAGCCTCTTGCTTGCTCCTGCCACCACGAGGTTCTGCCCAAGCACGTGGGGCCAAGAGACCATGGACCGAACCTTCTAGAACCATGAGCCAAAATCAATCCCTTGGCCCCTTAAGTGACCTGCCTTAGATGTTAGCTCACAGCAAGGACAAAGCTAGCACACAGATGGAGGGGTAAGTGGGTTCTCTAGGAACTGGGAAGAGGAGAGAAAGCGGCCTTGCTTACAGATCGCTTGCACAGTATGGCCCCCTGTAGACGCCTGCCTTCTTACGGCAAGCCAACTGGTGTGTGCTGCTTCACGCCTGTGAGGCCCCGAGGAATTTGCTGGGGCAGCATATTAGGAAACAACACAAATGGCCAAGTTAAGTGAAACAGGAAGTGAGGGAGGAAGTTTCAGGGGTCAGTAAGGCACAAATTGCCAAACACCTCATTTTCTACCGTCACAGCGTATGTTCAGCCACCCACCTCTTCTTGGGGTTTCACTTCAGCCACACCAAGTACGAAAAAGAAATCGTTGGACTCCATGGGGAGATTAGGGTTGGCACCGTCTTCTCAAAAGACATGGACTTCGTAACCGGAACCCTAACCAGAGTGAGAACGATGGAGACAGCGACATTAGTTTAGTTGACTCGATACTGGCTTTTCATGGCCACCGGTGGTCCATTCTTTCTACCTCTTATCATTTCTCCAAGAGAAGAAGGTGCTTCCAAAGGCCATTGTTTCTAGGGAAAGGCTTCATTCAAACTGAGAACCCAGCCTTAGGGACTGGAGATATGGCAGTTGGTAAAATGCTTGCCATGTAAGCATGAAGACGTGAGTTCGGATCCCCAGCACCCATCTAAAGCCCAGTCCCAGCAGCACATGTCTGAAGTCCTAGCATTGAGGAGGTGCCTTCTGCCTCAGTCACCCTGCCTTCCCCACAGAGTCTGTATCCCCTGAACTGTGGGAGCTAAGATAGCCCTTTCCTTTTTAAATTGCTTTCCTGAAAGGTTTTTATTACGGCAAAGAGAAAAGTAACTAATAGAAGGCTTCATTCACCTGGCCCTGGAGAGATTAAGTCTTCCCATATATTAATATATGTGAAAAATTCATACTAATTTCTCTCTGTTATGGGTGTGATTTCTTTTTGGACAGGATTTTACTATGTAATAGCCCAGATTAGCCTTGAACTCGGGTTCTCACTGGCTTAGTCCCCAAAGAGCTGGAGTTATGAGTTTGAACCACCATGCCATGATTCTTACACAGTTTTATATATTTTTTTTAAAAAATATTTTGCTTTTACTCATGTGTGTGTGTGTGTGTCTGGGAGTAGATGCCACATGTGTATGGATGCCTGAAGAGGCCTATCCCCCAGAGCTGGAGTGGCAGGCCATTATGATCTGTCTAGGGTAGATGCTGGGATCTGAACGCATATCCTTTGAAAAGCAGCAAGTGCTCACAACTGCTAAGCCATCTTTCCAAACCCTTAACTTACTTTTGATTAGGGCATATTAGTTGTACAAAATAACGGGTTCCCTTGCACTATTATGCATAAGCATGCCATATGCTTTGATCATATTCTCCTGTGTAGTTAATTCTTTTTCTCCCTCTCTCCCCTTTCTCCTTTTCTCCTCCCCATTTCCTCCCCCTATTTCTGAGTCTCTTTTTTCCACATTTCACTTTCAGTCCACTCTCTAGCTTGAGGGTGACACTCCTGGCTGAGAAGGCCAATATGTGTGCTCTTGACAAGGATTCAAAGCCCTGCGCAGCCACCGGGCTCCCTCACACTGTGCACACACAAAAGCACCACACCCCAGCACTGTGTTCCCAGGCTTTGTTCTACTGCCTGCTCAAGGATCTCTTGGTGCTCAGGCTAGCCCACATCTGGTCCAGCCAGCTATGTTGGTTGGAGGATTGAACTCTTCAAGAGAACAAAGGAGAGCTGGATGGGTGATGGGTGAACCTGAGGCCATGTAACCCAGGGGAAAAAAAGCTGTAGTGCTGGGGGACTTGTTTCCCAACACAGAATGGGACAGCCCTTCCCATCTGTGCAACAAGAAAGAAATTCACTGAAATTTCCCTCAGAGAAAAGGGCTACGGGAGGGTGGGAGTATATAGGAAATAAAATCTGGAGTTCACTCTAATATCATGACCAAAGATTTGGAAGGGGATCCGGGAGTCAGGAATGGACGTGCGATTTCTTCACTCACTCACTCACTTAAGAAATGATCTTGGAAAACAAGCTCCATGTTTGGGCTTAGTACATGCTGATCAGATTTGAAGATGTAAGTGAACTGGATTTAAATTGCCCAGGAAGGACCTTTACCAAGGGCAGTTAAGAGTTCTCTGGAAGGTTTGAAAATGAGAACCAATTCAACTTGGTTTAAATGGGGCAATCTGTTCATTGCAAGAGGAATGAAGAACTGTGAAGGGTTTCTTTTCTTCCCGATTTCAGGTCCTGCTCTGAGAAGCAGTGCCTGCCTGTGTGAATAGCTGTTAACTTGTTGATTCAGCAGATCCTCGTAGACTACACCCAACTTGCCTCCCAGGTGTCAGACTTGTAGCTGGCGTGTGAAAATGGTATCTGCCTGCCTTTGTGTTCCAAAGGAGCGGCGGCGCAAAGTACAGTTGGCCTTAACCTTAGTTAACACCACAAACTTCGTGACCCCACACACCCCAGTCATGCCGCGGGATTAGCAAGCCTACCCTACCACACTGTATTTTTCCATGAGCCACACAGTGCCCTGCAGAATAGCCTGGGAAGTTGACACAATGCAGCACTGTCTAGGGAGCCAGCGGTGATGGAAAAGGAAAAGGGTTTAGGTGTTTGCTTTTTGACGAGTCGCAGCCAAGAGATAAGATTGTTTATACGGCTTCTAATACCAAGGGAGGAAGGACTGTGGAATCAGAACTGAGAGAATTACAGTCAGCAAATAAATATATGGTCCACTGTAGGCCAGGGGTGGGGGAACCAGCGGGGAAGAGACTGAGTGTACAGATGCACATGAAGCAGTAATGTGGGAACCTTGCTTCCTGGGGGCCTAATGTCTGATTTCATTGTTCTTGTGTGGAGGGAGTATTTGCAGACTGTTTTCCGAAAAGGTGTCGATCCGGTGACAGGCAGAACTGCAAATAGAGGATGCTTAGCAGACTCCTCCCGTGTTAGGTACCAAATCGCTCTACCCCCGGGGCTGACAGTGATCTCTGGGTCACAGAGCCTTGTCTCTAGGGACAAGGCTTTGGAAAGCCTTGAGAGCAGTGGGAGGTGACAAA
Organism: Peromyscus maniculatus bairdii; assembly: GCF_049852395.1. NCBI lineage: Eukaryota > Metazoa > Chordata > Mammalia > Rodentia > Cricetidae > Peromyscus > Peromyscus maniculatus. The sequence goes on along the minus strand of NC_134868.1, from coordinate 26,732,320 downwards.
GAACTTAGGCTAGAGATGATTCCGGATATTTTCAGAAAATGTCGGAGAGCCGACAGTAAATATGGGCATCAGATGTTGGAAACAAAGCCTGTGCTCAAGGGAAACTTGGAGAATTCGTTCGCTGATGATGGTGTTAAGATCCATCTTCTCTCCTTGAAGGGACTGCAGTGCCTTCTGGCTGCTCTGGCTCCAGGGTGTGACTAGACCATGCCCTGCTACTTTTACAGGTATGACAAGCACCAGGGACCTTTGTTTTGTTGATTTCGTGGAAGCAGAGGGTGTGTGTGTGTGTGTGTGTGTGTGTGTGTGTTGGGAGCAGAGGACAACCTTGGGTATCATTTTTCAGGAACCATCTCTCTCTCTTCTTTTCTTCTCTCCCTCTCCTCTCTGTCTCTGTCTGTCGCTGTCTCTGTCTCTGTCTCTGTCTCTGTCTCTGTCTCTGTCTCTGTCTCTCTCTGAGGCAATGTCTCTAGTGTTGCCAGGCAGGTTAGGCTGGCTGGCAAACTCTAGGAATACATTTGTCTTCACTCTGTCAGCGCTGGGATTACAAATGTGTGCCACCATACCCAACTTTTTAAACTTAGGTTCTGGGATTAGAACTCAGGTCCCTATGTGTACCAGTTAAGTGGTCCCCTGTAGGAGAAAATACAGGCATGACCTGACAGTCAGCTTACCTGGCACACCATGCTTCTAAATAAGAAGCAATGCACACTGTGCTCCTGAAGTCAGAACACTGAATTCTGAAGTAGCGTGAGGAGCTGGTAGCTGGCCTTCAGATGAGTTTGCACTCTCCACAAATCCTTTAATGTGCCTTTTCTGCATAGAGACCCTGGTGGTTTGAGCTCTCACCATCCAATCCGAGGTAATGTGCTAACCAATCAGTCGACAGGCTTCCACTGTGTAAGTGGTTGGACATTGCTGTCTTGGTTGGAGATGCTCTAGTAATGATAGCAGTCTTCAGGCCCAAAGCAGAGACTTTGATGGAATTGTTTTTGTGGGTTTTTTTGTGTGTGTGTGTGTGTGTGTGTGTGTGTGGTTTTTTTTTTTTTTTTTTTTTTGCCAATGATCAATTCTGTAATTAAAATCCAGGAGGAAGTAGAACTTGAGATCAGCACACTAGCCATCCCAATCGGCTGCATTTTTTTTTTTCCTCTTGAGGAATCTATCATTGGTTAGATGAACACAGTGACAATATGTGGGTATAGGACTCCAACCCAGAGGAAAATTTCTTTGGCTTTGCTGGATCAACAGTGAAGATTCTCCAGCCCAAGTGGCCTCAGGAGTCTCACTGGTCATGTCGTTGTGTGAGGTTTCTTATCACTAAACTTTCCATGCTGGTCTGATGCCTCTGTGTAGTTTTCTTTTTAAATTATAACTTCTGTCCTATGCATCACATAAAACACAGGAAAAGTTGGGGGACAGAGCTAGTTTTCCAGGTTTCTGGATAGATTCCCAAGCCAACTAGAATCTTCCAGCACTGAGAGTACAGGCTGTAGAGCTCAGCGGGAGAGTCACACACCGCCCACCTGCTCAGTCCACTTGGAGCTGAAGACTTCAAGGCTGCGGGGAAGGTTATTTGTGTGGCAGCCTTTGCTGTCCCACATGTGAAAGAGGAACTCACATGTAAGGCAGGAAAGTGACATCTCTAAGTGTCTGCAGAGTCCACTGAGAATTACAAGGCAGTCTGTTGCTGGACTCTCCAACAAATCGTCAGGAGGCACGCCTTCTTTCAAATGTCTTCAATGATCTGCACGCACGTTCCACAATGGAGGAAGGGCAGCAGCCTCGCTATTGCTTCTTTGAGTCCCTGTTTGAAAGATGGTGGATGCAAAATCTGTAGACAGCGTGAAAGGGGAAGTCCTGTGCTTTCCATCCTCAGAATGTGCTACTTCCTGGGTGCTTTTCACAAACCATGTGGACCAACAAAAGCATTTTCTGTAGGTGATGTTCTCCGACAGTACCTTCATTTAGTTATGACCTTCAGCTAAAACTAACATCCCCCCCTCTCTTTCCCTCCTCTTCCCTGCCTATCCCCCTTCTTCCATTTCTGAGCTGTTTGGCATCAATGTGTCTCACTTTGACCCGTGAGTGGATCTAGGTTGAGAGGGCAAAACAGAGCTAGAAGGAATTTCTAGCTGGCAGTTTTCCAACAATACAAGCTCTCTTTTTTTTTCTGTCTTTGTCAAGGGACAGCAGGGTATAGAAGGGTAAGGACATGACTACAAGCCATAGGGGGGGGGGGAACATCATCTCAGGATGCAAACATTTTTTAAAATGTTGATGTATCTGTTATCTTCACCCTTTATTCCATTTAATGACACCAACTCTGAGACTGCTCATGGGGTTGCTCGCAAATTCAGTGTGATCCCACGACATTAGCCTCAGTGGCAACGCTTTTCCTAAGATGCTGGGGATTAAAAAACAAAACCAAGCTAAGGTGCGTTTTTCAGATGCCCAAGAGTTGTTTATGGACCATCTGTTGGGTGCAAAGTGATGCAGTGAGTCTCTAAGGATTGCCTTGGGTCCTCCCTGGCTGCACCCAAGAGGACGACCTTGTGTCTGTCATGAATGGAGCTTGTTCTGTGGAGCCAGTCCCTCAAATTAGGGTGTAGGTGGTGAGAAGAAGCATCACCGTGAAAGTGTCCACTGTGGGGGATCAGTAGAGTCATTTGACTGGGTTCAAATATTCAGGGTTCTTCTGAGTGCTGGAAAAAATAACAGTGGACTGGGCCTCTCTGGACTTCTTGGAGACATAGAGGCCACAAAAAGTCAAATAACCATGCAAGTGTATCATCACCCCAGTCCCCACCCTTCTCCTCTCTGTTACTACATACTGGCTCTTGTCCTGTCATCAATCTTCCTGGATTTTAGATGCTTACACCTTAAATTCCAGGATAGATTAACAGATGCCATGGAAAGATGGCGTGGGAGAAAGTGAAACTTGTATTTAAACCCTCTGTTTCTACAGATTTGTGATGTTAGACTTTATGTTTCTCTGAAACAGAAGACCACTCAGGTTGCTTAGGGAAATGTATTCAATGTGTGTACTAGTTGGTTGCATAGTGCCTGGTGCATGGAAGTTGACCAGGGGCATGACTTGTCTCTATTTCTTGCTGTAGGAGGGACAGGCCTCATGTGTTAGCCAATAAGAGCATGTGAATATAGTAGACAGACATTGAATCCCACTCTGTTACTTGCCAGATGTGAGATCTCCCGTTGCCTGTTTCTAAAAAGGAGATAACACACGGTTGTTTATCCCACGAGAATTAAAATGAGAAAACGATGAAGCATGACTATAGCATATCTAGGAAGTCCATCCATGGGATGCCCTCACATACGGCTGCACCTGTTGACCACACACCACCCCTGTCTCTGCTCCCTGCGTTGCTTGGGACCTTAGGAGGAGCCGTGTAAGGATGTAGGCTTGAGGCTCCATACCAAGCATGTGGGACTGCCACTTCCAAAGGAAATCTCCCTTCACTTTCTGTCTTTGCAGCTTCTCATGTTGTTGAATATAATCTGGCTTTACCTGTGAAATGAACCACAGGATAGGGATCGCTTTCCCCAAGCACTGATGAACGTGTTAGGGTGGCTCTGGGCTATCATGCTCCCCTATTTTCCACCTCCTTAGGACTTTCCTTCCGGACATCAGCATGGTTCAGACCCATAAAGAAAAAAACCATTTCAATGAACCTATGAGAAAGTCTAAGAAGAACCCATTGATCTTAGAGCCTCATGTCTCCAGATCCAAGTCTATCATTTCAAAAGATACACAATGGAATAACATCTTATGTGATTGTGGATCATCTGGCTTCATATATAATCATCGGCAAAAAAAAATGATGATTTGTTGTTGTTGTTGTTGTTGTTGTTTGAAGTTTAGTCATTTTCACACCCCACTGCCCTTTCTCAGCCCCTTCCCTCTCCCACTGAAACTCTTCTTCCTACAAGTCTTCCTTCCTCTTCCGTGCCTTCCTTGTGTGTGGACCACTGGGTTTAATTAGAGTTCCTTGCCTGAATATGGGTAGGATATTGTCCACCAGAGCAGGGACAACTTACCAGTGACTGAACTACTGAAGAAAGTGATACTTCCTCCCCCAGCAACCATGAACTGCCAACAACCCCTCAGGGACGAGGGGCCTCATGAGCCCCCTCCCTGACCTGTGATGAAATGTTGACGGACTCCGTCTTCTACAGACAGGTCTTATGCAGGCCATCACAACTGCAGTGAGTCCATGAGTCTAAAGACTATGCCATGTCTGGAAGATTTCTTTTTGCTACATATCTCCCCATCTTCTGGCTCTTTTATTCTTTCTGCCTACTCTTCCAAGATGTCCCCTGAGCCTTGGAGAGGTGGTACAGCTGTTTGACTCAGGGCTGAGCATTCCACTATCACTTAGTCTCAGCACTGTGGCCAGTTTTGGGTTGCTGCATGAACTGCCATCCACTGCTGTAAGAAGCCTCCTAGAGAAGGCTCGGAGAATATGAGTATAAATCTGAGCATGTAGAAGGCGCTCGGACAATATGACCATCTAGCAAAAGAGTAGGTTCTCCACCAGGTCCTATCACCTCCCTGTCTTGGTTACTTTTCTATTGCAGTTAAGAGACACTACAACCAAGGCAACTTACAACAGAAGGCATTAAACTGGGGATTTGCTTATAGTTTCAGGGGTAAGTCCATGGTCACCATGGGGAGCATGGCAGCAGGCAGGCAAGAATGGTGCTGGAGCAGTAGCTGAGAGCTTACATCGTATCCAACGGTTGGATGCAGAGGGAAAGAATCTGGGCCTGTTGTGGGCTTTTGAAACCTCAGAGCCCAACCCCTGTGGCACACCCTCTTCCACAAAGCCACACCTCCTGATCCTTCCCAAAACAACTCCACCAGCCAGGGAACAAGCATTCAAAGACATGAGCCTATCGGGGCTATTCTCATTCAAACCACCACACTCCCCTACCATAGGCTCTTGAGTGAGTTCAGAGAAGTAATGATAGATAATTTTGAGGAGAAAATGGGGAGCATCTTTTGGGGGTCATTTCATGAAAGACAAAGCAAAAGTTGTTCCACACAACACATAGAACGCACCCGGCGTTTTATAAAGCACTTTCCATTGGGCAAGAGTCAGGAGAGAATGATTTTCCTAGTATTCTGGAAAGCGGAGTGTGAATTGCAAGTGGCATTTTGCTTGTTTTTTTCCAGAATGGACATAACCTGCACCCCCCACCCCGCCCCCCGCACTCCAAATCCAGTGAGGAAAAGAGTAGATGGCCAGAAGGAAGAGACGTTTGATAGGTAGATAGCTAAATGTGATGTGATGGTGTTCTATTAGAAGTTCTGAAACACTCAGCAGATGTTCAGTGTACTTCAAACAAACCAAATAGAAAACATCTGGAGACACGGAGCCGTGCTATGGGAAACATCTGTGTTTAAGTCACACGTTGTACTGGCTATTTGTCTGTCTGCTCTCCACTCCGCTCTTGCTCCTCTGGTCCTCTCCACGGGGGTCTAGCAGGCTGCAAATTACATTCCCCAGGCTCGCCAGCTGGCTGGCTTCCAATTAGCCTCTACCAATAGGAGGAACGGCTGGGAGCCTGAGAGGGAGGGCAGAAGGCAGAGGCCTGTTTTATGTCTTCATCGGGAGAAGTCCTTGGCGGTGGCAGCGGTAGCGGCAAGTGAGTGAAGGTAGATGAGCCCGAGTTTCCTGCTCAGAGAACACAATTCCATGGCCCGGGACACAAGGATGCTCCTACAGTCCCCGAGGCCCGCCCAGCGTTCCCTCGCTCTGGAGCTGGCAGCACTTGTGTTGAATCCATGACCGGCCCCATCAGTAAGAATTTAGCTTCCCGGCTGCCTGAGAGTTTCTGCCCCAGTGGTGCGGTGGCGAGTAGCCACAGTAACAGAGAATCACAGATCTAAGACAGCATCGCTCTCCTTCCATTGTGCAGCCTAAGCATGGTTATTTGCAGTACTTAGGAATCTCTGCGGTCTCAGTTTTGTCCTTTGGCTTCTTCCAACACATTTTTAGTCAGTCTCTTATGATAATTTTCCTGCAAACGGAGGCAGAGTTTTCTGTCCCGACCGCCCGGTCCCAAATAAACACACAAAAGCTTGTATTAATTACAAAATTAATTAACGACTAACTAACTTCGTGGCTAATAACTCAGGCTTATTACTAGCTACCTCTTACATTAAAATTAACCCATTTCTGTTAATGTATGTATTGCCCTGTGGCTGTGGCTTTACTGGTCTTCTGGCATCTCGCTTCTTGGGTGGATCACTCACATCTCTCTCCCAACGCCGCCCCTCTTTATCCAAGTCCCCAGTTTGATTGTACTGCCAAGCCTTATCCTGCCTTGCCATTGGCCAAACAGCTGTGTTATCAACCAATGAGAGTAATACAGACTCACAGTGTACAGAAGGATCATCCCACAGCATTTTCCTATGCAAATTTTCCTCTACTAAAACTCCTAGAGATTCTGTGTTGCTGGCTGTGACACTGGCCAGGGCACACACATAAACTGGATACAAGAAGTGAAGGGAAATCAACTGAAAATTTTGAGTATTTCATCCCTTACTCTCTTTTTATTTAGGGGCTTAAAAATGGGCTGGGAATAAGGAACTCTTACCCCAAACATTTGATCACAAAATCCTGTTGTCATGAACCTTGTAGTCTCCCTCAAGAAAAAGGTTGATACAGTAGCCAATAGACTTCCTTTTAGAGGGACCGAGATCCATAACCTTAGTTCATAATGATACCAATAAGAAACTTCTACCAAGTATCCTTTCATATATTATATATTTAAAGTATATTGTTTCATTTACTTATCACAACAACCCTAGAATTAAGGTTTTACCTTTTCCATTTCATCTATTAGGAAAATAAAATATTTTCACTAGCACTGTGCATTGTTCGGTGGTATCAGAGAGCAGAATTTCAAGAAAATGAGTTTTGAATGGTCCAGCTGGAGTTTGTAAGTGGTTCATCAACCTGGCAATCGAGGCCGCTGAAGGACGTGCTGTCGGGAGTAGATTTTGTAAGGCAGTTTGAACAAGAACAAGGAAGCAGGATTGCACACAGATAAGTGAGCAGCAGGTTACTTCAGGTCACTTCCCCATCACACTTGGGCTAACGCAGAGGGAACTTTCTCCTCACGCCAGCTCAAATGGACCCCTTTTGGATGGGTTGCTGTTAATCTCTGGTCACTTTGGACAACTGGCTCTTCTGAAGGATTGTCCTACTTTTCTGTTGTTGTTGTTTTGTTTTTAAGTTTCAATTTGATTACATGGTGTTGCATACAAATAACTACAGCTTGATTTGCTCTGTTACAGGCTCATTCAGGAACACAGTCCAAAATAGGCCTCTCTCGTCCTTAAATTTTATTTAGCAGTAGCAATATTAAAAAGGAGGAATTTCTTTTTTCATATGTGCACTTTTTTTTAAAAAAAAAAGATACATCTCACTATGTAGCCCTGGCTGGCCTGGAACTCTCTGTGTATGCCAGGCTGTTCCTTTAACTCAAAGAGGTTCCCCCTGCCTCTGGCTTCCAGGGGTGCATATTAAAGACACATACCCCTAGGCCTGGCCTTAGCATGCATATTTTTGGACTTAGAAATTCCTTCTATCCTGTGGTTCAATCTGTTTCTTCACTCCCTAAAATTTAAAGTGATTTTAAGTTACTCTAGCCTTTAGGATATGCTAGGACATACTTGCTACAGGTCAGATGCAAGAGGTCTGATGGGTTCTGTCTTGCTTAACCCATGTGAGACATTGTCCTGCCCATGAATGCCCAGCCTGTTGGAGAATAAAGGACCACGTGGAAAAGATACAAGACATGAGTGTGGCCATGTTTAAATGTTTAGCCCAGTTGTCTTACAGTAAAGACAAGTATGTTAGCTGACCGGGGAAATGTTGGAAAGGAATGAATTAATTAGTTAACCCAACTTACAGAATTATGGTATGATGTCGAGTTCAGCCACTAAGCATAGACAGGTGCAGCCAATGAGGTGAGAGTTTGCTGGGGTTTGTTTTGGCATTAATACCCATTCTGCCTTTTCAAACCCCTTCTGTTATACCTGCTTCTCTGATGTTCATCTCGAGTTAAAGGCATGCATGTGAATCAAGCTGCTGCAATTGGATGCGCTGTGATTTATGTAGAGGAAAGAGATTGGCTTAAGAATAGAGAAATGTAAATTTTGGGGTGAGCTTATAAGTTGACTATTTCTTTAACCAAAATGCTTGCGACCAGAAGTGTTTTAGATGCTGGATTATTTAAGATTTTGGAATGTTTTCATATGTAGTTAAGATCACTTGAAGTTAAAGCCAGACTTTGAGTGTGAAATTTATTTATGTATTATATATACCATATATACATTGCCTGTAAGTAATTTCATGGAATATTTGTAATAAATTTGTGCACAAAAAAAGCCTCATGACTGTCTTAGTTAGGGTTTCTATTACTGTGAAGAGACACTATGACCATGGCAATTCTTATAAAGGAAAACATTTAAATGGGCGTGGCTTATAGTTCAGAGGTTCAGTCTATTGTCATCATGGTGGAACATGGTGGCATGCAGGCAGACATGGTGCTGGAGAGGTAGCTGAGAACCACATCTTGCACAGGCAACAGGAAGTGGTCTATCTCACAGTGCATGGCTTGAGCATATAGGAGACCTCAAAGCCCACTTCCACGGTGACACACCTTCTCCAACAAGGTCACACTTCCTAATAGTGACACTCCCTTTAGGGGTCATTTTCTTTCAAACCACCACAAAGACATAGAATTTCCTACTTAGGACATCAAGTCAACGAAGCTTCAGGTTTTGCAGCATTCCGATTTTGGTTTTTCAAATTAGAAGCTCAGACCTGGCTTCTGCTATCAAGATGCCCCAGAATCTCCCTCTCACAAGTTCCTAATAGTGTATCTTATGGCACTCTTTTTGGTCTTGTAAGCCCTTGCATTTCTGCAAGTTGTCTTTGGCTCAAACTAGAGCAAGTTAGTTTCTGATGCTGGTGCCCAGATGCCCCTCTATAACACTGAGAGACAACACACAGCTTCGGGCAGCAGCAGGACAACTTGACTAGTTTGTCCCTACCACTTTTCATCCACCCAGGTTCCTTCCTGATTCCTTGTAATCTGGGTTCTGCACCCATTTTATGATCTTGAAGATGTCTTACCTTTCTTAATAGATACTCAGAAGAGCTAGAATCAAGGTATGAGCTCCAATGTGGTATCAGGACTGGATGGATGTCTTATCCAGTCATCAGACTCACAGTCACCAGAGAAGGGAGTGTGTGTGTGTGTGTGTGTGTGTGTGTGTGTGTGTGTTATGCATGTGAGTGTATGTATGTTGTATGCATGTGAGTGTATGTTGTATGCATGTGAGTGTTCAGGTGCATGTGCACACATGGAGACCAGAGGAAAATGTCAGTGTCTTCCTCTATTGCTCTTGGTCTTGTTTCGAAACAGCATCTCTCACTGAGTAAGTAGTTTCCTGTTTCAGCTAGATTGGCTGAACATTGAGTTCCCAGTATCCACCTCTCTCGCCCCCAGGGCTGGGATTACAAGCATCACAGCCATCTCTGGCTTTCTCGTCTTCATGTGAGTAGCGGGAGATAAACTCAAGTCCTTCCTCATGCTTGTACAAGCACTCTTGTCTGGTGAGCCCTCTCCCCAGCTTGAGATGAAAATTTCAAACTACAGAAATACTACATTGAGCTCCAAATAGTGATTCTGGAGGTTAGTTAACGTAAGTGGCCTATCATATAGTGTAAATAAGTGAGCTTACTTCAGGGACATAATTTAACCAGTCTTGTAGAAGTCCTCACAGTCAGAACGATGAATACATCAACCATCCTTACTTTCTGGAATGTACTTTATATTGGTAAAATGTGATGTGCTGTTTGAGCTCACTGAGAAGCTCCTTCTGGAAGTGGGGTTCTCTGACTCCCCATTTCAGACCCAAGCAGATACATCTAATGTATTTTCCAAGGTCTGGGGGTGAGCTGCCCTCCCTAACTCTGTGACTGGGAGGGGAGAGAACAGTAAAACAGCCCCAGAGTGAAATCACTGTGCCTTAATTTTTTCCCCATCAACCCCCAAGCTCAGTACTGTGATGACAAGGATGAATTTGGCCGCTGGTTCTCTTTATCCACACCTCTTCCCGGTGTGCGTTAATGAAATCTCCCTGCTAGGTTTTTCATGGTTCCTTTTCGCTTTGGTTGGTATACCGGGATGGGTGGCCAAGCCTCGTCTATTGGAATTTCTAAAGCTGTAATTTTGGATTTTCCCCAAAACTCTGGTTAGAGTCAATCTATGTAGTCAAGATTTACCTTGAACTCACAATCCTCCTGCCTCAGTTACTCAAGTATTGGGACTGTAGGTGTGTATCACTATGCTCAATGCTTTCCCCCAAATCTATAAGACACTTAGGGGTCAGCATCACTTCAGGAAATCTCTTCGAAGGCTCAGGACCCCTGAAGGTCTGGCGCCATCAGTTCCAATTAAATATCAGTTGAGATTCAGTGGTTAATGGAATACTTTTAAAGATAGCAAGATCTAATACAGCACAGAAAGACCCTCATGTTGAGGAGTTGTCTCCTCAAAGGGGCGACACTGAGAGGTGCCACTCCATTTATCTCTCATAGCCCATAATGACTTTCCATAAGTTTCCCAGTTCCTTATCCAAGGGTGCCACCACAGCACCACCATGCCTATCCTTAACCCTGATGGGCTCACGCTGGCTCCTTGGGTCTGACAGGCTCCGAGGATACCGAGGCTACTGTTTTGTCCTTGGCCACCCTTGACTGCTGATAGGACTCCAGGTCAGGTGAACGGCTCCTCCCTCCAGCAATACTTACCTGCAGGAGAGACATATACATAGTATACTCCGGGTGGGGAGGGCATTTCTCACCCCAGGGACAGGCTTAATCTTTTTCATCTGTACTGCTTTATTACTCTATACATAGCCTGCTGCTCTTTGTCCACAGGGCTTCTGGGAATGACCAGAATGAAGGGTACACTCAGTTCCAGCTATCCACTTAAGCTTAGGTATTCTTCACATTTAGAAAGGGACCCACACTTCTTCCATTTAGTGCAGTTCAGGTTGTCATCTTTGGTCCTCACTTGCCAGGCAACCTTGGCACCATCAGAGGAGCAGCTAGGATGATGTGTAACCAAGGAGATATCCTTCCTCTGTAGCTGGAGCTGCACTGGGGATCACCTGCACATCTTTCTTCTCACCTGCATTCATTTCTTTAGTGAACAAGTTTTAAACCTTCCAAAGGTTCATGAGGACAGAATTTGGCTTTCCGTCAGTGTCTTCCCTAGGAACTCTGGCGACACATCTCGCTACATTCGCCACAGAGTGGCCTAACAGTCCCTTTGCTGGCTCGCCCCTTTCCCATCACCTCACGATCCCTTCAACCGTTCACAAACACAAACCATTTGCCAGCCTCCATCACTCAGACTAGCCAGCGCCTTCCCTGTCTTGCAAACTTGTGTCCACCATGGAGTCCAGCAAAGCCACTAAAGGCTTCCTTCCATAAATCCCAAGGCTCTTCTGAGTTAGTGCCTTTCTTACGTCTTTAGTAGGTAGCATCTTATCTATCCCGATGAACCGAGCACCAACTTCCATCCATCTCTGACCCAGATTCCTCAGTCACACACCAGCCTTTCCTTTATTGTTTTGAGCCCCTTCATGGAGACCTCAGCTGGCAACCGCGAGGTATCCCTAATAGATCGTATGAACCAGACCAGCAGGAATCGAGTTCTCTCATGCCGTCTCAGATTATGAAGTATTTGTCTCAGGGTAGTAATATTAGTCAGTTTTTATGTCCGTGATACTGGGATTGATTCCATTCACCCCCATGTATGTCGGTCTAATATACCAGGTGGAAGAGGGTCTTTCACTGAGTGTTCCCAATGTCTTTCCCAGTGCTCAAGCAGTTCATGGGCAGAACACACCTTGGCAATGTAGTTCCCTGCTCTAAGGTCCCTACCTACACGCTGAGCATTGGAATCTCCCTTCCTCTGTATCGAAGGTTGGAGCTGAGGATATCTTCTATCACTTCTGTGTGGTGATATTTTATTTGTACATTAATAAATAAAGTTTGCCTGGAGATCAGAGTACAAAGCCAGCCATAAGCAAAAGTCAGGCGCTGGTAGCACACACCCTTAATCCAATCACGTGGCAGGCAGAGTCTCTGTGTGTTCAAGGACACACTAGGGAACAGCCAAGCATGCTGACACATGCCTTTAATCCCAGTACCAACCATAGAGACCTTGGGGTCTGTACAGACAGGCAGTGACAAGGAAGTGAGGTAGCTGGGCTAAGAGCCAATGAGAGGGCAGAACAGCAAGGCAATCAAGGCGTGGGTAGACAGGAAGAAGTTCGCTCTCACTTGGAAAGCTAAGGTGATATGGTGAGCTAAGGTTAGGGGTGGCTCTTCCTATTTCCTTCATCTCTATGGCTTTCATCCCTGTGTTTGGCTCTGTGTTTCTTATTTAATAAGACTGTTTAGAAATTTGTCTACATTTCTATCTCATTTCTCTTTGCTCACTTTCCATTTCTTCCATAGATTCTTTGTTGTTTGATCGCAGACAGGGCTCCAGCACACCCTTATTTGTGCTCTATCTCCTTTGGGGCTTCTCGCTATAAGAAATGGTTGATCAGCACCTCCATCTCACCCTCCCTTATCTAATTTACCCATAAAATCGGAGGCTGCCGTGGAGGACACTACCTGCACATTCCTTCCTTATATACTCCATAGTATGGGCAAGTTCCCTCTGTACAGACAGACAGCCCCATTTACCTGTCTCTGCCACCCATAGCTGGTGCTGTGATACTGACATCATGGTTTTGGGTGACAGTAGTGTTTGTCCCATACATGCGACTCTCAGAAACTGCAATGTATTTTCTAGTTCTGTGACCATTTTAGGCCATCCCTGTACTCACGGGGCAGACCCCATTCATCAAGAAGGTCCATCAGTCCATACCACATAGAAAAAGACGGCCACCTTGCCTCTCCTCACTCCATGCACAGTCCATCTTCAGATGGCCCAGCCTCAGTTGCCTAGTAACTTACAATAAGGACCATGTAACTGTTCCTCTCAAGCTCTTCAGTTTGGCTGTGCCATACATTTAGGATACAATTGGTTGCCTAACACTTCCTGGAGAACCATGAATCCGTGTCTGTTCACTCCAGGCAGGGCACCAATGACAAACCGTAGAAATGACTTCACCGAAGACTAGCTCAGTGAGCCGATGACAGTTGCTTTGGCTTGTCTATATGAGGCCTAGGAGTGGAGGGCTGCCTTCAGGACCATGGATGACATAAAACAGCTGCATCACCACATGGGCTCCTCCCAGCATAGATGACGCCATAGTGAAAGCTTCATTCCTGGAGTCCTACCATCAGTCAAGCTTTCACTTTCTTTTCACCTTCTATAGACTTTAATGCCGTCCCTCCCACTGCTGTGAAGTTGGGTGGCAGGAGAGAGCAACACCCGCAATCTCAGATGAAGGTCCTGTGGCACTTGCCCATCTCATGTATAGTGCGTATTAACAACTGTAGTGGGTAGCCATTCCAGCTTTGACCTGGAAGTTCCAGCCCCCACTGAGTCTTCGGTAACTGTCTCGCCTACAAGGCGGGGCTAAGAGAGGACCCTGAAGACCCGAGATCTGGATGGGCCCGCTCTTTTGGTTCCTGGACCCTGGGTGCTGGAGGTAGATGGAGCAGAGTTCTCCAGAGAACACCGCCGGACTGTGCTACACCTTTCCCAGACCCTGTTACCTATCCCTTCACTTGTGAGTTACCCCACAAAATAAACCTCTCTTTTAACTATGTGGAGTGGCCTTAATAATTTCACCAATAAACAACCCTATTATGATTACCGTAAATATAACCATCACTGTGTTGGTCTGTTTATTTCAGGGACATGACTACTGGACCAAGCATTCTGAAGGTTGCTATGGCAACATCTGTTCCATGATGATGATCATGGGCCTTTCTAGACAGGAGGAAACAGCTGTACCTCAAAAGAGCATTATTAGGAGGTGATGGAAAGAAGGAGGTGGGACCTACTTGGAGGAAGTGGGTTGCTGGGGGATGTCTTTCTGTACGCTGTGAATATATGTTGTTCCCATTGGTTAATAAATAAGCTGCTTTGGCCTATGGCAAGGCAGCTTAGAGGCAGGTGGGAAATCGAAGGAGAGAGACAGGAAGGAGAAAGGCAGAGTCTGGAGGGAGACACCAGCAATACCAGGAGAAGAAAGATGTGAAAGTACTGGTGAGCCACGGCCACATGACAACATATAGATAAATAGAAATGGGTTAAGTTATAAGAGATAGCTAGCAAGAAGCCTGCCATAGGCCATCCAGTTTGTAAATAATATTCAGTCTCTGAGTGATTATTTTATAAGCGACCAGGGGACCACAGGGCCAGGCTGGACCGGAGAAAACTTCTGGTTACAGTGGGTCACTAATGACATGTTCTTGATGACAATATCCTACCTTGGCCACTTCCTTCATTCCATCTTTCTGCTTCTGTCCACCAGGCAATGAACACATGTCCCTACCACATGTTCCAGCCCTGTGATGCTCTGCCCAAGCTCACAAGACCAAGAAACCATGGGCCAAACTTTCTGAAACCAGGAGCAAAATTCAAGCTTCCCTCCCTTACATTGTCCCATTAAGTATTTTGGCCACAGCTACGTAAGAGTCCCATAATTCATATGACTCAGTATGGTTCAATGTGACAAAAGGAACGTATTCAGTAATAGATTCAAACATATTTTAACCTCTCTGCATTATATGCAAATAAGAAACTAAAATACATAGTTAAATTTATGCTTAGTTTTAAAAGCACAACATAAACATATGCTTAATGTGTTAGTAGTTTATCCTTAAATATTAATAAACATCTTTTTAAAGATTTATTTATTTCATTTAAATGTTTATCTACACGAATATATGTGCGTGATATGCATGCCGGATGCTTCCAGAGCCCAGAGAGCACCAATACTGAGTGGCTCACAACCACCTGTAACTGCAGCTCCTGGGGATCTGATACCCTCTTCTGGCTTCCACAGACAAGCACACACATGTGGTTCACACGCACGCACACGCGCGCGCGCACACGCGCGCACACACACACACACACACACACACACACACACATACACACAAGAAATAAAAATGAATCTTAAATTTTTCCTTGGCATTGGGGTATGATCTTTATGTGTAGAATCAGTCTAATACCCAGGAGTAGATAATATTAAACACACACACACACACACACACACACACACACACACCCCTTAGGAATGAGAGCACAATTCAGAATAAGGCAGTTTTGAAATTGAAAAGACTTTTTTGGCATCTGATGTCTGATTCTAGTGGAAGTTGTAGGTTTTCTCTATGCCTTTGCGCCTAATAAACACCAATAGCATTGTTACTTATCAGATATATTCTAGAAGCATTGGTGAAAATGAGATGCCCCAAATACGTGGATTCATTGCCCTTTTAAGACATGGGTTTCTCATCTAGGAAGCTTGAATGGTAATTGCAGAGGCTGTACTTGGCTTAGGATTTAAAGTCGGGCCTGCTGTTGGGAGATTTTTGCACTCGACTGTGACTAATGGTTAGCTAACTATTGCTGACAGAATATCCGTCTTAACTGAATCTTTTGTGCAAGGCATTTGTCAAAGTGCCAATAAAACGAAGAGCCAGTCCTGCGTGGGGTTTGCAGAACTGGTTAGACAGCCTTTTTGTGTGTGCCTAGTAGCTTCTAAATGTTTGTCCGAAGGCCAGGTTCAGTCTGAGAACTGCCTTCGCTGTATCACACCACCCGGTCTTACAGTCAAGGAGAGGAGACCTATGGCCTTCACCATTTCTATTGCAGGTGTGCAGGGCGTGTGTGAGTGTTTGTATCTCTTAGTTTAGGGAGTGCTGTAGCTTTAACAGGAATGTCCCCCACCAGCCATACTTTAGCAGCTGGTGGTCCTGGTGGAACCTTCCGGAGGTGGGGCCCAGCTGACAGAAGTGTATTGCGAGGCATGGGCCTTTGGAGGTTATAGTTCAGCCTCTGGCCTTGCTGGTCAGCCTCTTTCTGCTTGCTGGTCTGTGGTGCTCTGAGACGCTTCCATGGCACGGCCTCCTTGACTTTTTCACCACACTGGGCTGAAAGCTCTCTGAAACTGTGGATCCAGCGCAACGCTTTTCTCCCGTGACTTGTTATTCTGCTACAGTGATGCCAAGTCATTCATTCAGAGAGGGTTTCAAGGGCCTCAAGATGTCAATGACCCACAAATCAGCCGCCAAGAGTACTTGCTGAAGCAGAACTATTCAACTCTGTGTTTATTTAGCCTCCCGCATTTTCTCATGTTAATAATATGCTACTTCCATTCTTTTATTAGAAGGTAATTGAGGTAATTTAATTAGAAGATAATTAACTCTCTACCAACTGAAGTAGAGAGTTGGAAGAAGTACCCTGTCAAACTAAGCAGTGTCTTTAAAACCTGCATTTGTTTCTAAGTTAATGTGTGTGTGTTGGAGTACATCTTACTCCGTCTGAATGGCACTTAAAACAGGACTGAATGAACCAAGTAGAGAGAGGCTTCAGAGGGAGAGCAAACCCAGAATGCCAGGGTAAGTGTGCTTAGGGTTCAGGGCGGTATTAGAAAGAAAACAAACTGGAAGAGAGGAAAATGTAAAGTTTGCTTTTTGATTAGAACTCAGGAAAGTGGGCAGGCTTAACGGAGCTACATAGAAGAAGATCTGTACGCAACTATGTAAGAGCAAGGACTTCTGGGAAGTATAAGTACCCGCTATCTCATTAAGGAATAATTAGTACTCCCACCACCCTAGCATGTCCTCAGGTGAACCATTTTTCCTGAAGGGTGCTCTCTTGGCCAGGTGATTGATAGGTTCAAGTAGATTAATTCTTACAGAAAGAGACAATAGTCTGTAATATTTTAATCTTCAGCTCAAAATACCATGTCTCATTAGATATGAGGGCCAGAGGTAGATTCCATTCTTTTGATCAGGGAAGTAGCTTTCCCTCGGTGGACGACAAAAAGCCCCCAAACATCCCTCTTTTCATATGGCAATTTAAATGCTAAGAAGGGGGAGTGGTGATGTTTCCCTTTCTGGTATCATCAGGGAAACAGGAAGTGGGGTCTGAGGCTGATCGTGAGAGAGAGAGAGGTCCACTCTCAATGCTCTCCAAGCCTGTTGACTCTTGTGACAATATCTAGTGACATTCTCAACATCAGAATTGCTGGAAGCTAGTGCTCTATGAAGAATAGATTTTTAAAGTGTTCAGTGGTCACAGTGATGTCAGGCGACACACAGGTGAGTAATGAATGGGACGAAGATTAACATCAGAGACTTTGGGTCTGCGACATTTTAACTTCCCTATGGTCATTCTTCCGTGTAGAATTGTCAAAATAATGTGGCTTTTTCATGCAAACTTTAATTTATAATTCTCTCATCCAAATGTGCAATTTTTATTGTTGTTAGGTTTGACATAACTGAAAGATTCCCACATCAGAGGCTATAGGAGAGAAATGCTGAATATCGTTACTACAGAGGAGGAAATATTTCCTTATCCATCCCAGGCACATGGCTGAGGCCCTGCAGGATAGAAAAACTAAGGTGATATGGGAGGAAAATGAAGATTTTATTCTAGAATCTGCTTTGGAACCATGCCTTTAACACAACTGATAAAGTTAAGGCTGCCTTCAAAGCTAGTACCGGTTTTCCTAAAAACAGTTTTATATAATTAAGTTAATTCAAAAATTTTTACTGCTACCAAAGATTGAATCCAGGACCTACATACTGATCTAGGCTAAATCACTGGATTACATCCCCCGGGAGCTCTAAGGACATTTTAATATGGATGTTATAAGCAACATGTAGGCTGTGCTTTCTTTGGGCCAGAGTGTTTATAACCTTGTTTAACCATATTAACATTCATCTCTCATCCCTAAATATAAACGATACAAACCATCAAATCACGTTACAAAAGAAAACTCTTTAAAAAAATTGCCTTGTTGTCGACGACCTTTTTTTGAGCAATGTATCTTAGAAAGCCACAGTATCTGGAGAAGCTGGAGAAGCTGGAGAGATGTTTCACTGGTTCAGGGCACTGGGTGCTCTTATAGAGGACCTGGATTCAATTCCCAGCATCCACATGATGGCTAAGAGCTGTTTCCAAAGGATCCAGTGCCTTCTTCTGGCCTTTGCAGGAACTGCGCACATGCACATGGTACGCCGACATGCATACAAGCAAAATACTCAGATACATAAAAATAAATAAAAATACCTAAAAAAAAAAAAATGGAAAACAGATCTCCCTTCTGCATTCCTGGCTTGAGAGCCGAAGAGAATCTTGGAAGCTCTGCCTGGGCTGCCACGTTGGCTCAGAGGGTGTCACGTGTCACCTTTGCAGAGGACCTGGGTTCAATTCCCAGGACCCACATGATGGCTCACAACCATCTGTAACGCCAGTGGCAAGGGATGAAAGACCATCCTCTGACCTCTGCGGGCAGCAAGCATGCATGTGGTGCAAATACATGCCTGCAGGCAAAACACTCATACACATAAAATAAAATCGGTTAATTAAAAGAGAGAGAGAGAAAGAAAAGCAAGAATTTTACATTAAGCCACTTAGGCATGCTGGTCTCTTGAGAAGCTCTCCCTCATCTTTGGCGTGTTCTATTGTGCTTTCTTCCTCCTCCTCCTCTTCCTCCTGCTCTTCCTCCTCTTTCCTCCTCCTCCTCCTCCTCCTCCTCCTCCTCCTCCTCCTCCTCCTTCTCTCTCTCTCTCTCTCTCTCTCTCTCTCTCTCTCTCTCTCTCTCTCTCTCTCTCTCTCCCAATTTTGGCCTAGTGAGCATGTGGCTCTAAGCAGTTACCATCTTAGGCTGCCGGTGACAGTGTTGGACTGTATGCCCTCACGGATACCAGCACACAAAAAGCAGATTGACAAGAAGAAAGCAAACAAATACAATTTTTACACCACACGAAGTCATCGAAAGGAAATGAGCCCCCTAGCACTGTTAGACATAAGTTAGTTGGTACAGGGTTGGCGGAGGGGACTGTTCTGAAAAGATACGATGGGCAGAAAGCGTATATTCTGATGGTGGTAAACTGGGGAACTTAGCAAGGACTGTGGGTATCAACTGTCCCCATGATTCCTCGTCTTCACGGATAAAATGTTTCTTCATCTGGATATAGGTATGATATTTCTTATGCAAAGACCCTATGACGTTCTTTGAAGAAAAGTTTTAAGTTACTTCCTGGGCTTCGTGACACACTTCAGGGCCGAAAGAGAAAGGAAAGTTCAGAGAGACCTTCTGGAACATGCTATCTCAAATACCTTCACTGTGAAATATTCACTAGGCCAAGGGGGTCTCTTGGGACAAATGTCCCCAACCTTCATAATAATTTACTAGTCTTAAGTTTGTCCCTGGAGCATACTCAATAAATGTCACTTCTCCCAACCGTTTTTGTTTTGTTTTGTTTTGAGACAAGGTCTTTCTATGTAGCCCTGGCTGTCCTGGGACTTGCCCTGTAGACCAGGCTGGCCTTGAACTCACAGAGCTCTTCTTGCCTCTGCCTCCCAAATGCTGGGATTTAAGGCGTTTGCCACCATTCCCAGATACTTCTCTCAATCGTACCTTAAAATAAAAAATATAGGTGTACTATATATTTATCTCTTATTCAACTTTCATATTTGGTTCTTCAAGCAGGCTGTAAAATTCTTGAGAGACATTGTTACTGGAGTTATGAAGAGCCTGAGCCCAGGCCCTGACATTTCAATAAACCAGATTTGGCCACCCATCCTTAGTAACCCAGTTAAACAAAAAAGCAATAACAGAAAGAAAAAAAATGATTTCCTCAATGTGGCCCCTGAGAAGAGAAACAAGAGACAGAAGGGGGGACGCATACCCCTCACGCACACACTGCACCCAGGCAATCGTTTCTGTCCTACCAGGAGGGTAAGACTGGACTAGAAAGCTTAAAGGTTTACACTTAAGCAGTCTCAGTTAAGATGCGGCTCCAGCCGTCACTGACCAACCACTGTCTCTAGGTCTCTCATCACTCTTTAGGGTGGGGGGACCACTTATCAGCGTTGTGTGAACTGCTGCAAACAGGTTCCTCTCTGGCTCACGCCAGGCTTCATCCTTCTCCTTCTTCTAGCATGAGGCCACTAAGGGAAATTCCAATCCCGCTGCAGGTGCCTTGTTTCCATGGCCCAGATAGGTGGCAGGCGGGACACATGTCACGTTAGGATAGCTTCGTTCCTTCCAGGCATGCCTGCCACCTAAGAACTGTATACTACCTTTTGGTTTTGAAAAACCAAACAGCAAATATAAAGAATCAGTGATGAAGACTTTTTTTGTTTGGTCAAGCGATTTTTCTGCTCCCTAAAAGTACTTTAGAAAAAAAAAAAATGAAAAGAATGCTAATATTACATAATTTTTTTTTTTTTTAACCTCTGGAGACAATGAGCAGATTGCCCTTCTGACCCAGTTCAGAAGGCCTCCCTGGGTACTGAGGATAGGAAAAGTGGGTTGAAGTGAGGAGTTCAGAAAGTGCTAGAAAAAACCTCCCGTGACAACGGGTTTGTTCTCTTCTCTGTGATCTGAGACACAGCGTTCCAGCTGACGGCACCTCAGGCTACAGCGTTGCTTCTATTCACAATAGAAATAGGAAATAGAAAGGGAAAGAGGCAGGGGTTATCCAGACTCCCATTCTTTATGTGATCGTTAGTGTAAACGAGGAGGGGGGGGCGCCTGGCGCTCAAGTCTGGAAAACCCCTGTGGCTCTACTGCACACAACTAAGTCCTTGGGTTCTGGTTGGGACAGCAAGCAACACGTCATTTATTATCTGAGGGCCATGCTGAAGGCCAGTGTAAGCAAGGCCTTGACATAAGCAGTGTCCGTTGGTCTTTGCCTTGATTAAATTAATTCCAGTTGATGGAAGCGTGTTTTTCTTTCTATATTTATTTATTTATTTATTTAACTTCCTTTCCTTGCAAAATATGAGCTTGGGAAAAATATAGAGGCCTAAATACTCCAAAAACACCAAGACCTCAAAATGAAGAAGGCCTCAATCTATCTGAAGCCCTTCCCTTATTTGTGAAATATAAACTATTACAGAATCAATCCCCTTTCTGCATTCACCTGTCATTAAGACACGGCTTTCTGTCTACTCAACTGTGTTTGCCTTGACCCCACTAAGCCTGGGTTTGGTCAACAATTTTTAATTCTATGGCTGTCGGTCTTTCATTTATCCCATTATTTAGCGCCTCCAACACCTGCTGGGTTGCGCTTGTGTGCCAATAACAGAATGTTATAGATGAACACACTGAAGCCCAAAGGATAAATACCTTCTCCCACGCCAAGAGCTGCTCACAGTGGTTCTCAACCTGTGGGTCGTGACCCCATGAGGGGGCGTCGAAGGACCCTTCCCCAGGGGTCGTCTAAGACCATTGGAAAACACAGACATTGACATTATGCTTCATGACAGTAACAGCATTACCGTTATAAAGTAGTAGTGGAAATAATTTTACGGTTTGTGGGGGCACCACCACATGAGGAACTGTTTTAAAGAGTCGGAGCATCAGGAAGGTTGAGAACCACTGATAAGGAGCAGAACTGGGCTTTGTTAGCACCTTCCAGTTCATGTCCCATCCTCCTTATGCAAATCATCCACTTTCAGCCCCTAGCAACAACAGAAAAGCAATTGTGATTTCACTTCACTCTTCAAGGGACTTTTCTAGTTATTCTACTTAACTGGCGGCCACGGTCGCCTTTCCAAGTATGCCTGTCTTCACCTTTTTAAAGTTAGCATGCTGTAAGCTGAAGTTCTCTGAGGAAGCCACGGCTGAAATCAAGAGCTTTCAGACTGTTCAGCCCACTGGAGCATTGTGAACGTGGAGAGATAATGTTGTAGGTCAAGTACCAACGTTTTCTTTGGGCTCTCTCAGTCCTCGTTAATTACCATTGCTGTTCAATTCTGTACCTGACCTGATACCTTCATGACTAAACTCTTCAGATGTGTCCCTAATCCGGACTGATCTACCAAGCCTCTACCAACCGTAAAGCTAAGAACACAGCAAGGTCACACTGGCTTCCCATAGAGTCCCCTGCCTTGGGCTAGCCTGCCTTCCTGATACATATTTTGTAAATTTAGGAAATTTGTGTGTCATGTACTTTTTCTGTGACCATAACATTCACATAACCTCTTCCAAATGACGTGAACCTGAACTTCTGACCCATGGTCATCCATAATTTAGTTTGGAGGGCTTCATTTCTCCTGGATTTTAAGGTAACTGTACTGAATCTAGTCATCTTGATTAGCAGTGACTCTGGACTTGAGGGATACTGGTCCACACTTTCCGGGCAGTCAACGCTTCTGCTTCAGGGGTCTGACAACTTTGCCTTTGGGGGTTGGTGTTTTCTTCTTGCAGCTTTTATTACTTGTGTTTTATTTTTCTCCACAGTCTTAAAATGTTAGCTGTAGTGACTTAGAGAAATCCTTTTCTGGACATGTCTATTCTGGGTTTTAAATGTTGCTGGTCCTCTGATGGCCACATCTTTCCCTGAGTTTGGGGAAATACCTAATATAATTTTGTTTGCTTGCTTTGTTTTGTTTCGAGACAGGGTTTCTCTGTGTAGTTTTGGTGCCTGTCCTGGATCTCGCTCTGTAAATCAGGCTGCCCTTGAACTCACAGAGATCCGCCTGCCTCTGCCTCCTGAGTGCTGGGATTAAAGGCGTGCGCCACTGCCGCCACCACCACCCGGCGACCTAATATAATTTTGTTAAATGGGTATTTTATTGATTTAGTTGAGTTTGTGCCTTAGGTATGGTCCCTTGATCTTCCCCCAGAATACTTGAAAGCTGTGACAGTCCTTTCGTCTTCTCATTGTTCATTGATGTCTCAGTGTGACAGTTCCTTGATTTTGTCCAACCCTGATATTCCCTCTTCTGCTTGATCTAGCCATCAATGGTGTTTCCTCTTCTTTAATTTGATTCACTGAATTTTTCATTTTCAACATTTTTGATCAAAACATCAATTTCTTTAATTTTATTTATTCACTTGTGTGTGGTTATGTAGGTATTCGTGTATGCATTCATATACATGTGTGTACATACACATGTGTATCTCTGTGTGTGTAAATGTGTGTGTGTGTGTGTGTGTGTGTGTGTGTGAGAGAGAGAGAGAGAGAGAGAGAGAGAGAGAGAGAGAGAGAGAGAGAGAGAGAGAGAGAGAGAGAAGGCTAGAGGTTAACATAATGTATCTTATTTGGTTGCTCTCGACCATATTTTTTGAGACCAACTTTCTCAGTGAACCAGGAACTCAGTGATTTGCCAGGCTGGCTGGCCAGTGAGTTCCAGCTCCTGCTACCCAGAGCTGGGGTTAAAGATATATGTCACTGTCATCAGGTATTTCCATGTATTTCATCATCCCAGATAAGACTGTCCATTAAGCACTGGCTCCCCTTGCCTTTCTCCCACCCCAGCCTCTGGTAACCTCCCTACTACTTTCCATCTCTATCAGTTTTCAATTTCCAGGTATCTTCAAGTAGAAACAGACAACATTTGGCCTTTTTCATGCCCGAGTTCTCTCACTCAGCGGGGTTTGACTATCACTACTTGATTCCTTTTTATGGCTTAACAATGTTCCATTGTATGGAAATACCATATTCTGGTTTTGCATTCGTTTCTTGACCTTAATTTGAGAAAAAAAAAAATGCTCCTGAAATAAAACAGAAAGAAAGAAAAGAAAACAACTCCAGCAAGTGATTAGCTAGTTTTCGTTTGTGCTGACCCACACAAACGTGATTGGTAGTTATCAGCACGGGGCAGTTAACTTAGAGTGCAGACAGTATCCCTGTGACTAGCCAAAGCCCAACACCCCATTCTCTACCCTGAATTTACAGATAAGTTAATTTCCCCGGGGACCAGGGTTTGGATTGTTCCCTTGACACTGGAGAAAGCACGTCGCTCTGTCCTAAATTTTGTGTGGCGAGAATATTTTTACCTGGCCAAATGTTTGCAGTTGATTGCTTTTGAGGAACCCTGGACTATTTTATTTTCTATCAAAAATCTTGACAAAATGTATTGTTTGAAAATTAGGTGGAAGGATTTGAAGTTTTAACATGGTTGAGGGATAATAAAAGGCCAAAGAAAAGGTATTTTCTTTCCCAATTCCAGAATACATGTTACATTCCTCATACAATCTTATTTCTTTCCTGTTTCTCCTCTCAATCCATTTCATCATTTATGCGTTCATCAATTTAGTAATGTCAAATAATTAACAATTACTGCTAGTAAATGAATAACTATATTTCAAATAATTATCTAAAAACAAAATTAATATTATTAATATAATTCATTCCTTCATCCTAGGTAGCTAATACTCAATAATAAAGTAAGACGGACTCATTTTAGTCATATCTGCAATTCTCTAAAAGGCCTCCCATTAACGCTTAGTGACTCATCATTATTTACAATTCTCTAAAAGGCCTCCCATTAGCTCTTAGTGACTCATCATATTCACAGTTCTCTAAAAGGTTCCCATCAGCTCCTGGTGACTCATGTACTGGCCTGATCCCCAAGACATCCTGAAAAGCCAGCCATTGAGTCCTGGGAACACTAGATCCATGAGTGTGCTACAGAGGGAGAGATTGGATGTAGTGGGAGAATGTGTGTACTTAGTTTGCACATACAACATTAGTATTAAATTATCTCACAGAGGTTTCTTGCATCCTGGGTGCTAGTGAGCAGCTAGCTTCGTGTGAGGATTTGTAACACACTGTTCTGTCCACTGTTAGGCATAAGCTCCTCCCATGGATTAGGTAGCTTGAACAAATAAGAGAAGAGCTGTAGAGAATTTGGGTTGTACAGAAGGAACCTGACCATAAATCCTCCTCATAGATCTTGCCTCTTTCCTTGTCCTCAGAGCAACTGAAGCGGGAAGAATGGATTCAGGGAGAAGCATAGGAACCTTTGCAGAGTTTAGTTGAGTTGCCTGAATAAAGTTCTTTGGGTAGTTAAGAACCCAGCATTCGATTTAGACCTCCATTCACAGGAAAGCCCATTGGTGGGGGGTGGAAATTGCACTACTAGTTGAACACAGCAGGTCTGACATTAGACACGTGCACCCCTGGGACAAACAGCAAAGCAATCTTGCAGACTGAATGAAGGTGGTGATCTCTAGGGTCAGACCTAGTGTTCTTTGTTATAGACTGACTTTCCTGGTGGGAATTACCCTAAGCATTGGGTCTTTGGTAGCAGAACAGAATTGAAAAGGGCCTCAGAAAGGCTGGAAAAGGGATCCTGAAATTCCATCTGAATTTTCCTGCATCCAAAGCAGGAAGAGTATTGAACCGACTTGGGAGACTTCTACATAGTAGGACTTAAGCAAGACTCCAGGGGCTTGGAGACAGTAGAAGGATCATACCCTTAAGATTGCAAAGCTATAGTTTCTAAGTCAAGGTCAAATAAAACTAAAAAGATGAATGCTCATGCTGAAACGTTAAAAGGGACAATGGTTAAGAATGGGGTTGTAGTATGGGACACAGGATGTAAAGGAGTGGCCTTTGCTCTGTAGGAAGAACAAAGGGAAGGTTGCTATCTAATTGGGAGGGGAGAAAAATCTCCTTGATGTTTTTGAAAGAAAGTTCACAGGCACCCATGGTGTTAGTGGAGGCACCCTTGAACTCTGGCAGGTGAGCAGAGAGCTAGGTTAAACCACAGAGTCGAAACAGGCTGTTTAGTTGCCCATGCTTACAGGACAGTGTGACAGGCAAGTGCTCCTGTATGCTCAGTTATCCTCTGAGCTGCTCACCCCTCCTGGGGTGACGGTGCATGTCACTGGGGGAGTCTGTGAAAGAGAACCCTCCTTCCATGGCTTCCTCGGCTCCATTTGCTCCAGTTTGACAGAGGCGAGTCCATTTTGAACCCGGTCACTGTCACATCTAAGAGAGAAGACTCAGGAGTCTCTGTGCGTTTTGCTTCCTGTAAAGTTAGGGACCATTTAACTCAGAGGTGTGACTGCTGTGGAGCGTGAGAAGGTGGGCTGGTGAGGCAGACAGGAGAGGAGGTTAACAGAGAGCGTCGTGTGCTCGCCTTTGGCCTAGAATGTTAACTGAGAGAGGACTGTCTTTTTCCTCAGAGCTCGGGGCCTGAGATGGAAGCCACCTTCCTTCCCAGCATTGGAGGAACTATGGGCTCCACCAGCTAGTGCTCATCTTTCTTTTAATTCCCCAAAGACAATGTGTCAGAAGTTCTAGTCTTAGGGAAATTCCCCACAACTTCTAACTTTCTAGGACAACTTCTAGAAAATCGACTCCTTGAAAAGTGCAAGCTGCCTGCCAGGCGTAATCCCAGCACTCGAGAGGTAGAGGTAGGTGGATCTCTGAGTTCAAGGACAACTTGGTTCTACAGAGATAGTCTCAGGACAGTCATGGTTACAGAGAGAAACCCTGTCTTGAAAAACAAACAAACAAACAACAAATTGCCAGCTGAAATTGCCATTTCCTGAAATTTTTTATTTAATTTCCTTTTGGGTTTGTCTCCCAGCCCTGTGCCTTACTGTCTTGTCTGTCCAACCTTAAGAACCCCTGACAACCTGTAGAAACTTTCTGAGTCTGTGTCTGTATAAGGGGATCATGGGTCCCACGCCTTCTACTCAGGCCCAGTTAGGTTTCCTGAAAACATTAGTGTAGCTAGAGTTTTCCTGCCTTGCCCACAGTCAGGACAAATCTCTGTCACCTGCCAGTCCCACAGCCTCTCAGACCCAACCAAGTAAACACAGAGACTTATATTGCTTACAAACTGTATGGCCACGGCAGGCTTCTTGCTAACTGTTCTTATAGCTTACATTAATCCATTTCCACAAGTCTATACCTTGCCACGCGGATCGTACTTTACATCTTTCTTGTCCTGGTGGCTGCTGCAGTCAGTGACTCCTGCCTTCCTGTTCTTTTATTTCTCCTCTCTGTTAGTCCTGCCTATACTTCCTGCCTAGTCACGGCCAATCAGGTTTTATTTAATGACGATTCAGAGCAACTTGACATACAGACCATCCCCCAGCACAGCCAAGGGCAGACCATCTCAGACACCTGCACTCAGGTCCATGGTCCTAATCATCCTTTATGTGGACCTTCTGGGTAAAGCCATGAGGAACCCGAGAACGGGCTCCCAACGACATACAGAACATCCCACAGCACATTAATGGGTTATTTTGTATACTAATTCACCAGACAAGTAAATACATGTCATCATCTCTAACTTTTGGTCAATGGACTCATCTTCACCACTTGTGACTACAGCAAAGGGGTCAGTTTCCACCAGTACTTCAGTCACACACAATTTTATCTCCCCATCTACCCAGGCATGGAGTTGAAGCCTCAAAACATCCTTCAGATACCCCTTGGAGTTCCCTGGAGGCCTTGTCTGTGAGTTCAGGACCAGGCTCCTCATGACTCTGAGTCTTGACTCTTCTCTGTTCCTGAGCTTCATGGCCATGCTCTCAGCTGCTGGTATTGCAGAGATGATCATTGCTTGGATGACATAAGGTCCCTCCATTCAGGCCTTGAGAGAGCGACACGTGCCGTCTTCTCCACTCTGCTCTAAGGCATCCCCTCCACCCACTATTAAAATCTGGCTAAAACTTTTAGCAAGATCTTGAGAAAATTTGAGAAAGGGAGCTGTGGAGTACTTTAGACTTCTTCCTTGGGCTGAAGGAAGATACACACACACACACACACACACACATTGCAGATTCAGGCTTCCAGTTTGCTTCCCTGGAGCTGGCAGCCAGGTTCACCCCATGACAGACTGCATAGGGTGAAGAAGGCTCTGAGAAAAACGTAGCCCATGCTTCGGGCTGGCTCTCTAGAGGCCCTG